>NC_137688.1:74435938-74448438 GCF_963989245.1 Nansenia antarctica | reverse complement strand
ATAATTCTGCATGCATGTGTCCTGGCTGTGTCTGTGCGTATGTATGGAGTGTTTCGTATATATTTTGGTATCTGTTACTTACTAAAAATGAAGAAGAATTCTTGAGCAAATTTGAGCAAGACTTGTTTATTCAAAAAAGCAGGTTACACAGCATGGCCCCTTCAATGGAGCTGATGGTCCGAATCGGTCACAGGATGGATGTGAAAAAATAAAGAGAAAGAGTCCATCTACGTAGCGGACTTTATACCCTGTCACTATTATTTCGCTGAGCCAACTAAACAGAGTCCACGTTACTTTAATTTGGTTGAATACAAAGCATACCAGTGAGTAGGTGAGGCCATTCTCCGTCCTGCAAATAGGATGTCATTGTCTTATTCCAATGTAACCTATGTTATGGCCGTCTTGCTGACTCGACCCCAATGCAATTATCCTCCCATGATGACATTCCATCCTCTGCACATGCATTGTCAAAAGGCCACCGTGTGTCTCTCCCTATCTCTCTTAACAGAAACAACACAAACGGACGGTTATCTAGTGAATAGGGGAACGAATCAGATAAATGACAAATATGTTTCTGCCCTCAAGCAAGCCCTGGATGAGTAAAACAGAGTCAAACAGAGTCTCCTACTATGTTGCTTTCACTACGTGGCCGTCGGGTTGCCATGGCCACGTCATATGAAAATACACTACACAGCCCCCCTCGGAACACGCAGAGTGTGTTCCGAAACTAAACGACAGACAGAAAAACTACATCAACCCATCAACTACATCAACACATCAACACATCAACACATCAACACATCAACACATCACTCAGTTCATCATGCATAATACAAAAACTGAGATACAGAAATTTCCAACGACCGATGTTTCCCTCGTCCGAAGCGGCAGGGTCAGAGGTTGCTAGCACATGGCCCCAGTTGGAGAACAGCCTTTACCGCTGTCTCAGATTGATAACACTTTCATAGTCAGGAGCTTCCATTGTCGCGTAACCATTACATCACTTCACAACCGACATCAATCACATGATATAGAAAGAAACAAACAGGAACCGAAGCAAACAATCACAAAACATCACTTAATAAACAAATCATCAAAAGAGGAAACAAAATCAGAAAGCAAAGCAGAATCCAGCTTTTGCTCATCAGCTATGTCGGCCATCATTAAAGCATTAACCGGAACATCAGAAATACACTTTCCAAAACATTTGATTAAAATACCAAGTAACATAATACAGATGATAATGACAACAAGAATAATAGCGACGGACCTGATCATATTACCAATACCTGAAAAAGCAGAATCAAAGAAATCCAATGTATTCCAACCGTGTTCTTTACGTAAATCCTCTATACCCTTCTTGTTAGATTCATGGAAATCATACAGAGCGTTACCAGAATCCGAAATATAACTGCAACATTCACCGCCTATCAAAGCACAAGTACCACCCTGACTGGCCAAAATAATGTCCAAAGCCATTCTATTTTGGAGAGCTACATTCTTAGTTTCAGTCAATTCAGTAGCCAGGGCAGATACTACAGCATCCGAAGCATTAATGTGTTTTTCAAGAACGGATGATAGGGCACTTAATTCAGTCTGAGAGTTGTAGACACCATAACTTGGGAATATTAGGCCAAAAAACTTCTGAGCGGTAGATAACGCCCTACGACTACGATGGGTTGCTTGTTTGTGAAGTACAGACATCTCTTCCCGAGTAACTTTCCTAATCAAAGGTATCAGATGAGCTAAATAACAAAGTCCCTCACTCAAAGCAGGAAGCTTAGAGAATGCATTATTATCACACACAAGAAACACACCCTCCGGGAGTTGAAGCTCCGTACCAGGATACGGGAAAATGACACCACCTATACAAGACGCGGCCCCTAGCTGACGAAGCGCGCTGCCCTTGAGCCGAGATTGTATGTCAATACAGGTTGTAATATTTACGAGAGGCATGACCTTAAGCTGCGTGGTGCCTTTCTGCCGTCTGGTAGTATTGGTATCATGTAATTTCATTTGAGGCACCATAGCACAATCAACAACTTTACATTTCAATCCAGAAATAACAACTGAACCTCTCCACCGTGTAGAAGTCACACTCCCAGAACATAATAGATGAGGACTCAATGCAGTACCATTCAATTGAACGAACATAGCTTGGATAATATATATCTTCTTCGGACCTGTTGGTTGTGACAAATGTGTAAGCCTATCAATAATAACCTTCCCCACACCGCTAGGCCTATGGTGTTCGTTAACTGCTGCTGTCAGACGTTCCAACACACCAATATCCACACCTGCATAGGAAGAATTTAAAGGAACCAGAATCGTGCTGGGCTGACAAGAAGAGCTCTGGTTCTTGCCCTGTAAAACAAATTGGGCTAAACCCTGCCAATTATAATGAAACCATTCTGCCTTAGTTAACGGTATGGGGAAAAACATAGGAGCAGATGTACTTACAGGGACCTGTTGACAAATCCAGCAATCAGAATAATTCATTTTTGAAGCAAAATCTTTCATGATACTAGTGGCAGAATTAGGGTGGGACCGTGTCCCCAGGTGATTAGAATCATACAACAAATAATCGTCAGTAGCGACTACAATCGCCTTCGTAGAAGCCTTTACAGCAACATTTTTAACCTTTCCTGGTAACTCAACTGGAAAAATATATTCATGCACAAATTCCCTACAGTCCACCAAAAAGTCGTGTGGAAAGTCAGGAATGTTACTACAAACTTTGTCCTTGAAATTGTTGGATTTGTCAAACACCTGTTCACCGATATTACGTCTAGCACACCAATACGAGTTCACCTCATTGTCAACATTAGTTAATGTCACAAGTGTTGACATTAACTGTTGTGTAAGTGTAATATATTTGGCATCCAGTAAGTACCACTCAGCCGCTTCAGTCGAGGCATAGATCAAACAATCATCAACAGTACAACGTGAATGTGGGCAAATAAAAGCTCTACCTAATGTGATAAATCTTTTCTGACGTCCAGGCATAACAGTGTGTGAGTGAAGTGTAGCATTGTCCAAGGAAGTCAATGGGGTAGGAACACTAAGGGGTATATTAGTCTCTGAAACGGCATGGCTTGAGTTTCCTCCTAATTGGCCTCGGTGTATCACGGGATCTGTCTGGTTGGGGTGTATCACTGACAGGTCTGTGTCTCTCAATGGTACCTTGGTCCGGGCAGCCGCCCGGGTTGCTGACATCTCCGTCTGGAGCATTGTCAGGGTCGGAAGGGGTGACAACAGGGGCAACACCAGGCTTGGTAGAACCCCCAAGAGGGGTGTCGCAGTCACTGGATCCTTCACGATCTCCCTTGGCCCACTCTTCTCTGGGCTGGACAGGGTCTGGGACGAGGCCCCCGGCATCATCTGCATCACGGCGCAGATACTCACCAACATCTTCGTCAGCCTGGATGTCCAAGCTGTGGACTTCCTCGTCCCCAGGGGTCTCCTCACCATCCTGCTGAGGCTCTCCCTCATCGTCCTCATTGGGTGCCTTGATGCAGTGATGAACGTGATACCAGGTGGGGGACCCCTTGATTTGGATGGCAGTCCCAGTGCACCGAACGACCTCGTATGGTCCTTCCCGTCGAGCCTCATGCCACTTCCGTCTGTAGACCTTCACGTATACTTTGTCACCCGGTTGCAACGCGTCCTTCCTCTCCTGTGCGTTCACCTCCTCTTCACGTTCCTGTTTGTGGAGCACATAAGAAGAGATACTCTTTTGCCGGTTAGTCATGTACTGTACATAGGCTTTCATGTCACTCTCCAAGAGAGCCAAACTTGGCCCTTTCCCACTGGTTCGTGCACAGGGAGCTGTCATTATTCTCCCCATAGCCAGTTCATGGGGAGTCAAGTGCAGCCCTCGAATCTCACTGGAACGACAGGCCATCAATGCAAGAGGGAGTCCTTCCACCCAATTAAGACCTGTATGCTGACAGACCTTAGAAAGACGGTTCTTAAGGACCCCGTTCATCCTCTCTACCATCCCCTGGCTTTGAGGTGAGTAAATACATCCAAATCTCTGCTTGATTCCCAACTTTTGTAGTATAAGCTTTACCGTCTTATCCACAAATTCCTTACCATTGTCTGACGCTATCCTATCTGGAATTCCAAACCTAGGTATGAATTCCCTGCATAGGAACTTTGCTACAGACTGAGCATCCTTTTTTCGAGTGGGGCATGCTTCTACCCATCTGCTGAACCTGTCCACTACAACTAACATGTACCTGTATCCTGCAACAGGACGAATCATGTCCACATAGTCAATCACCAAGTGTTTCATTGGCCCGTTTGGGGTAGGGATATGCCCAGTTCCCACTGGTATTCCAGGTCTGATATTGTTTTTCAAACAGACCACACATTGACCAAGGATATGGTCTATTTGTTCCAATAAATATGGAGCCCAAAAACCATATTCCTTGGTGATCTTGCGTCTTACCTCCCCCCTGGCCACATGAGCTAATCCATGGGCTTCCTGTATCAGCATGCCTAATAAATCTGGGGGTGCCACAACCAGTCCCTCATGATTTCTCCATAGACCTGTGTCATCCTGACTAGCCCCCCTTGTTAACCATAGGTTTTTGTCTAGCGCATTTGCCCCACTCTGTAACATCAACAAATCCTCAAGCGTGACCATGCCCTGTAACTGTGCTTCATGTGTGACCAGCAGAACTTTACCTGCTTTGTCTGCTCCTGTAATGGCTTTGGCTGCATCATCTGCAGCCCTGTTACCTTGTGTGACATGTGATGAGTCAGATCTGTGTGCGGCACACTTCACTATGGCTAATTCCCTTGGTTTCATCATGGCTTGTAACAGCTTCATGATTTGAGCGTGGTGCTGAATAGGCGAACCATCAGTTTTCTTAAAACCCCGTCCCTTCCATACAGCTCCATGTAGATGACACACATTATGGGCGTAGGCAGAGTCGGTGTACACTGTCACTCTTCGTCCGGTTCCCAAGTTGCATGCTTCTGTGAGGGCAATTAACTCAGCCAATTGAGCTGAACAAGGCTGAGGAACAGCCTCGGCTTGTTCCACAATGAACCCTGAATTTTGGGATCGGACTATGGCATACCCAGCACGTAAACTTTCTCCTACCCGGTAACAAGATCCATCAGTCCAATACTCAACGTCAGCTTCCTTTAAAGGCAAAGCTAGTAGATCTGCTCTAAGCTTAGAGTACCTCATAGCTTCCTTCACACAATCGTGTGGTTCCCCATCTTCTGGGGTTGGCAAGGTCTCTGCTGGGTTAAGTGTGTTACATCTTAGTAATGTTACATCTTCTCTTTCCAACATCCTGTAATAATTCCTAATCCTAGGCATCGTCAAAGTATACTTGCCTTGATTCAAAAGATTCCTTAGACTGTGGTGGCAGAGAATGGTAATTGGGTACCCCATTGTTAAGGTTGTTGCCTTCTCGTACATAAGATATGCCCCGGCCATTGCTCTGTAGCATGGCGCGAAACCCATTTCTACCTCTGAATATGCGACAGAGTAATAGGCTATGGGCTGTGGACTAGGTCCAATGCCTGTTGGTTGCGTAAGAACAGCGCAGGCATACTTCCCTTTGGCTGAAGAAGAAACATACAATCCAAATTCTTTGGAATAATCTGGAAGCGCTAAAGCTGGCGCTTCTTGTAATTTGTGTTTAATTGTCTCAAACGCCAAATCAGCTTCCCTTGTCCAAGTAATGCAACATTGGAGTTTATCACTACCTGTTTCCTTAATCATCCCCCTCAATGGAGCGACCAGTCTAGTGTAATCCTCCACCCATGCTGAACTATACCCAGTAATGCCCAAAAACATCATCATTTCCCTAACCGTTCGTGGTTTTGGAGCCTTCTGAATAGCTTCCAAGTGTTCGTTAGTGACACTGCGATGTCCCTGTGTAATAGATTGTCCTAAGTAAGTTACCTTTTCCTGGCAATACTGTAGCTTCTTTTTAGACACCTTGTGTCCCTTCTCCGCCAAAACCTTTAACAGTTTAACGGAATCCCTGTGACATGTTTCTTCATCTGGGGCACAAAGGAGTATGTCATCCATGTACTGAATGGCAGTACTACTTATCGTCTGCCCTAACCCGTCTAAGTCCTCCTTCAAGACCTGATTAAAAACATGAGGACTGTGTTTGTACCCTTGTGGCATTCTGGTATATTGATAATGTTGACCTTTGTAGGTAAACCCAAATAACCCTTGACTTTCTACACTAAGAGGTATAGAAAAGAAAGCCCCGCATAAATCAATCACTGTAAATACTTTGGCTGTAGATGGAATCTGAGTCAACAGCACATGAGGATCAGGAACTTCGGCTGGATAGCTGACAACTACCTCATTCACAGCCCGTAGGTCATGTACCAGACGATATGAACCATCAGGTTTCGTTACTGGCAGAAGAGGTGTGTTACTTAACGGATATTGAGTTATCTTCAAGACTCCTGCCTCTAACAATCCTTTGATCTGTGGCTCAATTCCATCAATTGCTTCCTGCTTCAATGGGTATTGGTTTTTCCAAGGGGGTTTTGCACCCGGTATGAGTTCAACTCTCAATGGACGAGCTGATTTCACAAATCCAATGTCTGTACTGTTCTTTGCCCACAGGTCTGCTGGCACATTCTGTATCATTTCTTCTCTGAGGTCTTTTTCAGGTTGTACAGGAAGGATTAGCTGGTTCATTAGCTTCACAGTCTGCGGATGTCCTATTCCTTGAGCAGAGATCATCAGTTTTGTGAACTGTCCATCAATGCTCCTCCAGATAGCAGGGTTTTCTTTTGTCGTTACAAATCTGGCTTTTTCTGAGTCTGCCATCATTGCCCCTAAATGCTTCTGTTTATAGTGTTCAGATATCATAAGTGTCACATGAGGGATGCTACCCTCAATCTTATGCTCCTGATCTAGATAAGTGTCACTGTTTATCTTCATAGCCACTCCCTGAGGGCCTAGGATTATACAACTTGTACTAAGCTGTACCTGTTTTGGCTGATGCTTCAGCCACTCATCTGGGTTTGCATCTGCAACTTCTCTAAAATACTGGAGTGTACAATGCAATGGATCAGTAGGCCTTCTGGCCTCGGACATGTGTGCCAGGATATAATTGTCCCACATCCTTGCTGGTTCCATTAGGTCTGGGCTAAGCCCTCCCACCCAATACACCATAGATGCGTTGTTGTCCATCATGACAGACAGCTGTCTGTTCTCTTGTGGCACTGTCACCCGACAGCCGTCAGGTGTGCATTTCACTGTACAGTTCAATTGGCATAGTGCATCTCTCCCTAGTAGCCCTATTGGCGTGTGTTCTGATACAAGTATTGACAGATCTGCTCTCTGTCCTTTGTACTCTAAGCTTACAAGCTCAGTAGTAGGGATCAGCTGTTTAATTCCCTCGAATCCGATTGTCTTCACATATTTCCCAGACATAGGAAGGTGCGTGGCATCTTCAGGCTTCAGACAGGTGTAGGCTGCTCCACTGTCCACCATCAATTCTAATGGACGTTGGTTGACCGACACCCATATGGTAGGTTCATCTTCAGGCCTGTTCGTCACCACCAGCTGGCACCCCCCTCTCGGATCTTCTGGGCACCCCTATAGCCCAGCTGGTGGGCCTCCGTAGGGGTTCACCACTCCTGGAGCCGGTGTAGCAGGGGGCCTATATCTTCCTTTTTGTTTCCCCCCTGCGCCCCCCTGGTTCTTCTTCCAGCAGGTACGGGCTAAGTGTCCATCCTGGCCGCATTGGAAACATGGTCCTAACATCTTCTTCCCGGCTGCGGTCCATCCCTCTTGTGGTGGTCCTTGGCCAGGCTGGTTGTATGGCTGGTACGGAACCACTTGCACCCCTGGTGGCCCCTGTGGGTATGGATACCCCCCTTGTGGCCCCTGTGGGTATGACTGGGGAGGGACAGTTTGCAGTTGCTGTGGTTGAGATGGGACCTGTAGGGCTATGGTCTGCACTCTCTCTCTGGTTTTCTTGCCTTCAGTCAATTGTACTTGAGTTAGTTTTCTGAGTGAGTCTTCGTCTTGTGCCTTCTGTATCTGAATCTTCTTTCTAAATAATTCTACTTGGTGTGCTACGTTGTCTATATAAACAGCCTTGTTCATGTGTCGTAGCCCCACCACTTCTGCTAACTTGTTCTTAACTGGGGTAGGGAGACCTTGTTGAATCTTTTCCCTGATTATGGCTTTTTCTAACGGGTTATCTTCGGCATCCTTCCCTGTCACACTTCTCCATTGAGAGTGCACACGGGCTACATAACCTCTGGGATTCTCATCTTCTCCCAGTGGCATCACAATGATATTGTCTGGGTGAATGTGAGTAGGGTATGTCTCTCTGATTGCCTTCCACAGCCTGCCTCTGTTTGCTGCGAAGAGCTCTGGGTCATAAACTGATGTACCGATATATTTATGAAGTCCTGCCTTCGTCAATATTTCCTGCATGGTGTCCAATCCTGTAATAAAGGCTAAGAGTCTTTTCAGGTCTCCCATCGCGGCCTGCGTCCCTGTCAGTCTCACGTCCATCTCGTTAGTCCAAGGGTGACCCCCATCTTCTAGGACTGGGAGTTTTTCGATCACTTCAGACAGATCTGTATGACCCCAAGGACGATATTCTATCTTGTTATCTCGAAACAGCACCGGGAAGATCCCCTGAATTTCCTCTTCCTCCGATGCCTTCCCTCTTGGTCTAAGGCCATAATTGCTTACTAGTGGCTCCGTTCTTTCGTCCCACCTTGGTGTCGCTGTAGACCTTGGGAGGTTCGGCTGGGATGTATGATGTGATGACACTTGACGATATTCTCTTGAGAGGTTCGGCTGGGATGTATGAAATGATGTCACTTGAGCTATCTGTTCTTCCAGTTCCTCTATCTGTCGTATACAACTTTCCTCCTCTCTTAGGCTTCTCTGGAGTTTTCTTGCCCTCTTTCTTAACTCCTCCTTATCCTTTTTCACCCTTTCTTCCTCCTCTTCCTCCGACATCCTCTTCTTTTGCTTTAAGCTCTCTTTCTTCTTCTCTATCTTCAGAGACTCCTGCTCATCTTCAGAACCACTTTCTTCTTTTCCCTTTTTATAGCGTCTTGTCCTTCCCTGTTTTTCGGCCCTGGCTATTAGTTTTCTGATCTGAGCACTGTAACCTCCCTGTGCATTGCTGTCAGCACCGGAACATTCGCCTTCACCTCCACTGCCATCTTCATTGTCATCTGTCTTGTTCTCTGGTTCGAAATCCACGGTCACTTTCGCTCTTCCCCTCTCTAGTACATTATCACCCCCATCTTTGATAGTGAAGGCTCCGTTCGTACTTAGGACGGGGACCTGAGGGTAGATCCGCTGAGAATTGTCCTCCAGTATCTTGGCATAGGGAGGAGGACTGGAGATTGGAGCTGTGTGTGAGAATGGAATGTTCACTTTCTCTTCCATTGCTTTGGCCAATTCATCTCTTTTTTCTGGATCCATGTGAGCTGTTTTCTCATTCCAAGCTAATGCTACTTTCTGCCCCTCTACCTTGAAGAGGTCTAAAATAGCTAACTCTAACCTGCGTTTCTCTGATCTAATCTTTCCTTTTTGATGCGCCTTATGTGCATTGATAAGTATCTCCAATGTTGCAATTAATTGTAAGTCAAAGGTGCCCTCTTCTGGCCATGGTTGTTCAATGTCTGCCCAACGAATATTCCATTTCGTTGACATTTTGCTAATCTCCTTAACAAGAGGATTCATTTTTTCCACTATAGCCACAGGGGATGAATTTGCTAATATTCCCTTGTCTGTATTAACAGCCCTCACAATGTTACTGGGTTTGGCTCCCATGTCTGAAATATTTATACTGCTTAATATGCTGAAAATATGCTATAAGGTGTACTTTTCTTACAACCCACCTTCTGTTGCCGTATCTGCTAAACAGATGCTAGTCCAACTTTTAACTGCGTCAACTGTCTACACAGAACATTACAATTCAGAACAACGGATTGTTTCAGTGGTATTGTGTATTATTGACTTAAATGTAATCTATGTGTGTGTGTTTTAATTTAAATTTAATTAAAATTTTAATTCAATTTTATTTAAATTATTTAAATAATCATAACTAATTAATCACTAACAATCAATTATCACTATTAATTAATATTAATTAATTATTAATAATCATAACTAAATAATCATTCAATTCAAATTTAAATTCAATTTAATTTCAATTCAATTCAATCCAAATTTAGTTTAGTTTTAATCTAAATGTTTTTCCCTTATTGTGTATGAATGTGTATCACTTAATTGCTCAGTCAATACTAATTATAGTTCAGGTCAACTTTAATTATTAAACTACAAAGGCTGTTCAACACAATTTATCAAATTACAAAGGCAGGTCACGCTTTCTGATTCACAAAACCCTTGATTGCTCAATCCTCAGATATAAACTGTTCTGCTCTTCTTTAATCAAAAGCTGTGAAAAAGAACTTGAAATAAAAAGATGTAAAATACGAATAGTGACAACAACCTGTAAAGAAATTGATTTGTTATTTGGAAGGAATGAATGATTAATTATTCATTACAATCTGTAAAGAAATCGACTTGTTATTTGAAAGGAATGAATGATTAATTAGACTTAGTCATTGTACAATCGTACACTTCATTGATGTAAACCTGTGAAGTCAATTAGCTATTATCAACATATCAAACAAAGGAATGGTTATCATTAGATTGTCACAAAACAATTGATCAAAGTTTTGTGAAAACAGAAAATGAAATGATCTGAATAATTAATTCAATCAATTTGTAATTAATTAAATTAATTAAAGTAATGTAATATATTACAATCATTTACAACCATCCATTTATTAATGTAAAGGACTATTTCATCGACCTCAGATAGATCTCACTGAGGATTAGTGTTTTAAAATGTCTTGTCGTGTTTTGTCCACTAGATGGCGCCAAGCAACCGACTTGGGTATCGATTGCTTCAAAACACCCTGTCGTGATCTCAAGTCACAACCTATTATTTTTCTCCTATCAAACACAATGCTTCAGCGATCACAATATGCTGAAAAGTAACTTACAAATATTAATTACAATCTGTAAATAAATCAACTATTAAGTGAAAGGAATTAATGACTAGTTAGAATTATTCATTATATCATCATATACATTGATTTAAAACCTGTGGAGTCAATTATCTGTTATCAAAATATTAAACAAAATGAATGGTTATTCAGAATAGTTTTCATTAGACAGTCACAGACATTTGACCAAACCTGTGGAATCAATCAATTGTTTTGTGAAACAGACAATGAAATGATCTGAATAATTAATTCAATCAATTAGTATTTAAACAAGTAATGTAATATTCAACAGTCATTTACAAACATCATTCTATAAATGTTCTCTACAGATCTCTGTCTTCTATGCAAACAGGCAGACCGAGAGTCACAGAGCTGTTTTATCGATGGTCATAAATCTTCCTGTGTTCTGCTCAGAAAACAGATGTCTCACAGAACGACTGGCCTCTTTTCCTTTGAATCTATCAAAAGCCCACAATCTATCTTTACTTTTAACAAACTATGCTTAACTTTCGTGATTTCTGCAATCACAACTTTATTACAGAGAGAGATGAAAGGCAAGGAAGAAAAATGGAGGAAAAAGAATCTGTGTTCTCTAGTCTCTGCTGGGCTACGCCCTTAGTATGGAATGTGCTCCGGCTAACGCGCATGCGCCCGCTTTCCACTAGACTTGTGAATGAAAACTCAACAAATATCCCCAAACTACTTTAAAATACCCCAACGATCAACCCACTTTATCTCTATACCACTATAGTCTATGTGAAATGGATTTTAACTTTATCTTTTATGCAACAATCAAATTCAGGTTCCCTTTGTAGTAGAAAGGATTTTCAACTCCGTGTGTGCATGTGTGCTTTTTTGCAGCCTTTTTTTTTCTCTGAAATGAGACACACAGAAAGGGAGGGGATGGGCTCTACCCCACGGTTTTTCCTCGAAAAACCACGGTCTTCTCAAACAGAGCACATTCACGACTCCGCAATATCAAGATTATCTTTCAATGCAGTTAAACGTATTATTTCACTTTAATATTCTCTAATGCCTTTTTTCCACGGTCTCTCTCCCAAGAGAAATCTGAGCCTGTGTGTGTCTGTGCGTGCCTGCGTGCGTGTTTGTGCTCCGCTGACAAGGACAAAGGACCTCTTGTCTTCCAAAACAGACTTTACAGTCCAATTACACTTTTATCAAACAGGAATGCTCATTCCATACACATAATAACACATTCATCAGCTTCTCGCTAATCTTCACAATAACCAATATTGCCGACCCATTAACAAAACGTCTTCCGTTAATTTTCTGTCGACAAGCCTACACTTTTCATGTAGACACTACTAAAGTTCGTCTTCCTTTAGTACCAGGCTTACACACACACACGATATTTTCCCAATACAGTGCAATTTACACATTTATGTACAAATACAGATTTCTAAATCCGGCTCTTTAAATTCAATCCAATT
>NC_137688.1:74410851-74420851 GCF_963989245.1 Nansenia antarctica | reverse complement strand
AACAGGAGATGAAGGGGGGGGGCGCCCCCCCCATCAGACCCACGGGCACAGACTCCCCCTCCAGGAGAAAAGGTACGTGGTGAACACACACTCACTCACTCACACTCATCACACACACACTCACACACACTCAATCACACACACACTCACACACACTCAATCACACACACTCAATCACACTCCCCCCCCCCTTATAAACGACGCCGACAAGACGCCTTGTTGTTGTTGTGACGATGGGAGGATGGGAGGGAGGGAAGGAGGGAGGGAGGGAGGGATGAAGGCAGCGAGGGAGGGAGGGATGGAGGGAGGGATAAAGGCAGGGAGGGAGGGAGGGAGGGATGGAGGGAGGGAGGAAGGAAGGAAGGAGGGAAGGAGGGAGGGAGGGAAGCAGGGAGGGAGGGAGGGAGGAAGGCAGGGATGGAGGGCGGGGGAGGAAGGAGAGAGAGAGAGAGAGAGGGAGGGAGGGAGGGTGGGAGGGAGGGAGGAAGGAAGGAAGGAGGGAGGGAGGGAGAAAGAAAGAAAGAAAGAGGGAGAGAGAGATGAACGTTGGAAGGCGTTGTTGTTGACAATGGAATGGCAGACGTGGTAACCGTGGTAACGCGGTATCCATGGTAACGCTCTCTCACCTACAGATAAGCGGAGCCAGCACCTGGGGGCAGATGGGATGTACCTGGATGACATCACAGGTCTGGAGCCCGAGGTGGCCGCCCTCTACTTCCCCAAGAGGTGAGGAAACACACACACACACACACACAGACGCACACAGACGCACACACACACACACACACACACACACACACACACACACACCTTTCTAACACACACACACACATTTTCCTAACACACACACACACACACCTTCCTAACACACACACACACACCTTCCTAACACACACACACACACACACACACACACACACACCTTCCTACCACAGCTAACACCCTGACCCTGTGACCCCTCTCTCTCTCTCTCTCTCTCTCTCTCTCTCTCTCTCTCTCTCTCCTCTTTACTCAGCGACGGCACGGGCGGTTCTATGAGGGGGGGCTCGGAGGCGGGGGGGCAGTCCCCCCAGTGGGGGGGCAGCAGTGGGCGGGACAGCGGAGTGGACAGCTACTCTGACCACACCGCGGACCCCCCCCCCCACATCACCATCTCCCTGTGCGGGGGGCTCAGCGACAACAGAGAGATCACACGAGGTGAACACACCATCCCTCTATCACTCCATCCCTCCCTCCCTCCCTCCATCCCTCTATCCCTCTATCACTCTCTCCCTCCATTCCTCCATCCCTCCCTCCCTCCCTCCATCCCTCTATCACTCCCTCCCTCCATTCCTCCATCCCTCCATCCCTCTATCACTCCATCACTCTTATCACTATCACTCTCTCCCTCCACCCTCCATCCCTCTATCACTCACTCCCTCCACCCTCCATCCCTCTATCACTCCATCCCTCCCTCCCTCCATCCCTCCATCCCTCTATCCCTCCCTCCCTCCATTCCTCCATCCCTCCCTCCATTCCTCCTTCCCTCCATCACTCTATCCCTCTATCATCACTATCCCTCCCTCCCTCCATCCCTCTATCCCTCCCTCCCTCCATTCCTCCCTCCATTCCTCCTTCCCTCCATCACTCTATCCCTCTATCATCACTATCTCTCCCACACTCCATCCCTCTATCACTCCATCCCTCCCTCCCTCCATCCCTCCATCCCTCTATCCCTCCATCCCTCTATCCCTCCATCCCTCTATCCCTATATAAATGACCCACCGTTTTAGAGCTGCATATGGTTTCCTATAGCAACCCCTCCCCCCACGCCCCCACCCTGCCGTTCCCACACATGAAGATTATGGTGTACCCACACGCTTTTATCTATTATAAATAAGTTGTGGTTTTTGTTAAATGTTTTATAGGATGTACAGTGTGTTGAGGCCTTTGGTGAAAATGCAATTTAACCCTAGAACAGCCATGGGTGAGAGTAAAAAACAATGTATATCTTTGCACTCAATCAAATTTTAGGACCCTCCTTTCATGACTTTTCCTAGATATGTGCGTTCTACCACACAGTATCCTTACATTTTCTAAATCACATCAGGATAAGCTAGTATAAAGCTATTTTGCAGTTTTTTCTGTGTAGGAGGCAGGCTAATTTACAAGGCGGCCAACTAGTGGTCATTGTGTGTAAGTAGCAGCTTCCCGTTGTAAAGACTATGGTCATTTGACCCCCGAGGCGGCTGTTATAGTAGGTAACATAGGGCACGGCTGTTCTAATGTTAACACTAACTCTTACCTGAGGTAAACTAGCTCTTACCTGGTCATTTGACCCCCGAGGCGGCTGTTATAGTAGGTAACATAGGGCACAGCTGTTCTAATGTTAACACTAACTCTTACCTGAGGTAAACTAGCTCTTACCTGAGGATAACTAGCTCTTACCTGAGATAAACAAGCTCTTACCTGAGGTAAACTAGCTCTTACCTGAGGTTAACTAGCTCTTAGCTGAGGTAAACTAGCTCTTACCTGAGGTTAACTAGCTCTTACCTGAGGTAAACTAGCTCTTACCTGAGGTTAACTAGCTCTTAGCTGAGGTAAACTAGCTCTTACCTGAGGTTAACTAGCTCTTACCTGAGGTAAACTAGCTCTTACCTGAGGTAAACTAGCTCTTACCTGAGGTTAACTAGCTCTTAGCTGAGGTAAACTAGCTCTTAGCTGAGGTAAACTAGCTCTTAGCTGAGGTAAACTAGCTCTTACCTGAGGTAAACTAGCTCTTAGCTGAGGTAAACTAGCTCTTAGCTGAGGTAAACTAGCTCTTAGCTGAGGTAAACTAGCTCTTAGCTGAGGTAAACTAGCTCTTACCTGAGGTTAACTAGCTCTTAGCTGAGGTAAACTAGCTCTTACCTGAGGTAAACTAGCTCTTAGCTGAGGTAAACTAACTCTTAGCTGAGGTTAACTAACTCTTAGCTGAGGTAAACTAGCTCTTAGCTGAGGTAAACTAGCTCTTACCTGAGGTAAACTAGCTCTTAGCTGAGGTAAACAAGCTCTTACCTGAGGTTAACTAGCTCTTACCTGAGGTAAACTAGCTCTTACCTGAGGTAAACTAGCTCTTAGCTGAGGTAAACTAGCTCTTAGCTGAGGTAAACTAGCTCTTACCTGAGGTAAACTAGCTCTTAGCTGAGGTAAACGTGATGCTCGGTGTCTCCACAGAGCAGTTCCAAGAGAAGGCCATCTCCTACCAGCAGTTCTCTGAGAACCCCGCCATCATGGAAGACCCCAACCTGGTGGTGAGGATTGGAACCAAGTACGTACCCTAACCCCAACCCTAACCCTAACCTAACCCTGACCCTGACCCTAACCTAACCTAACCCTTTTAGAATGTTTATCCTCTTTGTGTTCTACTTTGGAATTTTGACCGCAGGCCAAATCAAATAAAATCAAATTTGATTTGTCAAGTCCGTTGCATACAACTGCAACTGATGGTGTTTGCTTTGGGATCTAGCTCCAGTCAACAACAGTCAACAAGTAGACAATGCAATATAATATAGTCATTTTTTAAACTAAAGCAGTGACTTAGTAGTAGTGAGTACTCGTAAGAGTGTCGTGTATGTAGCAGTGCTAATGACTGTAATAATAGCAATAGAAATACAATGTCATGTGTATGTAGCAGTAAGTGTAGAGGAACTCACACACTGCGTAAACTGGAAAACTCCTTAGACAGAGATTTAGAAAGATATTTGTTTCTTTATTTTATCATGCTCTTAAAAAAGTGCTTTGTGCTCTCTGTTTTGGTGCAAAAAGTGCAAGGTGTTGGACACATTTTTCATACGACCATCATCAGTGTTTAAAATAAAGAAAATAATATCTTTCTAAATCTTTGTCGAAGGAGCTTTCCTCAAAGTTTATGCAGTGTGCAAGTTCCTAAAACGAAGTAACATACGCAATCGAAGCAACAGACGTGGTAGTTGATTGGTCAGAAAAATTGAGAATTGCCCGTCGTCCCGCTTTTATCCAGATCAACATGCATGCACTGTTGTTTTCCTATGGACTGCCTCGAGCAGCGTTCTCACCAAAAGCGAAGCGAAGCAAAGTGATGGATGCGTAGTTTCTAAAGCCCAATGCACACAGCGTGCGATTTCTGTTGCACGACAACTTCCATTGTTGTCATGAATGGAATCGAATTTTCGCCGTGCGATTAAAATCGGGGCCGTGTGCATTGGGATGCGATTTTCTCATAGACTTCCATTCAAACTTCAAAATGGAATGTTGACGTGCAACAGAAATCGCACGCTGTGTGCATTGGGCTTAACCGAAGCGAAACCACCCTTTTCAAGCGGAGCATGCGTTGGTTCTTTGCTGCGGGAGTGACTTCGAATGCGCATTCTCACAGCTCCAAACGACGCAGAGGAAAGCAAACGTTATCCTAAACTCCGTTTCAAGTGAAGCAAATGTTCTAGTGAGAACACACTCTTACTCTCTCATCATGTTTTGAAACTACCGCACCTGCAACCAATCATTGGAAGAGAAAAAGGACATATGCAACAGTTTTCCCTGAAGTGTATGTAGCAGCAATAACTTAACAGTAATAGTTAATAGCGATGGATGTAGTGGCAGTGATTTTGCTGTAATGTTGCAAAGTAGAGTACATACTTTACTACAATTCTACAAAGACTTCATACTTAAGACTGTGTATAATGAAGATGTTACACACCCATACAGCGATGATCAGATGTCCGCCTCTCTCCTCTCTCCCAGGTATTATAACTGGACCACTGCCGCCCCCCTCATGCTGGCTATGCAGGTCTACCAGAAGCCTCTACCAAATGTAAGAGCTCCCCCTACTGGTGGCCGTTGGGGCTGCAGTTGTTTGATGTCTGAGTGATGTCATAACCTGGCTGTGACAAAGGGGTCTGTTATTGGTGCTCTCTCCTGCTGTTCTATGGTGATGGACTGAACATGAGGAATATAATAATAATAACAATAACAATAATAATAATAATAACAATAATAATAATAATAATAATAATAATAGTAATAATAATAATGAAAATAACAATAGTAATTATAATAGTAATAGTAATAATAATAATAGTAATAATAATAGTAGTAGTAATAATAATAATAGTAATAATAATTTTTGTAATAATAATAGTAATAATAATTATAATAGTAATAATAATTATAATTATTATTGGGTTTTTAGTCTTGACTTGAACATATCTGCTGAGGTTGCATCACTAACACATCTAGATATTTTGGGGATACATGAGTGGTTGAAAAGACTGAGGTCGAAGGTCAACACACTCTCTTCGGTGGAACGTGGACAGAGACAAACCTAGGAGAGAGCTAAACCTAGACCTTTAACCTCCTGGTGTGTCTAACCTCCTGGTGTGTTTAACCTCCTGGTCTGACCAAACGTTCTCCTAACACTTGATACATGTCTTCCTTCCTTCCTTAATTTCTTTCCCCATTTTTCAATGTTTCTCTCCCTCCCTCCCTCCCTGCCCTCCCCCCTCCCTCCGTCCCTCCCTCCATCCCTCCCTCCCCCCCTCCCTCCCTCCATCCCTCCCTCCCCCCTCCCTCCCTCATTCCCTCCATCCCTCTTTCCCTCCCTCTCTCCCTCCATCCCTCCATCCCCCTCCCTCCATCCCCCCCTCCCTCCATCCATCCCTCCCTCCCTCCCTCCCTCCATCCCACCTCCTAAGTGTTTCTGTCTGAGTTTTGTGGCCTCTGCCTTTGGGTTCTTCTCCTACTGTGTCCCCAGTCTCTTTGGCTCCAGCCCTGTGGGTCCCCTGGTTTGACCTGCTGTCTGTGTCCCTGTCTCTGCCTGTCTGTCTCTGTCTCTGTCTCTGTCTGTCTGTCTGTCTGTGTCTGTCTCTGTCTCTGTCTCTGTCTCTGTCTCTGTGTCTGTGTCTGTCTCTGTCTCTGTCTCTGTGTCTCTGTCTCTGTCTCTGTCTGTTTAGTGTAGTGTGTCTATCTATCTGTCTGTCTGTTTGTTGTCTGTGTCTCTGTGTCTGTGTCTCTGTCTGTGTCTCTGTGTCTGTCTCTGTGTCTGTGTCTCTGTGTCTGTGTCTCTGTCTCTGTCTCTGTGTCTCTCTGTCTCTGTCTCTGTGTCCCTGTCTCTGTCTCTGTGTCTGTCTCTGTCTCTGTCCCTGTCTGTCTGTCTCTGTCTCTGTCTCTGTGTCTCTGTCTCTGTCTCTGTGTCTGTGTCTCTGTCTGTCTGTCTCTGTGTCTGTGTCTCTGTGTCTGTGTCTCTGTCTCTGTGTCTGTGTCTGTCTCTGTCCCTGTGTCTGTGTGTCTGTGTCTGTCTCTGTCTGTGTGTCTGTGTCTGTGTCTCTGTGTCTGTCTCTGTGTCTCTGTCTCTGTGTCTCTGTCTCTGTCTCTGTCTCTGTCTGTGTCTCTGTGTCTGTGTCTGTGTCTCTCTATCTGTCTCTCTGTCTCTGTCTCTCTGTCTGTCTGTCTGTTTGGTGTCTGTGTCTGTGTGTGTGTCTGTGTCTGTCTCTGTCTCTCTGTCTGTGTCTGTCTGTTTAGTGTAGTGTGTCTGTCTGTTTGATGTCTGTGCCTGTGTGTGTGTCTGTCTCTGTGTCTGTCTGTTTGATGTAGCATGTGTGTCTGTGTCTGTCTCTGTGTGTCTGTTTCTCTGTCTGTCTGTTTGGTGTAGTGTGTCAGTCTGTCTGTCTGTTTGATGTAGCATGTGTGTCTGTGTCTGTCTCTGTGTGTCTGTCTCTGTCTGTCTGTTTGATGTAGCATGTCTGTCTGTGTCTGTCTGTCTGTCTGGTGTAGCGTGTGAGTGTCTCTATCTCTGTCTCTCTGTCTTTCTGTCTGTGTCTGTCTGTTTGGTGTAGTGTGTCTGTCTGTCTGTCTGTTTGTCTGTGTCTTGTGTGTGTCTGTCTCTGTGTCTGTCTGTTTGGAGTAGCATGTCTGTTTCTGTGTCTGTCTGTTTGGAGTAGCATGTCTGTCTCTGTGTCTCTGTCTCTGTGTGTCTGTGTCTCTGTGTGTCTGTGTCTCTGTGTGTCTGTGTTTCTCTCTCTCTTTGTCTGTACAGTATCTGTGTCTATCTCCCCCCTCTCTTTTTGATCTGTCACTCCCTCCCTCCCTCCCTTTTGTGGTTCCCTCTATTCCTTAGCTCGCCATCACCCAATCAGGCCACACCCACTCAGGCCACACCCACTTTACTTCATTTACCTTCACTGTGTGTCAATTGCGTTTTCATTCATTCATTTCATTTCATTATTTAGTTCTTTTTTTTCTTCTTCTTTTTTTTCTTCATATTTGAGTATTATTTTGGTTGTTTTGTTTGTGTGTTTGAGTTGTGGTTTTGGTCAGGAACTGTGTGTGTGTTTGTGTGTGTGTGTGTGTGTGTGCGTGTGTGTGTGTGTGTGTGTGTGTGTGCGTGCAGACCACGGTGGAGAACATCATGAAGGAGAAGATGCCCAAAAAAGGAGGCCGCTGGTGGTTCTCCTGGCGAGGCAGGAACAGCGACTCTAAATCGGTACCTGTCTACCTGTCTACCTGTCTAACTGTCTATCTGTCTACATGCCTAACTGTATTTACCTGTCTATCTGTCTACCTGTCTAACTGTCTATCTGTCTACCTGTCTAACTGTCTACCTGTCTAACTGTCTATCTGTCTACCTGTCTAACTGTCTATCTGTCTACATGCCTACCTGTCTAACTGTCTATCTGTCTACATGCCTAACTGTATTTACCTGTCTATCTGTCTACCTGTCTAACTGTCTATCTGTCTACATGCCTAACTGTATTTACCTGTCTATCTGTCTACCTGTCTAACTGTCTATCTGTCTACCTGTCTAACTGTCTACCTGTCTAACTGTCTATCTGTCTACATGCCTACCTGTCTAACTGTCTATCTGTCTACATGCCTAACTGTATTTACCTGTCTATCTGTCTACCTGTCTACCTGTCTAACTGTCTATCTGTCTACCTGTCTAACTGTCTATCTGTCTACCTGTCTATCTGTATTTACCTGTCTACCTGTATTTACCTGTCTGTGCCTGTCTACTGGTCTACCTGTCTGTACCTGTCTACTTGTCTATCTGTCTGTACCTGTCTACCTGTCTGTACCTGTCTACTTGTCTACCTGTCTGTACCTGTCTACTTGTCTATCTGTCTACCTGTCTACCTGTCTACTTGTCTACCTGTCTACCTGTCTGTACGTGTCTACTTGTCTATCTGTCTGTATGTGTCTACTTGTCTATCTGTCTACCTGTCTACCTGTATTTACCTGTCTACCTGTATTTACCTGTCTACCTGTCTGTACCTGTCTACTTGTCTATCTGTCTACCTGTCTGTACCTGTCTACTTGTCTACCTGTCTACCTATCTATCTGTCTACCTGTATTTACCTGTCTACCTGTATTTACCTGTCTGTACCTGTATTTACCTGTCTATCTGTATTTACATGTGTAACTGTCTTTACCTGTCTACCTGTATTTACCCCCCAGGACTCTGTGTCGGAGACGGGAGGGGGGGACATGGGTGACGGAGGGGAGCCGTCTCTTAGCAACGCCAACAGGTAACGATAACAGAACGCTGACCATGACATCGGTCAAATACGCCACACACAAGCTGTATTTATAACATGGCTGCTGCTGTTGTTGTTGATGATGATGATGATGTGTATGATGATGCTGTTGTTGTTGTGTTGATGTTGTTGATGATGTTGTTGATGATGATGTTGTTGATGATGTTGTTAATGTTGTTGATGTTGTTGATGATGTTTTTAATGTTGTTGTTGATGATGTTGTTGTTGATGATGATGATGTTGTTGATGATGATGATGTTGATGTTGTTGTTGATGATGATGTTGTTGTTGATGTTGTTGTTGATGATGTTGATGTTGTTGATGTTGTTGTTGTGTTGATATTGTTGATGATGATGTTGTTGATGATGTTGTTGATGATGTTGTTGTTGTAGATGATGATGATGATGTTGATGTTGTTGTTGATGATGATGTTGTTGTTGTTGATGTTGTTGTTGTGTTGATATTGTTGATGATGTTGTTGTTAATGATGTTGTTGTTGTTGTTGTTGTTCTTGTTGATTATGATGATGTTGTTGATGATGTTGTTGTTGTTGATGTTGATGTTGTTGTTGATGTTGTTGTTGATGATGATGTTGTTGTTGTTGATGATGTGACAGGATGATGTTGTTGTTGATGTTGATGATGTTGTTGTTATGGTGACAGGATGAGGGAGGAGTCTTCGTCCAGTGACGAGGACCACCGGTCGTCCAATCAGGGCCCGGGGTCCGGTCAGCCGGAGCCGTTGCTCACGCCCGGGAGCGTCCTGTACAGGAAGACCCTCCGGCTGACCTCAGAACAGCTGGTGAGAGACACAGTACCTGACCCCTGACCCCTAACCTCTGATCCCTAACCCCTGACCTCTAACCTCTGACCTCTTCATGTAGTCCTAAGTTGCTAACGGAAAATCCAGGCTTAATTAATTCAACTGTGTTTGTATGTTTGCGTGTGCGTATGTGTGTGTGTGTGTGTGTGTGTGCTCCAGGCCAGCCTGAGGCTGCAGGAGGGGCCTAACGAGGTGGTGTTCAGCGTGACCACCCAGTACCAGGGCACCTGCCGCTGCCAGGGCATGATCTACCTCTGGAGCTGGGACGACAAGCTGGTCATCTCTGACATCGACGGCACCATCACCAGGTAGGGGGGTGTGTGTCTGTGTGTGTGTGTGTGTGGGTGTGTGTGTGTGGGGGGGGGGGGGGTGAGGGTGTGTGTGTGTGTGTGTGTGTGTATGTGGGGGGGGTGTCTGTGTGTGTGTGTGTGTGTGTGTGTGTGTGGGAGGGGGGGGGATGGGGGGGGATGTCTGTGTGTGTGTGTGTGTATGTGGGGGGGGGGGGGGGGGTGTATGTGGGGAGTGTGTGTGTGTGTCTGTGTGTGTGTGTGTGTCTGTGTCTGTCTCTCGGTCTGTCTGTCTGTTTGTGTGTCTGTCTTTCTATCTCTCTGTCTGTCTCTCTGTCTGTCTCTCTGTCTGTCTGTCTCACC
>NC_137688.1:74405851-74408351 GCF_963989245.1 Nansenia antarctica | reverse complement strand
ATTAAAAGTATATCTTCTCGGGGTGTCAGCGCGGTGGTTAAGGGCTCAAAATGACCGTATACTGATGGTGAATTTAGCAATAATAGTCTTATGTTTGTACCACCTCCATAACCGGTGTGATTCACGGGAAAAGCCGGTCAAGGAGGCACCCTTTGCAGGTCAATAACTTTGATTCTCCGGGGGTTAGGAAAATAATTCCAACGTGTCCGGATAGAGTAGAAGACAGGGAACCCAACACTATTTGAATGGAGTCGATCCTCCACTCCTATCACCGTGGACACAGCAAGGAGCGAATTCCCGGATATAAATATTCCCTCGCCGACAGCGGGAGTTGGGAGTTTCGTCCAGCAGCCGGTGAACGCCCGGTTGATCGAGTTTCATATTAAAAGTATATCTTCTCGGGGTGTCAGCGCGGTGGTTAAGGGCTCAAAATGACCGTATACTGATGGTGAATTTAGCAATAATAGTCTTATGTTTGTACCACCTCCATAACCGGTGTTATTCACGGGAAAAGCCGGTCAAGGAGGCACCCTTTGCAGGTCAATAACTTTGATTCTCCGGGGGTTAGGAAAATAATTCCAACGTGTCCGGATAGAGTAGAAGACAGGGAATCCAACACTATTTGAATGGAGTCAATCCTCCACTCCTATCACCGTCGTGTATCTTGATAGTTCTTCATGAGTGAGGTGGTCTAAATAGTAGGCAGCCATGTTGAGCGATGTTGCTATGATACTTTTTGCCCGTCAGGTTGGTGGTTGCTAGGGAAGAAACCACGTGACTGAAAGCTATGAATACTTCCGACCAGAAACCATAGGGTTGCCAGATTGTTTGGTAAAATTAGCGGTTTTAGACTGTGGTTAGGGTGGAAAATGTCATTCCCATCTGGCAACCCTGCTCGCCAATCAAGAAGCGAGGGGAACGAGACTAGACAGTTTGGAGTCTGTCGTAACGAAAATCTTTATGTCTGTGGGGCAGGGGCGTGTCCAGTGCTGAAATGGGGAAATTGGCGCACTCCACACACAACACGATCAAGGCTGTTCAAATCCAAGATCTTCATGTGTGGGGTCTGTCTCAGATAAGATTTCTGTTAAGATTTTGAAATTCCTTATGTGTGTACCCCGCTTTAGTTAGGCGGGGTACACACATAAGGAGTTTTTGGCCGGTTTTGGCACGATTTTGGGATGTCTGAAAACGAGAGAAAACGAGAGAAAACGCCCGATTGTCAGATGGATCTTAACATTTTCCTATAACAAAATCCTGTGGTGTGAGGTGTGTTAAGAGTCAATTCTCTTCAATTGTGCAATCAACTCTCAACTCTCAGCCTGCTCGGAAAATGGGCGTGGGGAACGACAGATTCCGGACTCTCTAGTCTCGTTCCCCAAGCCAGAAATCTCGCGTGAACCCATCCTTTTAATATTGCCTTTAAATTACAAAATGATTAAATTAAGATTATATAATGATTAAAGCACTTTGAGCTGCAACGTTTGCAGGAAAAGCGCTATACAAATAAAGTTATTATTATTATTATTATTATTATTATTATTATTATTATTATTATTATTATCAGTACTGTAGAACAGACAGTCTCCAGCTCATGGGTACAAGAAGCACCGCCTTCTCCATATTGAGCGGCTCCAATAACAGCAGATACTGAACAATACTACAATGATACTGTGCTAACTGTAACTTTGCACACACGCACACACACACTCACACTCACACACACGTGTGCACACGCACACACACACACACACGTGTGCACTCGCACTCACACACTCACACACCCTGTGTCTAGTAGCAGACATGATATCCTAGTGTAATGGAGGTGTGTGTGTGTGTGTGTGTGTGTGTGTGTGTGTGTGTGTGCGTGCGTGCGTGCGTGCGTGCGTGCGTGTGCGTGCGTGCGTGTGCGTGTGCGCGTGCGTGTGTGTGTGTGTGGTGTCCTGCAGGGAGGTGATTGAGAGGAAGCCAGAGAGGTTTAAGGTGGAGTGTCTCTCAGACATCAGGCAGCTGTTCCTGCCAAACACGGAGCCCTTCTACGCTGCCTTCGGCAACAGAGCCACGGTGAGACCCCCACGCTACCCCACACCACCACGCTACCACACACCCCCACGCCACCACACACCACCACGCCACCACACACCCCCACGCTACCACACACCACCACGCTACCACACACCCCCACGCCACCACACACCCCCACGCTACCACACACCCCCACACCACCACACACCCCCACGCTACCACACACCCCCACGCTACCCCACACCACCACGCTACCACACACCCCCACGCCACCACACACCCCCACGCTACCACACACCCCCACGCTACCCCACACCCCCACGCTACCCCACACCACCACGCTACCACACGCCACCACACACCCCCACGCTACCATACGCTACCACACACCCCCACGCTACCCCACACCACCACGCTACCACACACCCCCACGCTACCACACACCCCCACGCTACCACACACCCCCACCAAACAC
>NC_137688.1:74380851-74400851 GCF_963989245.1 Nansenia antarctica | reverse complement strand
AACCGTATCATTCTAAGATCACGAGCTGCCGTCACAGTTAACAGACAGGCCGGATGCACACACAGCTGATATCATATCTCTGATCTTAACAAATGCAATGAAACTCAGGGGGTGTCCCACACAGACTCATGCAGTCAGCATCACTCAGTACTACACCTGTCAGGTCATTTTTTAATATAAATATTATAAAGTATTTTTTAACAAGACCTCATTTTAATGTTCTATTATTGTTCAAGCAATTGTCCAAATCGACTTTCACTGGCCACTAACGCAAACCACTGATTGAAGAACATGATTGTTTAATTTATATATATATATATATATATTCTAAAACAGCAGATGCATTACACCTTACATTTTTTTAAATGTTATTAATACTTTTTATTTAATGTATTCTCTTGATGTGGTTGTAAATGGGTAGTAATAATAATAATAACGTTTTATTTGTATAGCACTTTTTTTTTGTCTTGACTTGAACATATGTGCTGAGGTTGCATCCCTAATGTAAACTGGCAGTGAGACACAATCTGGAGCATAAAATGAGAATGCAACCTCACCAAATCTCTTCTTTTGTACATGTGGTACACAGAGAAAACCAGCGTCACAAGACCTGAGAAAGAGAATAATAAGGTTATTATTATTATTATTATTATTATTATTATTTATGGACTTCCAACAACAGGCTACAGTTGGCACTACATCAGACTTTGTTCAGTGTGTGGAAAAAAAATAATGATGCATGTGTGCCAATTTTCATGCTCACATTCAAAAGTAAACAACATGTTTGTTTGTTTGTTTGTTTGTTTGTTTTAGTTTAGCTCATCTACTGGTAGTTGAATCAGCAGACTGCTGTGACATCATTTAGAATGTTGAATCAGCAGACTGCTGTGACATCATTTAGAATGTTGAATCAGCAGACTGCTGTGACGTCATTTAGAATATTGAATCAGCAGACTGCTGTGACATCATTTAGAATGTTGAATCAGCAGACTGCTGTGACGTCATTTAGAATGTTGAATCAGCAGACTGCTGTGACGTCATTTAGAATGTTGAATCAGCAGACTGCTGTGACGTCATTTAGAATCAGAACATCCTTCACCAGTCCAACTGGACTCCCGCGGGGCTTAACAGAGCACAAAGAGGACTGCTTCCTGTCTAGGCAAGCACTTCCTGTCTAGGCAAGCACTTTACACTCTCCAAAGGCCTGCCATCCACCTAGATCCTTCCCTCAGGACACCTTACAACACAACCCAGAAAGCTAACAGACGACTGACTGTTAAATGATTCATCTAGGACTGATTCCACTTAGACAATAGTGTGGCAGGTTAGTCATGTGACCAGTCAGTCCATCCTTTCTCTGTGTGTTATCAGAAGACATGATTCTGGGTCTCTTTGAGTGTCTGTTAGTTAGTGTGTATAATATGTATGATATATTGTATTTAATGTGGTGTGTGTGCAACACCTGAAATGCAAGATGCCCTAACCCTAACCCCCCCCCCCCCCCCCCCTAAACCCTGAGGAGATACTGCCACCTCATCTGTGTTGATCACATCAATGACCACTACCAACCTGATCACTGTGAGGACCTGACCTAAAGCTTCTCTGGGTAAAGAATGTTAAAGAATGTTTTCCAGGGGGAAAATGTAAGAAAGTACAGAAGCGCATTGCATTCACCAAAAGAAATAAACAAAATAGACGTCTTATCTCCTAATTAGGACATCTTTTCTCGTAATTAGGAGATCCATATAATCTCCTAATTACGAGATATGTTAGGTGGGGGGAGGGGGGTTAGGATTAAGGATGGGGGGAGTTAGATGTGGGTTAGGGTTAAGGTCAGGGTTAGGGTTACCCTATCCTTAACCCTAACCCTAACCCACATCTAACCCCCCCCTCCCCCACCACCTTTAATCCTGAGTTTCAGAGATTGTTTGTCCTAATTACGAGATTTTAGGAGATATGGCGTCTATTTGTCTGCCTATTGGTGAACGCAATGTACTTCCGTAAGAAAGACATGTCAGTGTTTGAGATAACGCTACAACGTTTCTCCTCTGTTAGACACTGGCCTGATCATCTGACACCTGGGAGCAGCAGGTAGCAGGTGTGTGTAGCAGGTAGCAGGTGTGTGTAGCAGGTAGCAGGTGTGTGTAGGAGGTGAACATGCAGCGCTCTCAGTTCTGTTATTCTTTCTGTGAAAGATCCATGATGGTAAAAAGAGAGAGAGCTTATGTTGTCTTGTATGTTTTTGTTTTTGAAATGAACAGAGTAGATTGCTGTAGCAGTGTGTCCTGTAATGAACGGTTAACGACACGATTAAATTAAATTAAATTAACTTAAAGCGAAGGTGATTAATTGTTTGTTTCTTTTCATTGTTCTTCCTGTATATTATGGTGAATTGTATTTTATTGTATTTAACCAGGCAAGTCATTAAGAGTTAAGTTCTTATTTACAATAACACACACACACAGCCCCCCCCCCCCCACCCTTAAACCACAGAGTTTCAGCCCATCCCTGCTCAGGACATGTGTGTGTCTATAACTTCCTGTCTGAGATATCATCTCATGTTGCCTTGGCAACACGCCTCTATGACATCAGTAACTGTCTTGACGGACTTTCAGGATTCAGAATCAAAACATCGAAAAATATTCTCAATTAAATGATATGTAATTATATCATCAAGTGAATGGTGTGTGTTTGTGTGTCTGTGTCCTCTTCCCACAACCAGCCAGGCAGCTAGAAATTATTAACAAAGCATTTTTCAAGGTTTTCTTTATTGTTTTTAAAAGCTAAATGAAAATATCCATGCATATCCTATTACGTCACTCATACATGAAAATTATAAAACAGGAAATATAAGAAACCTTTTACAAAATCGGATTCCTTTGTTGACTTTCAGAGCTCTAAATCCATTGATAGAAAACAACTGCGTACACTAAAACTAAACTGAAAAACATTTAACATTAGCATGAACTAAACACTAATGACTAATAAAAAAGGACCATGTATTGGTAGGTACAAGAAAGAGCAATGCTAAATTCATATAATTGAAGCAGAAGCAGACATATTATGGTCTCATAAATTAGTGTGGAGCCCCTCCTCCTCTCACATACACACACATATCTACATAAACATCAAGTCTATATTGCAGACATTTTCGTTGCTTAATGTTGTAAATGTATGTGTTGTATCATCTTGTTTTAGAGAGGGTTCTAACATATCACAATGATAACAGCAGAAATAATAAAAGTACAATTACACATTACTAACTGAAAACATTGAAAACATTACAACCATAACATGGCCAAAATGGCTCATAAAATAAGGGAAGGTGGATCTACATACTATAATATACATACTACATTCTACAATATACTTAATACTGCTGAATATAATATACTATGTATAAATGGTGACAACTTCAAAGGTAACAAGAACAGTCAGTCAAAAAGTAAGAAGACAGAGCATGCTTAAAACTACCAAAAGATGTGATGGATCTAATGCTAACTGGTAAATGATTCCTGTCAGGTGGGGCTTTAAAGTTAAAGGCTCTTTTGCCAATTGTTTTCTTTACGTCGGTGTAGTGAAATGGAACTGAGAGGAGTGTCTAGATCGGTAGTTTGATGTGAAAGGAACAAGATACTGTTGTAAATAGGGGGGGTCATTTAGATTAACATTTAAATATAAATTGAAGCCAGTGCATGTGTCTTCTTACATGTGGAGATGGGAATTTAAGTGCCTGATACATGTTACACTGGTTAGTGAGGAAGGGAGATCCAAGGACAAATCTGCAGATTCTGTTATATGCTGTGTTATGCAGGACAAGATCCGATTTTTATGCAGTTTGATAGACATCACAATCAAGTAATGGGAATATGAGTTGCATGGCAGGTTTTTTACTAACACTGGGTGAAAAGCAGTTACGAGATCGATATAGAGTATTGATTCCAAAGTTGACTTTACGCAAGATATAATCAATGTGTGATATTGTCAACTTTATGCAGAGTAGTGCCATCATTACAGGATGTTAGACATGAACTGGGTGAAGATTTGAGTTTCTGTCTAGTACCAAAGATCATAGTATAAGATTTTGATTTGTTGAGCAATAATTTGTTATGTAAGAGCCAATCGTGTAAGATGTTGAAATCAGACTGAAGAGAAGCTTGAATTTGTAGTATGTCCGGTTTAGATGTGTATATGACAGTGTCATCAGCATGAAGTTGAGCACAGCAGTTATTGAAAATTGATGGTCAATTGTTAACATATATAGAGAAAAGAAGTGGTCCCAATGTTGAGCCCTGGTGCACACCTCTTTGTTGAATTGCGAAATCAGAGATATTTCCATTCAATACGACACATTGTTTTCTGTTATGAAAGTATGAATTAAACCACAAGATTGCATTTTCAGAAAGGCCGATAGCATAGAGTTTGTCTAAGAGCTGATAGCGGTCAACAAGATCAAAAGCTTTTCTTTGATCAATAATTAATGGCATACATTTAGCCTGATCTGCTCACACACTGGTTTCCTCCTCTATCACCTCTTCCCTCTCCTCCTCTCTCTCCTCTATCACCTCTACTCTCTCCTCTCTCCTCCTCTCTCTCCTCTATCACCTCTACTCTCTCCTCCTCTCTCTCCTCTATCACCTCTACTCTCTCCTCTCTCCTCCTCTCTCTCCTCTATCACCTCTACTCTCTCCTCTCTCCTCCTCTCTCTCCTCTATCACCTCTACTCTCTCCTCCTCTCTCCTCTCTCTCCTCCTCAGGGTCCTCTGAGAAGCCTGGTCTCTTCTCCTGGCCTTCAGGTTCACAGCGACCACAGCACCGACTTGCCCCAGCAGACCACAGCTCAGCACGGAACACCACACTGCGTAGAACACGGAGTCGATGCCAAAGGGGTCCTTCTCCCGATAGAGTAGGAGGGTCTTGTTTGATGAGTGACACACCCATTTAAGACTACCTACCCAATCATAGACAGCACACCAGTACTGACCACTGTCCTCCAGTGAGAGGTTAGAGAGGACCAGGGTGGTAAGGGACTGAGACACATTGATTCGTCCAATCAAATCTTCAGGAGTTGGTACTTCCCTCCACCATGGACGTGAGTCCAGAATGACACCATCATGCTGATCAGTCTGTCTGTACCACACAATGACCCAGTGAGACGAGTGAGACAATGACCCAGTGAGACGAGAGTCACAGCTGAGAACGACCTCCTCTCCCTCTGAGTAGAGCGCTGTAGCGGGGGCGCGGGGGGGGCAGACCAGTAGAACATAACGGTTGCTGGTGAAACCAGAGTCATTGACGACAGTCATAATCCCCTGTGTGGTTGAGCATCAGAGATGGGACGACCAGGGAGTAATTTCCCGCCACTCTTCCGTCGAGCACGTAAGTCTGCTTCCCTCGGTCAGAGAGGTCACTGGCGTCCTCAGACAGGTGTTGAGATGGTGATGCTGGTCGGAGGAGTCCATGAGGGGTCAGCCACCCCACCTCTGTCACCCTGGTGTCAGGCTGGAAGCAGGGCAGCACAGCCTCCTCCCCTGGTGAGCCTAGAACAAACTCTCGTCTGATGGACAGGTCTATCATGAGACTGCCAACACAACGCTGTCCATCCAGGACCAGACAGCTGTAACCATAGCGACGGTCTTTGTAGGTGGAGTTGATGATGCGGAGAGAGGAGCTGTTGTCAACCACCTGTACTCTGCCTCTTAGGTCCTCCATGAGGGGGTTCAGGGTTCTGCTCTCGTCCAGAAATACTCTCTCCCAGTTCCTCCTCACCAAGTCCTCGCCCACCCCCCTCAGCCATTGGACAGTCAGGTGGTCACCTGCTGCTGCCCCCTCACACGGCATGTCTACTGTCTCTCCAACAGCCAGGAACGTAGCTTGACAAATCACACGACTGCAGACTGAGAGTCTGACGCTGCTGTTCTGTGACACCCTGCCAGCCTCCCAACACTCCACCCTGTAGAGCCCCGAGTCTGAATGAGTCACATTGTGGATCCCCAGAGAGAGAACTGTCTGATTGTCACTCTCGAATTCAGCTTTTAATCGATCCTTTAAGTCTTCAGCCAGCATAGCATTCTCAGGTGACGGGTTAGACGTGTTCCACAACAGCAGCAGGGTCTCTTCAGCCACGGACTTGAAGATCACACAGTCATTTCCCCCCAGAGGAGTTTCAAAAGAATATTCTTCACCTTCTGTATAAATGTTGATTATTTCTTGGTCTGCGTGGACGGTGATGATGAGAACAGCCAGTAGAACGCTCAGCTGAGTGGTTGAAGCCATGCTGGCCCGAGGTGTGTGTCCGCTGGTTGTGACACCGTGTCTAACACTGTGTGAGCAGTGATGTCCTGTCAGCCAGTGGCTCAGTCTTTCCCCCCCCCCCCGACAGAGTCCTCAGGGGTTGGGCTCCTACTGACTTCCTTGTTGTTATCTGTTGTGTTTGTGTGTGTGTGTGTGTTTTCTTTCTTAACTTACTGATTTATGGCCATATATGTATGTATGTAAGTTTTTTTTTTACTTGCTGATTTATGGCTATGTATGGGTTTATTTAAAAAAAAAAAATGTACTTAGGCCTACTGATTTATGGCTATGTATGTATTTTAGTATGTATGTCTGTGTATTTTTATTACTGATTTATTGCCATGTGCACATTACATGTATGTATGTATGTAAGTATTTTAGTATGTATGTATGTCTGTGTATGGGTTTATTTTTATTTATTTATTTAAACTTACTGATTTATTGCCATGTATGTAAGTATTTTAGTATGTATTTTAAGGTTGGACGGTTTTTCGGTTAAACCGAATGTTTTTTATCAAAACCGTAAAAAAAACGTTTTTTGTTTTTTTGTTTTTTTTAAATAATAATATTTGGGTTATGGGATATGTCCACGGGAGGAATAGAACCCGGGACCCATGCAGTGTAGAGGTATACGCTTATGTGACCATTGAAAATATAATGTAATATAATGCAATATAAGGCTCTCAGGCATTCTGTACTTTCAATATGTATTCTCTTTGAGCAGTCAACATCAACTATCAGCTATTTCGCTAGCAAAAAAGAAAGCTAACTTATTTGCGAAACAGCGCCCCCGCCACCACCTCGGCGCAATTCCGCAATTGCAGTTAGAAATGACAGAAATCCACCGAGCTGGAGGTGGCTAGAAATATGACGGAGGCGGTCACCTCATAATTCTCTATGCAGGAAAAACCCTGATTTTGCAATTGATCCGCGGTACACATGTGTGCAGTACCGTGGAGGGCGTTCCGTACGGATCACGGTCGGATTATCTGTGATCCGTTACACCCCTAATTAATACATTTATTTTGAAAGCTCTACCATGGGCATTTTTATTTTGATAGGGCTTTCTTTGCTGATAAACTTACGACAGCTCAAGACGAGTCAGTCACTTGATTTAATGAGACGGGTGGTTTTTATGAAAGTGAAAGAACATTATTGAACAGTATTCGAAAACTGAAATCCCTTGAGCCGCAGTTTCAGTTTACTTTGCGTGAAAACCAAGCTAATGACAAAGAACAGTTCATTCAATTAGGCTATGCTGTTCCAAGATGTCATTCTTCATAGATCTTCCTTGCACCATCGATCAGCAGAGCTAGGTATGTTTAAGTGTGTCATGTATTTGATGTGTTCCATGTATTTTCATGTATGGTGTAGCGTACCAAAGTGTGCCTTTCACTTATATTTGTGAAACTATGAAGTAGCCTAATTGTGTTATGACAGTGTTTCACGGTGTTTTCGACATTAATGTATTGTAGTACAGCAGCTAATACTGTCCATCCTAGTGATCTGATATTTATAGCCTGCTGCTGATATTTATTACAAAATGAACATAAAACAATAAGTGGGATAATACGACCTACGCATTTAATCTGTCACCAATTTCTTGCCAAACCATTTCCCTCGCCTTAATTGCAGCAGTTTTGCACTTTTTTACATCTTATTTTCCGTCTTCATAAAGATCAATAAGTAGGAGCGCTGCACTGTCCCTTTTTCGTTCTCACTGGGGGCACGTGCCCAAATCGAGAATTTCCAATTCGGGCTTGCGTGAACATTGATGACACAAGGCTGATTCTCATTTGAGGAATCACTTGAGGCTTGAATCCCAATCGAGAGTTGCCTGAACAAGGTATTCCTTTTAATCGCGAATATACTAATCAACGTACGTGGAATACCCCCCTGGTCTCAAAGGTAGGCTATGCATTGATAAGGAGCCACTGGAACAGGTATGTAACTATTGAACTTAATAAAAAAAACTCTAAAATGGGTTATTAAGTATGCACTTTATTACTTAAAGCAACCCGACTATAACATACATGTCAATATAAAGTACTTTTGAGTTTTCTGTTAAGATGCGCAAGTGAAATTTAGTTGTTGTTGTTTTTGATTATGCACTCATGGGGAAATATTTTTTAAAATAAAATAATAATAAAGTAAACATGCATGTAACAAGGGTAGGCGCAATAAGCCATGGCTTCAGCCTACACCTTTTTGGTCCTGGTACGCATTGTGACTGTGTACATGTTTTAATATACAGTATGTATTGTGAATTGTATAAGGGACCAAAATAAACATTCTCAATCAATCAATCAATCAAATCAAAAGACTGAGATGAATGAAGTGTGAAACATGTGTTTTACAATAGACCCATGATGCACTCATGGGAAAAACTTGCCAAAAAGCTCACTACTTCAGCTCAACTTAATAGGACCAGTGGCTAAGAATATAACAAATAGCAATACATTATACTGCAGTATATCAGCAACAAATAAAGTCTGATTGACAAATGAAAATGCCCTGTGTAAGTGAAGGGACAGTGAGCAATCATTTTTTCTTCTTTTTGATCTACACTGGTTTTTAAATCAAGACCCAGATTGTCACTTTAAACAAGTATACAGTGAAGTGTTATAATGCAAAAAGACACAGACAGCGTGTGCTTAGAGCAAATTGGAGGTTAAAAGGGGACAAGGATGTTACAGACTGCACCTTTACCAAGTGGCCTTCTTGTGTACATCGGTGGTCTGTTGGCGCCCCCTTCTGAGCGAAGTCTGTAACTTCACCAACACCTGGTACCATTTTTTTTAAGCCAGGTATGACGAGTGCCATGAATTGCCAAACCACACAGACAGGCAAAGAGCCGCATGCGGGTTGGCCACCCAAACATCATTGTCAACAGACATACAGTTTAGGGGCAGGAGATGGGCACCTGCCCAATAGTAGTTAGGGGCTGGGAGCGGGTTGCCCTACCTTGGCCTATCAATTGTGATGATGTGGAAGTTGTGTGTCACGTGTGGTTTTAGCCACTCTTTCTTCTACTACTACTACTACTACTACTACTACTACTACTACTACTACTACTACTACTACTACTACTACTACTACTACTACTACTACTACTACTACTACTACTACTACTACTACTACTACTACTACTACTACTACTACTACTACTACTACTACTACTACTACTACTACTACTACTACTACTACTACTACTACTACTACTACTACTACTACTACTACTACTACTACTACTACTACTACTACTACTACTACTACTACTACTACTACTACTACTACTACTACGTTGCTTTAAATATATGGTAGAAAATAACGTTAGTCGCCATGCCAAAGTGGGGAAAATACAAAAAGATGTACGAAAGGAGTGAGAAGGTGTCCCAACTCTCAAAACTTGGGATGTTCCGTTTGTTGGTTGCTAATAGCAACATGCGGCTCTTTCATTGCCAGCTTAGCATTAGCATCTGGGGGGATGGAGGTAGTGCTAATAATAATAACAACAACAACAACAGAGAACTTTCTAGGCAGGTAAAGCAGTCTAGCGAATGCATGTATGAGCGAATGCCTGTATCTCTGCCAGGCAGTACAAGACTGGTACCTGGATCATCACCTAGCTCGTTGGTCGGGATCAGGGAGGGTTTAGCTGTAGCTGTTTCTCTTTGCTGTACCTCGCACATAAGTTAACCCTTAACCAAACCTAAACCCTAATCCTTACCAAACCCTTAACCTAACCCATAACCTAACCACATGTTAACCCATTCAGCCATGCATTCCTCTTCTCTCGTGGAATTCATCATAACTGATAACAAAACTAAAACACATTTGTTTAATGGTTAAATACGCTCCCTGCAATGTAAGTGACGTCTAAAAGTGCCATCAAAGTAGTACATGTCTCCCTGCCGTAACTTTATATACACCACCGACCACTACAAACTTCGTTTACGGCCATACCACTCTGAACACGCCCGATCTTTTTTGTTGTCGTCTTTTGTCTATTCTATGTCTGTCCCACATTTTGTGTTGTGCTGTCTGTCATTTCTCACTGTGTTATTTACGTATCGTATCTGTATGTGTTTTGTGAATAATGTAAATAACCAACTGAACAAATTATCTGTGAAATGTATTTTAAAAGATTTTAAAAAAACAAAAAAAACACGCCCGATCTCGTAAGCTAAGCCGGGTCGGGCCGGGTTAGTACTTGGATGGGAGACCGCCTGGGAATACCCGGTGCCGTAAGCTTTTCCTTATTTACACCAATAGGGGGTGCTGTTACACCATCACAACTGTAGTTGTGCTGTAGTGTTAGTTTTTCTCCAGCGCTTCCACAAAACATGCCAAAACACGAATCTAAAAACTCACACACAAAACCTTCATGTGTAAAGCTTTACAATGCACGAAACACATTCATATGCAAGAACTTCTAAATCTGAAAAATGACTATGCAGTAATGTCATTTGTCTCATTAGTCAATTTGCATTATGGTCGCTTATCGGCCTTTTGGCGAAGACAGCGGTCGCTCCTGTTTGTGGGAGAAATTCTGCCCCTCAGTATTGCTACCTCATCTTAGGAGTACATTATTTCTTTCCCCCCAGCTTTTGGAATTTGCAACTCAGTCGGTAGTTGTTAACTCAGTCGGTAGTTGTTAACTCAGTCAGTAGTTGTTAACTCCATCACAAAAGGAAGTCATCTGATGTGGGCGGAGCCAAACCAGACCCCAGGTGAAGGTAGTGAGCCCTTTTGTCGTTACTTATTTTTGCACTGTTTTAGTTTAAATTTAGCTGGTTTTAGCATTTTAGTATTTCAATGTTTTAACCTGTGGTGCGTTCAGAATGTGGCTGCCCGTGCCGGCATGAAATTGGCTGGGAACTATGTGAGATTTCAAAGCAAACGTTATAACCTCCTAGGCTAATTAGCCAACTTAACATTTCAAGCCTGCAAACTGCGACACTTTAAATGAATGTGCAATAACACTATGTGCAATATGACAACCCTAGGGTACATAAGGTTGCAGAGAATAGGAAATTTTAGAATAGGTATAGCATAGCATAGAGTACAGCACAGTGTTTTATTTGTACAGTATAGTGGATAGTGTACATAGCCTTTATTTATGTAAACCAGCTCCTTTCCCTTCTTGTTTTTTTTTCTTTCCTAGCACCAGGGGAGCCCCCCCTCCCAAATTTCGTTGTTTGGTACCTGTACTATATCAATGACAATAAAGACCATTAATTAATTCATTCATTCATTCATTCTCTGGCTTTGACACGGTCCTGACTCCTGCCTCTCCAGTAGTGATGTGTCCTTCCGTGCCGACGCTTCGTAGCGTGTGTCGAGTAACCGAGGCAGATTTGTGTGGTGCGCGTATCGAGGCATGTGTTGATGACGTATGGTAAGAGCGAAGCTTCGCCTGCCGGCCGTACCACGTGACCGATTCGGGAAATTTGTATAAACTTGCCTTTGTTTTTCTATGTACCCCAGCTTCATCTACTGTGCCCTGTGAAAGGATCTTTTCAAAAGCAGGTGAAATCGTCTCAAAAAAAAGAAACCGCCTGAAGCCCAGCACTGTGGAAAAGTTGTTATTTTTAAATAAAAATGAATAAATGAATAAAATGTTGTTGTTCCTAGTAACACAAGCACATTTATTCAATTCAAAGCTTCACACACCAAAGCCACGGTGTCATTATCACTCTGCCTGCTATACATTTATTGTCCACTTGATGGCGCAGTAGAGCAAATAAAGCAACACGAAGCTTCGGCCCATGTGTGACGCAATTGGATGGAAAGCTTCAACAGTTCATGAAGCTTCATCTCGCCATCACTACTCTCCAGAGCAACGCCGCGACTGAAGAGACTGCAGCATCAACCAAAGATGACATGAACACAAATGTTGTTTTTTATTGTAACTTTTATTCTTTTAATTGTACACATGGAGAACATAGCTATTGTACTGTACATTGATACATGTTGAAAAAACCTATAGGAATATAACAGACACTGTGAATGTAAGAGTGTCAACAGCAAACTGGGCCTTTCTCCTGCAGCAACAAACGGACATTATTTACATTTTTTACATTTTTGGCATTTAGCAGACGCCTTATTCCAAAGCGACTTACAATCAATACATTTGAATCCTAAGCATGTGAATCAGCAGTCCACCATTCGTTGCAGGAAGAGTACTCTAGCTCGGGCCCGGGGCCACTGATAGAAGGAAAAACCTTCTCCCTATTATCGCCTTCTACTAAAACCTTTTATTTTATTTTATTTTATTATTTTTTTCTGGAGAAACTGAGAAACAGTACAAGGGGGGCAATAGAAGTTATTAGGGACACAGTAGAGGGGAAAGCAGGTGTCTTTAGGAGACGTAGTGGTGAGGGTCAGAAGATGTCTCAGGAGGAGCAGTTAAGATGTAACCTGAAGAGATTACTATATATCCTATCCCACACCCGTCTACTCTATACTCTCTACTTCGATCATGAGTCAAAAGTATTGTCTCTTACCTACCGTAGTCATTTAAGGTAACGAGTGTTTGATGAGCTCAGTCGTCTAAATAACTTACTTTCTGAGAGTTGCTGCTTCTCATTGTAGTAGTGGTGCTCCGATGCATTGGCTCTACAACAGTTAGGTCCGACCAAGTAATTTGATTGGACAAGAGGCATTCCATGAGTGCTGATATACAGTATAACAGCCCTGGGACAGTTATACTATATGAATCACTCCGCCGCACAGGTGTTCTATTAAATGACTGTTAATTAGACTACATTAGACTATAATTAGACTGACTTATATAGCGCCTTATTCCAAAGCGCTTTACAACGGCCTCTCATTCACCCATTCACACAAACATTCACACACCAATGGCGGCAAGCTGCCATGCAAGGCACCGGCCCGTTCATCGGGAGCAATTTGGGGTTCAGTGTCTTGCCGACATGTGGCCAGCCGGGGCTCGAACCGCCGATGTGCCAACCTTGCGATCATTAGACGGCGACTACCTCCTGTGCTCAGCCGACTAATAATTAGACTACATTAAGGGTCGTTACTGGAGACCATCCACCGATCGGAAATGAAGGAGCACAATTCAGATTCTGTCAACTCGTCGTCTGAATCGCAGTCACACAATAGTCGCACAATAAATGGGAAACGTACAGATAAATGTACACGATACAAACTAGGTATCCTGCCACCATGCTCCGCGTAGGACTTGGCAATGTCGAGAAGAAGATCGTCGGTGATCCTGGACCAAACAAAAACAAACATACACTGGTTTCAGACTGTGGTGCTCCTGAACAAAACGTACTAGATAAGGTTAAACGGTAAAAAAAAAAAAAAAGCTACAGAATCCAAACAATACATACTCACAGTGGTGGACTCTGTTTGAAGGGCCGGGGCGAAAATAAAAAAAGGGCACCTACTGCACAACATGGGACCCCATCAGTGCACATGGTCAAGTTTAGACCATTGGAAGGGCAGCCAATAGGGCACATCCCCCCGAGTACGCCAGTGCCTACACACACTAAACGTTTAGTGTGTATACGTTTATACAATACAAGGTATCAGGAACATGAAAACTCACCCGAATACAAAGCAGAAGGTGTCTCGGCAGACCGCCGTGCCGTGGATGGTGTGCTGTATGGTCCTGCTAAACGTGCGTTTCCTAGGCAACGACTTTGCTGCGGATGGGGTTGTCTCTGAAAACAAGGTCGTGGAGAACAGCAGAGTTCCCATAATAAGCATGTCTCTGTCATTTGCTGACAAACGTGCCGTCTCTTTTCTGATCTCGTAGATCAGTGAGGGAGACAGTCTATGGCTGCAAGAGATTTGGTATGGCATCCCCATTTGGCAATTGCAAGCAAAGCTTTGTATGGTCCAAAGCTCCGTTTAGGTTTGTTGCCATGTCCTAGTCCCGTCAGTGGTGAACTCTCCGCTGAACCATCCGTCGATCCATCTGTCGATCATCCTCCCGGCAGCTGTGGACGTGTTGCCAGGCTGAGGATCTGCCATGGTTGAGACTGTAAACAGAGCAGCGTGTCTGTGCTATTTATCCTCCACCTGTCTCACCTAGACCCCATCTACCTCGGGACAGCCAATGAAACCAAACCATCTACCTCGGGACAGCCAATGAAACAAAACCATCTACCTCGGGACAGCCAATGAAACCAAACCATCTACCTCGGGACAGCCAATGAAACCAAACCATCTACCTCGGGACAGCCAATGAAACCAAACGTGCTAATCGATCATCCCGCCCCCTTTATTATTATTATTATTATTATTATTATTATTATTATTATTATTAAAAACGTCACTCATGGTTATATGCAGTATTTGACAGGTGTGAGGCTGTGAAATGACAAGTTTGCTGATGAACAGTCACTTGCCATCGAGGTTTGTTTCGGTTCTGATTTTCTGTGCCACATATAATCATATCAGTACAGTAAGTTATCACATTATATCATATCAGTACAGTAAGTTATCACATTATATCATATCAGTACAGTAGGTTATCACATTATAGGGAGATACGGTTCTATTAGCAGCATTAGCATTAACAGGTACAAATGGCATCGGCAAATCATATTGAAACATATCTGAGTACATTAAAAGGGGCAAACTGGGATTCAAACAATAACGAAGCAGTCCTCCAACCACTTTTGTAAATGGAGAGAAAGAAAGAAGTGGGCCTGGAGAAATGTTATCACTCTCAAATTGATAGACGGAGCTGTGGATGCCATGGCTGACCATCCATGAGATCTCAATTATATTTGCAATCATTGTAGATGATCAGACTAGAGTAAAACAAGCTTATATATAGCATTTAGATATTCAAATAAAACGATAAAAAATATATAATAAAAAATAATTATATATGAACCCCTCAAAAAAAGTTCGGAAACGCTTTTTTTTGTTGATTATTCCTCCCCTTTAATAATACCAATTGGTATTGTATTTTATATCGTTGGAAAGCCTGATTACTCACCGTTACAATGAGGTACAACTTGTAAGGATCATACATTCATGGAATGAGCAACACAGCTAAACGTGTGGGTAGCGGCCCAAAACATTTTTGCCAAAATCCCCTATATTCTTCTGTTGGCATTCACTCTCGTTTTGAGTTGCTTGGTGGATTGGATGATTGCACTCTCCCACAGTAATAAGGAAAAAACAACACATATTGGCCATTTTTACACTTTATTAATTGTACATATTTTACACATTTAGAATCAACCATATGCCCATGTCCTTGGCCATCATGTGTTTCTATAGACAACGCTGGTTAAAAACTCACCTGGTCATGAATTATGAATCATGATTTCAAGCTTCCCCTCTTCAACACTCTGATTTACAACAGAGGTGAGATCTGTGTGAGACGCTCAGAGGGGAGAGCATATGTATATACAGTTCCTTTGGAAAGGATTCAGACACCTTTACTTTTTCCACATTTTGTTGTTTTATAGACTCAATTTAAAATGGATTAAATTAAGAGAATTTCCCATCAATCCTCATACAATACCCCAGAATGACAAAGTGAAACACATTTTTTTTTTAAATCTTCTCCTCAACTCAGTACATTTATTAAAATTTAAATACAGAAATACCTCACATACATTTCAGGCACGGTCTCTTGTGTGAAGAATAGGCGGAGCTGCATCAAGTTATGGGGATGTGTGTGTGTGTGTCACTGGCAGGACTGAGGAGTTTGTCAGGATCAAGAGAAAATTATAACATTTGCTGAGTTGGTAGTGACATCCTAATCTACACAGTGTGTAATTGATTCCTTTGCAAACCAGAGACCCTATAAAAACAAAGATATTCATTCCAAAATTACATGGACTATTGTTCTTGCATTAAGATTCAACTTACTGAGTAATTTGTTGATTACATTTTAAGAGTGTCATAGCAAAAGGTCTGAATACTTACATACATACGTACATACATATACATTTTAAATTGAGGCTATAACACAACAACATGTGGAAAAAGGTGAAGGGGTCTGAATTCTTTCTGATGGCAATGTATACACACACCGAATACTATTAACACCTGTACACCTTCTCATTCATGCAACGTTGGAATGCAATGGGGAATGTTTTCCTGGCACACTTTGGCTAGTTAATACCAAACAATCATTGCTTGAATGCCACAGCCTGTTTGAGCATTGTTTGTTAATGACCATGGGCCACAATTTACCCATCTCCTAATGGCTCCTTAAAGCATGATAATGCACCATGTCACAAGCCAAACTGGTTCATGAACATGACAATGAGTTCAGTGTTCTTCAGTGGCCTTCCCAGTCCCCGGATCTGAATGTGAACAGAACACCGTAGGGATGTGTTAGAACAGAACATTCACACCTTGACAACCAGAATCTCAATGGAATGTTTCCAACATCTTGTGGAATCAAAGCCAAGAAGAATTGAACCTATTTTGAGAGCAAATGGAATACTGAAATACCTGTACACATCTCAGCAATGGCAGCTGGATTTGTAAAGTGTTGTTCATACAGAACAAACAATATAGAAAAGAAAACAATCCTTCTGCATATACTCTAAACACAAAGACAGTTACCCTGCTGCACCCTGCATATACTCTAAAACACAAAGACAGTTACCCTGCTGCACCCTGCATATACTCTAAACACAAAGACAGTTACCCTGCTGCACCCTGCATATACTCTAAAACACAGTTACCCTGCTGCACCCTGCATATACTCTAAAACACAGTTACCCTGCTGCACCCTGCATATACTCTAAACACAAAGACAATTACCCTGCTGCACCCTGCATATACTCTAAACCAGGGGTCCCCAAACTACGGCCCGCGGGCCCCCACACTTGGGCCGGCCCTTTGAACAACGTGTAATTTCTAACTGCAATTGCGGCATTGCACCGACGTGGTGGCGGGGGCGCTGTTTCGCAAATAATTGGAAATACATTTCCACCATAAATTGATGCAGAAAGGGCACAAATTGCATCTAAATTCACCAGAATGCAAGGAATTAAGTGTTTGATGCTCGTTTAAGGACCCCCAGACAGCCCTGCTTCATGGGTCCCCCCGTGTATGATGAGGGTCCTCCCTCAAGTATCAGACTGTAAAACTGATTATATTTCATTGACATATCACTATAGGTATAAATTCCATCCAAATTCAACTGTTTAGACTTTGTTTGCATCCACCAGTGGTCTCCTGCGCACAATTGCTTTGCGCAACCGCCTCCATTCCACTCCGTTCCATATTATTGTATGTTAGAGACCAACCCAGGCCCCCCATCACAGAAAGGAAAAATGATGTGGCCCTCACAGAAAAAAGTTTGGGGACCCCTGCTCTAAACACAAAGACAGTTACCCTGCTGCACCCTGCATATACTCTAAACATAGCTGTGTTACTCATTCCACGAATGCATGATCCTTACAAGTTGTACCTCGTTGTAAAGGCGACTAATCAGGCTTTCCAACGATATAAAATACAATACCAATTGGTATTATTAAAGGGGAGGAATAATCGACTGAAATAACGTTTCCAAACTGTTTTTGAGGAGTTTACTTCAGTAGCTTCATCACCGGGTGCTTCCTGCATTGCTTGTACGAGGTGGAGATCATAGACCTTTGTTGGGAATTTGTATTAAAATAACTAGAAGTGATAAATCATGTACTATGTGCTCATTTAAATAATATGTGAATGCGGTCAGTTGAGAACAATAGGAAGGTCACGCAAAGCCAAAAGAGAGGTTCTGTTTTTGAGCAACAAGAAGAAATACAAGCTCCTGACTAAAAGAACGTTTTATGATTCAAACTGCCTGTAAATTACTTTTTTACCTATGTGCTAACAACCATTGTATACCTGCTGTTATGATATTCTATTTTTCTGTACTGATTTTATACTTTCATAACTAATGATTAATGATAAGTCTATTCTTCTATACTATACTTTAACTTGTAAATCGAATCCTAACTCATATTACTGTGCAACTTCAAATGTTTTCACAAGCTACTGATAAGAACTCAACTCACTGCTCTGCTCACAAAAGTATGATATCACCATGGGAACGAGACGCTAGCAGGACACTCAAGCTGATAACATACAGTACACTTTCGCACCCACACAGGAGGAATTGAAGGCCAATGCTAACGAGCAGCTGCAACGGATTTTGTACGGACAAGTGGAAAACTACTAGATAGGGGGGGGGGGGAGGCACCACCCAGCCCCAAATGTTAAATCAAATGTATAAACACTATGTACCAAGGAAAAAGGGGACTCTTGGCTGGTGGAGCTGCTGCAGTTAACTTGTTGACGGCTAGCTGAGACGGGCCTGCAGAGGTGAAACTAGATGAGACCACTTTTCCATGGAAATGAACTATTATTGCTTGCTGATGTGCTTGAATAAATATTATCTTAATGAACAGTTCAGTAGTGGTGCCTAATATTTGATTGGATCATATCATCTTAAGAAGTGATATCAAGGACGTCTCGTTGAGATTAAACGAACTCGCTTGTAAGTGATGACTCAATTAAATCGATACTGGAGAAGTTGATCGCCTTACACCTTCCAACGCCAGATAAGATCATAGACCTTCCAACGCCAGATAAGATCATAGACCTTCCAACGCCAGATAAGATCATAGACCTTCCAACGCCAGATAAGATCATAGACCTTCCAACGCCAGATAAGATCATAGACCTTCCAACGCCAGATAAGATCATAGACCTTCCAACGCCAGATAAGATCATAGACCTTCCAACGCCAGATAAGATCATAGACCTTCCAACGGCAGATAAGATCATATAGACCTTCCAAAGCCAGATAAGATCGCACTTCAGGTTCTAGGCTGAAACTCAGCGCAGTTAGTGAATGGTTCTGGTACCCTGTTACTCGCATTAAACAGGTTTTTATCTGTGCTACCGGTTGGTTTAACTGTAGCTTCTAAATGGCACAAACGATTGTTATCGATAAATTGCTGGGCTGAACTTCACCGCGGAGAAGCAGGACAGGTCAGTGATGTCTGGTCAAAGTGTAATATAACCGCTAGAGGGCGACAGAGGTCTTTCTATCGGCTGCTGTGTGTGTGTGTGTTGGCGTCGTGTGTCTGTGTCATTCATATTCAGGTGAAAAGCTAAGCGTCAATATCCAAAACATGGCCCATAATAATCACATTACCTTTTACTACATGTAACCGGTTGGTCATTATTTCCAGTTTGCGGTAAATGTGATTTTGATGAGCAAATGCCTTCCTCCGCTACGATTGGAGACGGGTTACCACGTGACCGTGGGACGTATTTAATTTCCCAGTTTGGAACAGTGAAAAGTAGTATTTCTGGGATGTTTTGTACATTGGCACTACATTATCAATGTTAAAACATTATATTTTATTATGTAATGGAAGAATGCATATAGAAACTATTATTGTGGTTAAACCGTGAAGTGTATTGACGTGTCAGAGAATGACTCCCCTCCCTCGGACCAATTGTAGGTATCGCTTCCCGGCCTTTTGGCTAAGATCAAGTGTAGGAGCTGGTTCCTACAAATGCAACTGGGCAGGCTTGGACTCTGTGCTACCCATTTCACTGGGTGCTTCCTGGTACTTCACTCTCCCTCTCATCCTCATTCTCTGGGAATGTCCCATTTGAGAACGGTTGCCAGAAAATCTCCCAAAGCTCTGCATTTGTAGCAACCAGGTGTTTTTTTTATAAAAACACAACAC
>NC_137688.1:74355851-74370851 GCF_963989245.1 Nansenia antarctica | reverse complement strand
TACTGGAGAAAACGAAAATGTTGATGTGTTCAATACTTATTTCCCCCCCTGTACCAACCCTACTACATACTATTTAGAGCCTCCAGTTCGGTAAACGTATGCAGTGAGTGACACATTATCACATTACACCTCATTTACCCTGAGAACCCTCCCTTGTCTGCCCCACTGCATCATGGGACCAACATCTTTCTGACGGGTGCAGTGAACCTCACACAACAGGGACAGGAACCTCCAGTATCACATCTGGCAGCAGTTTACACAACGCACAACGTCCTGATGTTACAACACTGAAACCCACACACACACACAGCAGACACACACAGCAGACACACACACTCACATGACGGGGAGCTTGGGGCCGTTGAGCAGGGTGCCACACAGCCTCTTCACGTAGCTGAGGTCAGCGTTGGGGAAGTTGTGGCCAGCCTGGAGAGGAGGAGGGGGAGGAGAGGAGGGGGAGGAGAGGAGGAGGGGGAGAGGGAGGAGGAGGTTTCACTGTTTGTCAGTAATACTCAAATAATATGCTAGCTCTTGATATTCTAAATGTGTACATCCACATCCCCGCCAGGTGGAGTTAGCCCCTCCCCCCCTCACCTTCCAGGTGGAGTTAGCCCCTACCCCCCCCCTCACCTTCCAGGTGGTGTTAGCCTTGTTGATGTAGTCGACCATCTCGTGAGACAGCGGCGGGAGGCGTGGCCTAGCCCAGCTGATTGACAGCCCAGCGACCAGACACAGGAACGCTGCACGCCACATCCTGTAGGGGTCGGTCTACTTCCTGTAAGAGACAACAGTGTCAGTCTACTTCCTGTATGGGACACAGGACAGTGGACTAGGAGCAGCCTAGATTGTAGTTAGAGTCACTTCCGGACCCTGAAGACGCAGGGTCTAATACATGTTGCACTAGCAAAGAGTCAGCGTGTAGTAGGTTATAATAACAAACTTCACAGATGAGAGAGAGAAGACAGAGAGAGAGACACACACACTGCTAGGCCTACCTCTTAGCCTCCAGCCAAGCAGAGACACACACACTTCAACCACAGCCAAGCAGAGAGACACACACACACTCCAGCTCTCAGACCAACCTCTCCACAGAGAGTGAAGAGAGCAGAGAGAGGAGGTAGAGAGACTCCAGGTCCTCAGTACTGGCTGGCTGAGCAGTCACAGTCCCCTGGGCTCAACCAGACACCTGGCAGACTACATGACGCGCACACACACACACACACACACACCAATGGCCGCAAGCTGCCATGCAAGGCGCCGGCCCGCTCACTGGGAGCAATTTGGGGTTCAGTGTCTTGCCATTCGCTTCCATGACTTCACTTAATATGAACCTCAAACCCAATAGTACAACAAGTACTCAAATTAATTCATTAATTCTTCCTTTTTTTGGCCTTGGAGACGGCAATGGGCCCTGGCGTTGTTGGCATAGATGACTGTTCCTTATGATGACTGATGGATAGATGATCCACATCTGAGTCGCTTTGGATAAAAGGCATCTGCTAAAATGCCAAACAATGTAAACTTAAGTAAAGGAGGGACAATGTCAACTTAAGTAAAGGAGGGACAGTCAACTTAAGTAAAGGAGGGACAGTCAACTTAAGTAAAGGAGGGACAATGGACGTCACTGTTGGCTGAGCCTCAGCCAGTCCCAACAGGTTTAGACATGGGGTGGGGGGTGGTAGAGGACTAAAGAAAGACACTCACCTGACACACTGGCTCACACACCCCCTTCCAGTCAGGGCCTGTCCTTACACAAACTACCCCCCCCCCCCCCCAGAAAGGAAACAGAACTCCCCACAAACAAAGGCTGCCTGCACCACCACCATCAAATCACATGATGAGAGCAGGACTGAGTCATCAACCAATGGGAAACCAGCTCTGTGGTGGGCCGTTCCCGCCAGCTCAGCACAATCACATGATCATTCCTCTAGAACAACAATGTGTCATTAATCAGCAGCTGCCTGCCAAGACTTACTGAATCAAATGATTGCGTCAACAACAGGACACCTTTGACCTTTGAACCAGGAAGTCTGGTCTGATAAATCAGCTGGGGCAAGTCAATGTCCTACAGAAGAAGGCTGCTGTTGACACTAGAACAGTCGTGCCTTTTTCACCTACTATAAGAGCCGCCTCGGGGGTCAAATGACCATAGTCTTTACAATCGGAAGCTGCTACTTACACACAACGACCACTAGTTGTCCGCCATGTAAATTAGCCTGCCTCCTACACAGAAAAACAGCAAATAGCTTCATACTAGCTTATCCTGATGTGATTTTGAAAATGTAAGGATACTGGGTGGTAGAGCGCACATATCTAGGAAGAGTCATGAAAGGAGGGTCCTGAAATTTGATTGAGTGCATAAGATAAGATATGAAAGAAATGACCATGACAAATGACCTGACCCATGGCTGTTCTAGTGTTAAAGAACAGTCTCTGTATCTTCTGTTAAGACACTGGATGAATGACAGGTAGACTAGGTCTAAGCCAAAAGTACTTATTAAAGACTTGGTAATTATCTGACTGCAAATAAAAAACAAACAGACTTTCTAGAGAAGGGGGGCGGTGGGTATAAACGCTTATAAAAGTCTTGTTGTTGCTTATCTGAGCATAAAGGAACCAGTTTTTCTGCTCCTTTGACATTACTGTCATAGCCACTTCATTGCGTCATTCATGACAGAGGGAATGGAAAAATATACTAGGAGGACATCCGTTTAAACCCTGTGTCTGGGGGCAGTAGTGGTGTCTTCCCTCCTCTCTCTCTCTCTCTCTCACCCATCCTTCCTGTCATCCCTCCTCTCTCTCTCTCTCTGCCTTCCTTTCATCCCCCCCTCTCTCTCTCTGTCTCATCCTGCCTGTCATCCCTACTCTCTCTCTCACCCAGCCTTCCTGTCATCCCTCCTCTCTCACCCATCCTTCTCTCTCTCTCTCACCCATCTTTTCTGTCAATCTCTACTGTCTCCATCCCAATAAATCAGAAATGCCCTAAAAACAAATATAACATTTAAACAAAACAGTAAGAAAACAACAGCTGTGGCTCATGAGATTACCAGACAGACAGTTAGTAAAATCAGGAAACGAGTGTGAGTGTGAGTGAGGTGACATTTAAACTGCTGCAGAGGAAAAGGGAAACGAAACAGCGTCTCTACCGCAACAACTGGTTACCCTGACTCAGTCATGAATGGTAAATGGACTGACTTATATAGCGCCTTTATCCAAAGCGCTTTACAACTGCCTCTCATTCACCCCTTCACACACCAATGACAGCAAGCTACCATGCAAGGCGCCGGCCCGCTCATTGGGAGCAATTTTGGGGGTTCAGTGTCTTGCCCAAGGACACTTCGACATGTGGCCAGCCAGGGCTTGAACCGCCGATCTGCCAACCTTGCGATCACATGGGGCGGCTCCACCTCCTGCGCCACAGCCGCCCCATGACTAGCCCACCCCCGCACTAGACCTGAGCCCCCCCCCCCCCCCCCCCAGTCCTGCCTGCCTTGTTCATGGTGGGGACCGTGACCGTTCACTTGGCTGGACCGTGTCGTGACCATGACACTAACCAACTTGGCTGGACCGTGTCGTGACACTAACCTACTTGGCTGGACCGTGTCGTGACACTAACCTACTTGGCTGGACCGTGTCGTGACCATGACACAGCAGAGGCCTGGCAGCAGCCTGCCATGGAGGCAACCTCAGATCTGTTTACTACCACAAAATGACCATGACCATGTCTGGTTTACTACCACAACATGACCGTGTCTGGTTCAGTTTCAGGGTGGCAGGGACGGACCAGAACCTGATAAGGCTGTCTACCTCTGTGCCTTTTGGACTGAGTTACACTGATAACATGACCTGACTTGTAGCCATCTCTAGACTCGGGGATATGAGAGCTGCTGCAGACACATTGGGATAATATTGCGGATCATCACTGACCCAAACCACGGGCAGGGTTGCCAGATGGGATTGACAATTTAAATGTCCAGCCTAACCAGTGTAAAAACCACCCAAAAAACAGCCCATCTGGCAACCCTGACCACGGCACATAACGCCTACATTTAGCTAGCCATCGCAGCTACATCGCTAACAACAAGTTGAGACATCAACATCAGGTTATTTGCCAACTTTACTGACCTACACACCACATTGGGCGAAATCACGCTGGTCACAACAACAACCTTGCCCAGAAGCAGGGGGGTATTCCATCAACGTCGCTAAAGGAAAATCCAGGCTTATTTTTCATAAATATCGCGAGATTTTTTTTATTTTTTAAAGAAGCCTGGATTCCTTTTGATAAGTCTCGCGAGACTTGTCAGAATAAGTCTGGGTTTTCCGTTAGCAACGTTGATGGAATGCCCTCCAAGACAGCCACGGCAGGACAAACGGAACTACGGGAACGACTCTGGCTGCGTTCGTAAATACGCTCTGGAAATCTGATCAGCACTCATGGAATGCCTCTTTGTCCAATCAAATAACTTGGTCCCTTTATGACGTTGAACCCAGCGTGCGCTCCGGTGCTCTCAGAGCGAATTTATGAACGCGGCTTCAGTTTAACAAACAAAAAAACAACATCAGACAATAGAGTTAAGGTGTTAGACACAAACGTTACCTGTGTTCTGCGGTCAGGGCGTTACGGATCTGGAGCCGACCACCTTATCAAACCCGGTCTGGAGGTCTGTCACTGCAGGGTTGGATGTTTAGAAGCTTTCGGTTCTGCCGTTTAAATCAATGGAAACCACGTGACGACCTATCACGTGCCTCCTCCTCCTCCTCCTCCTCCTCCTCCTCCTGTTGTGTGACGTCACTGGGGGGGGGACGCTCACGTGATTCAGACAGCCGTGTACGTCATTATTGCACTCTCAGGTCACAGTCAAACAAGCTGCACTGTACACTGTCTCCTAACCTCTGAAGAGTACAGTGTAGCCTTGTCTCTCCCAGGCGGTGAGCCTGGGCAACACAGTGTAGTCTTACACATACAGTCCTATCTCCTGCCCCATTCCTCAGCTGGTATGAGAGAACGGAGAGGTATTCCGTCTACTTTGCTCAACTAAAATCCAGGTTTATTTTGATAAATCTCACTAGATTTCCCACCTCTTCAAGCTTGCCTTCACCAGTTAATCCCTCTCCCCCTCCCCTTCCCATGTGTCCACAGTACTACCTTAAATTGAGGACGGACATGTATGTGTTTGAATATTATCTTCTCTGTACCACAAAAGCAGTAATAAAGGTTCTGATGGAGCAGTTACACAATAAATTCTTTATGCGATTTTGTTGTTGTTATAATGGCAAAATATATACAACAAAAGTCAATATGGTTTAAATGATGCTGTCATTTCATACAGGGCACCCTCAAAAACGAGATGATGATGATGAAGAAGAAGAACATTAATATTTTTTTATGATGGTGTCAGCTTATTATGAAAATTGTATCTGAGACATTCTAATTTTGTATCACTCACTGTGATGTAATAATGCACAATTCTAGAACATGGTTACCACATGTAAGGGGAATGAAGGTTCACAGTCATTGCTCAGAAGAATAGTTGCAGTGTGCCACCTCTTGCCCAACTAGTGGATATTAAAGATATTCAACACAAGGATGAATGAACTGGAAGAGGGGTCCACCTCTACATTTCAGAGATGCAACATGGAGAGAAAAATGAGTTCCATGGCATGTACAATATTTAATGAGCTACGACTGGAAGGAAAATTCTGTGACGTGGTGATTAAAGTCAATGGCATCGAATTCAACGCACACAAGAATATCCTTTGCGGCTGCAGTCCATATTTCCGGTGAGTGTCTTAACTTGGGGGGGTAGCCATGATGGATGGCAGGGATTCACTTGGCATGGATCCAAAGGATAATCAGAAGAAAATAGCCAGATCCTACAAGAGCTTACACATTGTTCTTTGTGGCAGCAATTATACATATTGATTCATAATATTTGTGTACCCCTCTTTATATTGTCATATAATTGCAGAGGGTGTTTATTATATTGCTGTACTATATTGAAAAGAGTATTGAGAAAATCTGGTACAGTATATGGATGAGTCCTGACCATCATATCCCTCCTCTCTAAACCCTGACCCACAGAGCTCTCTTCACAAGTGGCTGGAACAACCTAGAAAAGCGGGTGTACGACATTCCTGGTGTGTCACCGGACATGATGCGTCTCATTATTGAGTATGCCTACACACGCTCTGTGCCTGTCACTGACGAGAATGTGCAGCAGCTTCTGGTGGCTGCAGACCAGTTCTCTGTCATGGGCGTTGTGCGAGCCTGCAGTGACTACCTAGAGGCCCAGCTGTGCCCGGAGAACTGCATTGGCATCTGTACGTTTGCAGACTTCTACTCCTGCCATGAGCTGAGGCGCAGGTCCTCTCTCTTCATCCTGCATCACTTTAAGGAGATGGTGCGTAGCTCCGAGGAGTTCCTGGAACTCTCGCCGTGGCAGTTTCGTGACATAATTGAGAAGGACGACCTGAACGTGAAGCAGGAAGATGTAGTGTTTGAGGCCATCCTGCACTGGATTGGCCATTCTCCTCAAGACCGCAAAGCCCAGATCTCGGTGCTGTTGCCTAAGGTGACTGAGAGTCGGACAACACACGTAACACGAAAATGTTTGATGCATTTCATGAAGGTGTATCGGCTGCCGACTGCATTCTGTGTCCATATCTGTCTGTGTCTGTTTCCTTAGGTACGCATGGCCTTGATGACAGGAGACTACTTCATGAACAATGTGAAGAATAATCCACTGGTGAGAGCCAATGATGACTGCAGGCCCATCATCATCAACGCACTGAATGCCATGTATGACCTGACCATGAATGGGCCCTCCAGCTCTGACTTCGGCAACCCTCTGACCCGCCCTCGCCTGCCCTATGCCATCTTACTGGCCATCGGTGGTTGGAGTGGTGGCAGCCCCACCAATGGCATTGAGGCGTATGATGCACGGGCTGACCGATGGGTCAATGTGACTCGAGAGGAGGAGAGCGCACGGGCCTACCACGGTGCTGCCTACCTCAATGGCTTTGTGTACTGCGTGGGAGGCTTTGACAGCGTTGACTACTTCAACAGTGTGCGCAAGTTCAACCCAGTCACACACACTTGGCACCAAGTGGCACCCATGCACTCACAGCGCTGCTACGTCAGTGTGGCTGTGCTGGGTGGCTGCATCTACGCCATGGGCGGCTTTGATGGCTATGTGCGACTCAACACTGCTGAGCGCTATGAGCCTGAGACCAACCAGTGGACACTCATCTCACCCATGCATGAGCAGAGAAGTGATGCCAGTGCCACCACACTTTTTGGAAAGGTAAGTGGAACAGAGGAATAGGTAAGACTAACTGTACCTGGAACACAACTTGATAACTATTGTACAATGAATCTATTAAAAAGCCAGGATGGATGAATTTACGAGTTGCCTTAATTCTAGGTATACATATGTGGTGGTTTCAATGGGAATGAGTGCCTGTTCACAGCAGAGTGCTTCAACCCTGAGACCAACCAATGGACTCTGATCGCCCCCATGACAAGCCGACGCAGTGGGGTGGGGGTCATCGCCTATGGGGAGCAGGTCTATGCGGTGAGACCTACATAAAAATACACAATAAATCTATGCTCAAGTTCTGATATACTGTTATTGACCCACATTTCTCCTATCCTCTCTTAGGTGGGCGGCTTTGATGGAGCCAACCGTCTGCGAAACGCAGAGTGCTACAATCCCCAGACCAACACCTGGCGCGCAGTTCCCACCATGTTCAACCCACGGAGCAACTTTGGCATCGAGGTAGTGGATGATCTTCTGTTTGTGGTGGGCGGCTTCAATGGCTTCACCACCACCTTCAATGCGGAGTACTACGATGAGAAGACAGATGAGTGGTATGACGCCCATGACATGGGCATCTTCCGCAGTGCCGTTAGCTGCTGTGTGGTGCACGGACTGCCCAATGTGCTCGAGTATGCTGCCCCGCGAGATACCCTGCAGAACCCCCAGGAGGAGCTCAAACTGTCCACCTCCAATAGCAGCATCCTTACTGTCTGACACCATATCTACCCACCATTACCCCCCATCCCTACATGACCCAGTCCTGCCCACTGCAGTCCACCTGGGCAGAGACAGAAACTATCCAAATAAATCCTTCAAGTGCCCATGGAAATCACATAACATTTCTGTCTTTCTTATTGCTTCTATCAGGCCGGGTGGTACAATTATTTTTCTACAATGAACGTATAAGGGAGACTTTAATTGAATGCTAGTTTGCAATCATGTCTTAACTTTGCTGGGCGCTAAGCCCATGCCCATTAATGTCCATCAATACGTGTATCTCTGACGTCTACATGTAAATACCTGCCAAACAAAAGACAAATGATATAAGCACGCAAACACACACACACGTACGCACGCACACACACACACACACATTTGAATACTTTATTTGGTTCCACAAATTATATTATACAAACAGGGAATCAAATATTTCGGGGCTAAGCAGCACTGAACACTTAAGGGTACACATAACACCTCCTTCTCCACACGGCCAAGCTGCCAATAATAGCTGAGACAGAGCAAAATTTGGCAACCTGTTTGGCCTTTCTTTTAGACATTGCAGCAATTCTCAGACCCCTCATGGTGCATTTATATACATGGCCCAGACTTCCAAATACAAGTATGCTGAATTTGCACTTGTACCCAAAGCTGGTTATCGTACCAAGCAGTGGTTGGTATTTGATATACTTGTCCTGGAAAGTCTGGTCCATGTACAGGTCAAAGGGGCAGCCTACTTCTACAATCAGCACCTCCTTGTGGCTGGTGTCAACAAAGACAACATCAGGTGTATTTGGGATGTTGGAAAAAACATCATTGGCAAAACCAAACCACTCTGGTAACACTCTGGCATGCTTGTACATAGCTGCGCTAGATGGTAAGATGTTTTGTACTGTATCAGACACAATGTCCACAATACGGTCATGACGAGCTATGTACAGGTGTTTGTATGCATTACATCCATTTGTTATGTGTGCAATGGACTCTAGGTGTTGTGAATCCTGATGGTTTAAACAGAATGGACTGTGAGTGTGGGGATACCAGGTGGACAGATTGTACTTGGTCGGTAATACCTGCAGTCTTGCTTTGATGGTGAATTTCAGAACATCCTCACCAACAGCGACGTTCTTATACACTGAGTGTGAGACTGAGTGGTCAGCGAACTGCAAACAGGCTAACTTTTTCACACACACACACACACACACACACACACACACACACACACATACGTACATACATACACACACACACACACACACACACACACACACACTCTTTGCACAGTAGCCTATGTCTCTTCATGTCAGTACATTCCAATGACATAAACACCAAAACATATAATGAAATGTTTTATTATTTCTTTGTTGTATGCTGCTGTTTTCCCTTTCTTTCCTTTTCTAAGCAGACAAAGGTTTTACATTAAAATATGAAATACCCCCCCAAATCTATAAATAAAACATCACAGGTTGGACAGTAATGTTTGACAGCTGTCATTTCATGAATCATTTACATGAGTAGAAAAAAACAATGCAAAACAAAAGAGAAGCTTACATAACGTACAGACACATACAGTCATTTGCCATTTTCATTTTCAGTTACGGTAAAAAAAAAAAAAAAGACTCATGTTTGTACGTCAAATGTCTGATGTGGTTGGGGAGGGCGTTCCAGAGGGACGGGGCTGCTGTTTATACAATAGTAGACCACCTATAATAATAATAACAATAATAATAACAACAACAATATTAATAATAACAATAATAATTATAGTAATAATAACAATAATAGGCATAATAATAGTAGTAATAATAATAATAATAATAGTAATAATAATAGTAATAATAATAATATAATAATAATAGTAATAATAATAATAATAGCAGTAATAATAATAATAATAGTAATAATAATAATAGTAATAATAACAATAATAGGCATAATAATAATAGTAGTAATAATAATAATAGTAATAATAATAGTAATAATAATAATATAATAATAATAGTAATAATAATAATAGCAGTAATAATAATAATAATAATAGTAATAATAATAATAATAGTAGTAGTAATAATAATAGTAGTAGTAGACCTCACCTGCTAAGTCATCAGGCCTGTGTCATGCAGGACTCCCACACCACCTGACCTCTGACCTGTGTCATGCAGGACTCCCAGACCACCTGACCTCTGACCTGTGTCGTGCAGGACTCCCAGACCACCTGACCTCTGACCTGTGTCATGCAGGACTCCCAGACCACCTGACCTCTGTCATGCAGGACTCCCACACCACCTGACCTCTGACCTGTGCCATGCAGGACTCCCACACCACCTGACCTCTGAATAAATGCATGATCAGCCTCTCTCTGTTCCTCTGTCCTCCCTGAGTCATGTGACACACTGAGTAGACTCACAGATGCAGCAGCCTTGTGATGGTGTTGTGATAGTGACAATGTTTATTCAAGTACAATAATACACTCATGACCACTCTAGCTCTGCGTTAATTACATTGCATTACATTTGCCTGGTGTTATATGTAAAACCATAATTATTGAGCTGCAGATTAATAAGTACTGATCAAAAACAACAACAACACACAGTAACTCACACGTAAGGTTCACATTTCATACAGTACATGTGGGCCAGAACATTTAAATTCAAAATGCAAGCAACTCAAATATACAGAAATATACAGCTAAAACTGATAAGACTATTCAATTGTACACATAAGGCAACGTAACCGCTGACGCTGTCATCTCAGCAAAGCTAGCTAGCTAGCGCTGATGCTAGCTAGCGCTGATATGAATGATCAACCTTCATGGTCAAGCCAAGGCATAAGGATTCTACAGCGTGTGTATGTATGTGCACTACGATGCATTACACATCCATACTGAAGCATTATTATTAGCATGTCCTACAGTACAGCATGGATACATTCTGCGCTTTATTGATGTGCAGTGTTGTGTTAAGTGCTTCATTCTTCACATGTACTGGCAGATACAGTACAGTGGCTGCAGGAGGTGAAATGAGGACCATGCAGTTTTACAACGATCGCAAGCGCCACTACTGAAAGCTAGCTCAACCCTTCCCTTCATAGTAACACTACTGAAAGCTAGCTCTACCCTTCCCTTCATAGTAACACTAAAGCTAGCTCAACCCTTCCCTTCATAGTAACACTACTGAAAGCTAGCTCAACCCTTCCCTTCATAGTAACACTACTGAAAGCTAGCTCAACCCTTCCCTTCATAGTAACACTACTGAAAGCTAGCTCAACCCTTCCCTTCATAGTAACACTAAAGCTAGCTCTACCCTTCCCTTCATAGTAACACTAAAGCTAGCTCAACCATTCCCTTCATAGTAACACTAAAGCTAGCTCAACCATTCCCTTCATAGTAACACTAAAGCTAGCTCAACCCTTCCCTTCATAGTAACATCATAGAGATAAATACCTACATTTTATGAGGTAAAACAAGATACAAAGTCCAAAAATAAATAAATAAAAGTATAACATTCTGATGACATTCTAATAACACTGACCTCCACACACCCATAGCAGCACTTACCCCCAGCCCAGACCGGCCAAGTTCCATTTCTGTCCCTAGCGCCTTCCCCTTCGCCCTATCTCCCCCCCCCCCCCCGCCCCCCCCCCCTAAGCTAGGCGATAGGACAGGGGGTCAGGGGTCATGGGAACAGTATGAAAGCTCTGGAAGCTCATCATGATAGCTTGTTTCAGGCACTTCCTGGTTCACACGGTTTCACACAGGAACTCATCCGTGTAGCTTTGGTGCCACTTATCAGATCAGATTTTGGTTGTTGTGATTGTTTCCTTATAAAGTTCACAATGTACCATTATTCCCCATAAGGTGAGAACTGGACACTGAACAGAGAAATGCAATGTAGTAGCTGTTTAACTGACTGGTCTTCATAACGGAAGACATTCCCAGATTACACCTGTAAACAAAAGTGTAAATACACTGTAAATAAGAGTAAGAATATCAATTTGAAATATTGAAATACGTAATAAAGTCATCAATGAATATATTGCCTTATATTCCTAGAGTACCTTAGATTAAATGTCACATTTTTATACAACAGTAATGATTGTATATACAGTACAATAGCTGAGTCAACCTTATTAAGTTACTGTAGAGTTTCTCTCAGCTAATCAAAAGCACCTTCAGCTATGCCATCAACCTCATATCTATGCTATCAACCTCATATCCATGCTATCAACCTCATATCTATGCTATCAACCTCATAGCTATGCTATCAACCTCATATCTATGCTATCAACCTCATAGCTAGTTGAGCTAAAGTGCAAACGTTCTATCAATGCAGTTATAACAGACACAAAAACTAAAATATAAACTCTCTTCTGTCAAACGGTGAAGCAATTATATGATAACATATCATAACAATAACACGAACAAAAAGCAAAATTATATACAGTATATATAAGACTCCTATTTTGGGTTGGGGTTAGGGTCAGGGTTAGGGTCAGGGTCAGGGTCAGGGTCGGGGTCAGGGTTGCCTCCTTAATGTGGTGTCTCTGTGTAGGTGACAGTTATGTGTATTCACAACCTCACACTGAGTGACCTTACAGTATAATCAAGCTACAGTTATGTTGAATCTTTAGTCTAGGTGCAAGAACGGCCCAACTTCAGTCCACATGCTCATATCTTGCTTAAAACAAGATGTTGCCAAGACAACAGTGTATTAACACTAGAACAGCCATGTGAGTAAAGAAAAATGTTATATCTTTGCATTCGATCAAATTTCAGGACCCTCCTGAAAGGCTTTTCCTAGATATGTGTGTTCTACCACCCAGTATGCTTACATTTTCTAAATCAGGATAAGCTAGTATGAAGCTATTTTGCTGTTTTTCTGTGTAGGAGGTAGGCTAATTTACAAGACGGCCAACTAGTGGTCGTTGTGTGTAAGTAGCAGCTTCCCATTGTAAAGACTATGGTCATTTGACCCCTGAGGCGGCTCTTATAGTAGGTAAAAAGGCACGGCTGTTCTAGTGCTAACATGGCTACAGGAACTGTTGGGACAGTCTGGCACCAAGGCCTAATCGTGTCAGATAATTCTCTATATTTTAGTGTCTCTACAGTAATTCATCTCTCTGGCGGGAATGAGGTCAATTCCATTTGAATTCAGTCAATTCAGGAGGTGAATCGAAATTAAATTCGAGATTCAGAGTAAAATAATCCTCACAGAAATTTAGAGATGGCAGGTTAAAAAAATTCAATTCCAGAGGAACGAATTCTCGATTTTCAAATTTCAAATCTCCTGAATTGATTGAAAGGGCAAACGGCCAACCGACACCTGTCGGCCAACCGACACTTGCTGTAGCTCCTCCTCCTCCTAGATCAGCTTATCCCTGTTGTCCACAAACTGGACCATCTGTTTGCGGGCGTGGGAGGAGTAGGTAGGGGTGGTGGGGGAGGGGACTCCTCCGGCCTCCTCGGCCCCAGCTAGGGGCTCCGGTTTGGGGGTGGAGGGGGAGGCGAAGCGCGCTTCCCGGATGCGATAGGGGCTGCGGTAGGTGGAGATGGGGGAGAGCTCCGACCCCCAGCCCAGGTAGCTCCCGCTGGAGGGGGACTGGGGATCGGCGCTGAAGTAGAGGGTGGTGCTGGACTCCCCCGCGGTGGGGGGGTTGTTGACGAGGCGCTCGGGGCTGCCTATCAGCAGGGACGACCCCCCCCCCCGCCCCCACCCTCCTCCCTCGGGAGACGAACCACGCCGGACGTCCAGCTGCGACCCCACGGTGGATGACCCCGCCTCGGGCGTGGCGGGGGTGAGCGGGGTGAGCGGGGTGAGAGGGGTGAGCGGGGTGAGGGTGTTGACGCTGTCGATGTGGCGGAGCCCCCCTCCCCTAGGAGACGAGGGGGTGGGGGAGCAGTAAGGGGCGCTCTGGAAGTCGCTCTGGTCCTCGTCCTCCCTGTCCTCCGAGGAGTGGGGGGGACTGGGGTCCTCCTTGAGGGGGGAGAGGTCGGGGGCGGCGGCGTGGGGGGGGTGGTGACCTTTCATGACCTCTCGGGCGAGTCTGGCCTCCTGGATGAGTTTGACCTCCTGGATGAGTTGGGGGACCATGGAAACCTGGGGGACCATGACGACCTGGGGTGGGGCCGTGACCTGGGGAGGCGGGGCCTGTCTCACCTCTCTGACCACCTCTCTGGCAGGCTCCGCCTCCCTCACCTGAGGAAACACAGAGGACGTGTCAACAGACCAACGTACCTACACACGCTGGTCAACAGACCAACAGACCTACACAAGCTAGTCAACAGACCAACGTACCTACACACGCTGGTCAACAGACCAACAGACCTACAGAAGCTAGTCAACAGACCAACAGACCTACACAAGCTAGTCAACAGACCAACAGACCTACACAAGCTAGTCAACAGACCAACAGACCTACACAAGCTAGTCAACAGACCACACAGGAACAGAGAAGAAAGTGAAGGAAAGGTATAGCAGAACAGCTCCACCTGGTGGCCAGTCTGGCTGGGTCCCGTCTGCAGCGGCCGGGAAGGACTGAAGGGGAAGAAGAGCAGCCCACCTAAAGAAACCATCCTCCTCCCCTGGTCCTTTCAGCTGCCTGTGGAACAGCCTTCCTAGCCAGCTAAGGGAACAGCCTTCCTAGTCAGCTTAGGGAACAGCCTTCATAGTCAGCTAAGGGAACAGCCTTCCTAGCCAGCTAAGGGAACAACCTTCCTAGCCAGCTAAGGGAACAGCCTTCCTATCCAGCTAAGGGAACAGCCTTCCTAGCCAGCTAAGGGAACAGCCTTCCTAGCCAGCTAAGGGAACAGCCTTCCTAGCCAGCTAAGGGAACAGCCTTCCTAGCCAGCTAAGGGAACAGCCTTCCTAGCCAGCTAAGGGAACAACCTTCCTAGCCAGCTAAGGGAACAGCCTTCCTAGCCAGCTAAGAGAACAGCCTTCCTAGCCAGCTAAGGGAACAACCT
>NC_137688.1:74343351-74350851 GCF_963989245.1 Nansenia antarctica | reverse complement strand
GGGACAGCAGACACACCACGAAACACACTGAGACTGGGGGGGGGGGGGGGGGGGGAGAGGAGGGGGGGAGAGAGAGGGTTAGACCAGGCCAGAGACAGCAGACACACCACAAAACACACTGAGACAGAAACTTTCCTCCTCTCCTCTCCTCTCCTCCTCTCCTCTCCTCTCCTCCTCTCCTCTCCTCTCCTCCTCTCCTCTCCTCCTCTCCTGTCCTCTCCTCCTCTCCTCTCCTCTCCTCCTCCCCCCCCCCCTACCTGGGGAGCTGATCCCTATGTCCCCCCCCCCCCTACCTGTCTCCCCCCCCCCCTACCTGGGGAGGAGATCCCTATGTCGGTGCAGATGAGGACGTAGATCTGCAGGAGCGTCTGAGGCAGGGTGACCAGCAGCGCCTCCAGGAGGCGCAGAGACGACACGTCAGCCTGCTCCATGATCTCCGCACACGGCCCCCCCTCCCCCTGGGACGTCATACACTCCCACAGCCTGGGGGGGGGGAGGGGAGAGACACACACATCGTGACGTTAGAATTATAAGGTTCTATCTCCATTTTTGTCAAAATTTAGTTTTTTACATAATCTGATCCATTAGGTGTTTATTAATGCCTGTGTGGTGTTATTTTTTAAATGTTGACATTTTTTAGTTAGTAATTAATCAAATACAAAGGTTCCATCTCACAAAATATAATGGAATGTAAAAACTTTGACTCTGAACTACCCTAAACGGAGATAGAACCTTATCATTCTAAGCTCACAACTTTTCATTTCATTTCATTTCACACACCTATACACACATACATACACACTGAAATGCTCTCATAGTCTGAGGGAGAAAGACACACACCTATACACACACACACACACCTACACACACACCTCTGTATGACAGTGTGTCAAATCTCACTGCGACTCACCTGCACAGCTTTTCTGCTCCACCTGGGGCTAGTTCCACTAATCGAGATTAACTCTGATCCAAGCGATTAACTCTGATCCAGGTTTAAATAAGCTTGTGGTCGGTTCCATCAATGTGGCTCAAATAATTCGCTGCTTGGTTGCTGTGCAACCAATCGTTCTGAGTAATTCTGGTCCCGAGCAGACTTACAGGCTGGTTTAGGTAATGCGTGCGTCAAAAAAGGCTCACAGGCGGAAACTACATCCCGAACGACAGTTCCTCAAGTGTCTTTTAGGAAATATTAGTTCCCACTTCACACGAGATAGATAGATAGATAGTTTGACTGTGTGATAGATAGATAATTTGATATTTTGAAAGTGTGATCGATCGATAGATAGATAGTTTGATTGTGTGTTAGATAATTAGATATTTTGAAAGTGTGATAGATAGATAGATCGATAGATAAATAAATTAAAAATAAATAGGTATGTCTATCAACTTGCATTGCCGTCATTACAGCGGTGTGGCTGGCGCAGGGGTTAAGGCAGCCAGCTAGAGTTCCGAAGGCTGCGGGTTCGGGACTTGATTTAACTTAGCGTATTTTTTTTTTTTACATTTAACCGAAGCCTTCATGCAAATCGATTTACAATATATATATATATATATATATATATATATATATATATATATATATGTCTAAGTGAAACATCTATCCATCAGTAATCATAAGAAAAAATAATCTATGCCAAAGTTAGAAGAACATAATTTACTCAGAAAGGCTTCAAACACCATTGTAATCGTGTCAGTTCTTGTAAATTAGCCTGCACCATCATTTTATAGCTAATATACTTTTTTAGATGAGATTTTAGATTAGGTTCAAACAACGAAATGCAATAAAAAGTGTGTCTGAAGAGGGATTTGAACCACAGTCTTAAAATGACGAATAAATACCACGGCAGCGGTCAATACCACTAGGCCATTGTGACGATATGACGGTTTGTAGCCTGCTGCTCATATCACCACAGTAGTAAATATTCATTTATTAAAATATGAACATATAACAATAACTGGGGCTAGTATGACCTACGCATTTAATCGGTCAGCAATTTCTTGCCAAACCATTTCCCTCGCCTTGTTAATTGCGGCAGTATTGCACTATTTTACATCTTATTTGTCGTCTTCATAATGATCAATCTTCATTTCGAGTTTGACTCTTCGGGGCTCTTTATGTCTGCGTGCACGCGCCCATATCGAGGATTTCTAAGCCGGTGTTCTGTGAACACTCATGACACAAGCCTGATCCTCGTTCGAGGAATCACCTGAGGCTTGAATTCCAATCCCGAGTTGCCTGATCGCAGGATTTATTTTAATCGCCGATATACTAATCAACGTTAGTGGAACGGCCCCCAGATACTTCCGGAATGTTGTTTACATTAAGAATGTTGTTTACATTAAGAATGTTGACATGCTGATTCACATTCTGCTGCTGTTACCTACTCTATTACTGACGCTCTGACACTACTGTATATACACCTACTGTTGTTGTTGTTTATATCCTGCTTACTCTTTATTGGTTGTTGTCTATATCCTGTTTATTCTATTATTGATTTTGTATTTCTACTGCAATACCTATACACACACCTATACATACACCTATACACATATACACACACCTATACACACATACTTACACACTGAAACACTCTCGGAGCCTTGGAAGAGAGAGACACACACACACACACACCCTCCCCCCCCTACCTCCTGAACAGGCCCAGGTGCAGGACGTGCGTCCAGGTGAGGGACTTCCTGCGTATGCGCCCGTCAGACAGGTACCACAGGAAGCTGAGCAGCTGCGGGCCCCAGCCAGGCAGCAGGAACAGGATGGTCATCCCCGCCCAGTGGGCGTAGCAGTAGTTATGACCCACCCACAGGTAATAACCAAAGCAGTACATCACTGTAGAGAGATACACACACACACACACACACACACACACACACACTGTTAGACACACAGGTAGTACACCAAACAGTAGATCACTGTAGACACACACACACACACACACACACACTGTTAGACACACAGGTAGTACACCAAACAGTAGATCACTGTAGACACACACACACACACACACACACACACACACACACACACACCAGGGTTTCCGTTAGAAACAATTGCCGCCGGACTACGTGTCCGGGAAGATTTCGATTTACCGGACAAACGTGACATATTCCGGTCATCATATTAAAATATAATCTAGCTGTTTGTCGCGGTGATTACTGTTGTGTAGCGGCCTATATATGCCATTTAATGTCTATTTCTCATCCGATACGATTAGATGCAAGCTATATAATATATAATAATATAACATGATTCGCATGCGCGCTATGCCATTATGTCCAGCGCTGAACGGGCGCCTCACTGGGAACTGAACAGACAGCATCGATCAATGAACGGACTCCACATTACGTTAACTGAAGTTTAAATTGTTTGGGATTAATGTGAGTTTTCTATTTTCTCTTTCCAGTTTTACCCTTTTTTAATCAATAAAACAACGTCATTTCTATAACCAGGTCTCGCTGGTTGGGAAGGCATTTAGTTTAGCTGCCTGTCAAATCATACTTAATCGGACTCGGGAGTATGACAATGAGGAGAACATAACTGTTTATTGATAAACAATTGATAGGCAGGTTGGGATACGATGACATTTTAATTAGGTTTTTACTCTCTCTCTCACTCGCTGTCTCTCACACACACACACACACACGCACGCACACACGCACACACACACACACACACACACACACACGCGCACACACGCACACACGCACTCACCCGTGGTGGTCTGAAAAACAGGGAGGAGATGAAATCCCAGTTGGGTTCGCTGGAGTTCCCCAGCACGGACACGCCGTAGTTACTGGTTACCTACCTCCAGCGCCCGGGCCAGCAGCTCCTCCAGCCGGGCGTCGGACACGCACGCGTTGTCCCGGAGGAACTCCCGGCGGAGGGCCTGCAATTGTTCGCGCAACCGGTGCGACGGCGTCAGCCGCCTCCATCTCTTCAGAGCCAGACTTCTCCTCAGACTCATTGTTGCTTGGTTTCATGAAGTAATAGCTAAGCTTACTTTGTTTTGCCATGTTTAAATTAATTTAATCGCTCGCTATGGTGAACTTTGAGCTGCAACGTTTGCGTATTATTATGGTGGCCCGCTGCGCAGGGTTGCCAGATTGGGCCGGGTTACCGCCGAATGGGTTACTGGGTTTAGCGGTAATAGACTGGTTAGGCTGTATTGTCAATCCCATCTGGCAACCCTGCCGCCGCTGTTTCGCATAGGCAGCCGCTAGCCTACACATTAGGAGTCATCATCATGCCGGCGTCAAATCATATAATAATAAAAGAAATACATAGCCTATATATTCGTCTTTTTTAAAATAGAAGGAATCAGAATGTGAACTTTAGCGAATTGTATTCAAATTGTGCTTAGAGGGAATTATTTTCACCGGACAATATGACCGACGAGTTTTAAATTTGTCGGACACATTTTACCGGACAAAGACCGGTAATTACCGGTTAACGGAAACCCTGACACACACACTGTTAGACACACAGGTAGTACACCAAACAGTAGATCACTGTAGACACACACACACACACACACACACACACACACTGTTAGATACAGACGACAATGAGTCGACACACGCACACACACACACACTCCCAGTAAACTGACACACACACACACACACTCCCAGTATACTGAGACACACACACACACACACACACACACACACACACACACACACACTGTTAGACACAGTCAATAAAGGAAAAAACAACCAAAATGTGTCACGTTCTAATGCTTTGGTCCTCATGTCAGGATCTAATGTAATGATCGGACTTTTCTTGTGAAGTGTGAATACATTTCCACGTTGTTGAAAATCAACCATCTCCAGTCCACTAACACAGCTTGTTTTGTGAGCCTGCTAACAATGTAAAGTAGTGTTGTAGTTAACTAGGTAACAAGGTAAAGTAGTGTTCTATAGTTAACTAGGTAACAATGTAAAGTTGTGTTCTAGTTAACTAGGTAACAGTGGGGATTACTCCCAATCCATTGCGTTGTTGCAGTATTTGGGCTTGACTAGCGAATTTGTGTGATTCTCAACAACGTTGAAACGTAGTTCCGTGTTTCAAAAGAAAAATCCCAAAAAAATTGATTGGTTGCCGACATGCGGACCAAACGATCAGACTGTCACAAATGCCAAAAAGGAAGATCATGTGATTGGTCACATCTTATTTTTGCAGTCCTGCATTTGTAGCTGGTTCGAATGAATGCTGAAGTGACAAAAAGTGTAATTAGTCGTTAGGGTTAGGTGGTGTGGTTTTGTTTTCATGTAGGCCTAGCAGGTAAACAGTGGAACAATGTAATCACATCAACCAACCAAGTTAGGGTCAGGGGAAATCAAGACTGGTGAAATAAAGTGGGTAGGCGTAATCAGGGACATTGGCAGACTGACTGGCGGGGTAACAGTGTGAACCTGCAAGACTCCCCCCGATATGCTGTCAGATAGTGAAAGGCTGTGTGTGTGTGTGTGTGTGTGTGTGCCTAAAGCAAAGGCCGTGGCAAAATTCTGCTCAATATCTGCAATAATTGGCAGCCGCCACATATGGAGGAGACGCTGCTACCTGTACCCATAGACAGATTGTAAAGCTTGAATTATCGAGTGCCTATGCTGGTGCAACTAATACTATTTGTGTTCAAGAATTTTATTGTAAAATGTGAACGCAAATAAAGATATTAAATGTGTGTGTGTGTGTTATTGCAACCTTTATCTGTAGGCTACTAGGACAGGACAGGACAGGACAGGGCCGGACAGGACAGGACAGGACAGGACAGGACAGGACTCTCCACTCCACTCTATCCCACCTGGAGAGGGGAAACAGCTACGCGAGACTGCTCTTTGTGGACTTCAGCTCTGCCTTCAACACCATCCTTCCAGACAGGCTAGTGACCAAACTACTAGACCTGTGACTATCACACTCTATGTGCATGGATCAAGGACTTCCTGTCTGACCGCCCCCAGAGGGTGCGGGTGGGCTCCCACACCTCCACAGCCCTCAGACTCAGCACTGGGTCCCCCCAGGGCTGCGTGCTAAGCCCCATCCTCTACAACCTCTACACCTACGACTTCACCCCCGTCCACCCCAGCAACTCCATCGTAAAGTTTGCAGACGACACCACCGTGGTGGGCTGCATCTCGGGGGGGGACGAGGCGGCGTACAGGGATGAGGTGGAGCAGCTGGGCAAGCTGTGCAAGGTTAACAACCTGCTGCTGAACCAGTCAAAGACCCAGGAAATCATCGTGGACTTCAGGAGGAAAAAATCTGAGGTCCAGCCCCTGCTCGTCGATGGAGGGAGCGTGGAGAGAGTCTCAACCCTCCGATTCCTGGGGGTGCACATACAGGATGACCTGTCCTGGAAGATCAACACAGCAGCCATCATCAAGTCCTCAGGAAGGAACACATCAAGCAGGAGATAATGGTGGCCTTCTACCGCGGCGCAGTGGAGAGCATCCTCACCTACGGCATCTGCAACTGGTTCTCCAGCTGCACAACCGCGGAGAGAAATGCGCTACAGAGAGTCGTGAGAACAGCCCAGAAGATCACCGGCGCCCCCCTCCCCTCTCTGGAAGAGCTGTACAACACACGCTGTCTCAGGAAGGCCTCCAAGATCTCCAGAGACCCAACCCACCCTGGGTACGAACACTTTGCCCGGCTGCCCTCGAAAAGGCGGTACAGGACCATGGCCGCAAGGACAAACAGACTGAAGCACAGCTTCTACCCCAGGGCCATCCAGGCCCTGAACACAGCAAAGACCTAGGTTCTGGGCCCTGGACAGTCTGGACGGATTGATGGCAGCTGCTGGATTGAAAAAAATCAGGTGTAGTGCTGAGGCACAAATATGTACATTTCAAGCCTGCAAACTGCGACACTTTAAATGAATGTGCAATAACACTATGTGCAATATGACAACCCTAGTCGTCTATCTGTACAGTATAGTACAGTGGATAGTGTACATAGCCTTTATTTATGTAAACCAGCTCCTTCCCTTCTAGTTTTTTGTAGTTTTTTTTTTCTTTCCTAGCACCAGGGGAGCCACCCCTCCTAAATTTCGTTGTTTGGTACCTGTACTATAGCAATGACAATAAAGACCATTCATTCATTCATTCATTCATTCATTCATTCATTCATTCATTCATTCATTCATTCATTCATTCATTCATTCATTCATTCAAGAAGGCACAACAGCGGCTCTACTTCCTGAGAGTCCTCAGGAAAAACCACATCGGACAGGAGATGCTTGTGACCTTCTACCGCTGCGCAGTGGAGAGCATCCTCACCTACTGCATCTGCGTGTGGTTCTCCAGCTGCACAGCCACAGAGAGGAATGCGCCACAGAGAGTCGTGAGATCGGCCCAGAAGATCACCGGCGCCCCCCTCCCCTCTCTGGAAGAGCTGTACAACACACGCTGCCTCAGGAAGGCCTCCAAGATCTCCAGAGACCCATCCCACCCTGGGTACGAACACTTTGCTCGGCTGCCCTCGGACAG
>NC_137688.1:74325851-74333351 GCF_963989245.1 Nansenia antarctica | reverse complement strand
TGGGTGGCTACTTCCGAACGCTCCCACAGATTAAGAGTTACCAGCACTTCAGGTAATTCATTGTCATGTATTTACCTATTTCATTTTATGAACATAGTATGGCGGTCATATAATTTCATTTACTGTGGGCAATCATTTAATGCATTGTCTTCATTCTGTTGCAGCTTTGATGCTCGGAGACCTGGCGTGGTTATGGCCAGGGAATACCACGGGGCAGAACCAGTCGAGTTTCAGCTACTGAAACACACTGATGTCAAGCCCCCCAGAGGTGATCTTCCTGTGCAAGCCCCACCCGGACTTGACGTGGCCAGACAGAAGTACCTTTTTGACAAGATCAGAGAATTCTGTACTGATGAGGCGAAAGACACTACATGCCCCTGCCCACCAGACTCCACAGCACCTCTGAAAAAGGCACCTCTGAAAAAGTCTGTCCGTTTGTAGCTGCAGGAGAAACACACAGGAGGAATGCAGGAATTGCACACTGATTGTACTTTGCACAGCTTGCCGCACTATTGTTCTGCTTTTTCCTCCTTAATATTAGTCATGCCTGATGTTATTTTATAAAGTCTAGATTTGAGCTGTAACTCTGTGCCTCGGATAGGAGCAATTTATCACTGTAATAACGTGCCACTTTTTTACTCTTACTCTTTTTACATGGTTCATTCTGATTGCAGTGCTGTGATTTGGTGCACTTTTACATTTGCCGTGGTTATTTATATATTTATATTTTTTATTAGATGTGCTTTGGTCGACCTGACGTGACGTGCAATATTGGTGTGAAGTGTTTGGCACTGTGTGCCCATATTCTGTGTATGACACAATATTTACAGTGATATCTTTATCCTACCTATTCTTGTGTACTGTAAAATAAATTCTAATTCTGATTGAAGACTTTTTTGTATAATTAAAAGACAGTAACAATAACAGTTACAACAACCATAAATAATAATAATAAGCTGGGTAATTAGCTTAGGTAATACCTTGCTAGGTAATAATGTTATAGCTGTATAACCCAGTGACTAACAATGACTGGTATTGACAGCTGATAGCTGTCAATCTAGAGGGGGAGTGGTTGGGGGTGGGGTTAACCAGCTATTGTTACCGCCAATTACCTGCCTGTGTGAAGGTGTGAAAAAGTCCAAAATCTTTGAAGGCCGTTTTCTCAGGATTTAGTTTTCAGGGTTAACAAGTTTCAAATACTCATGTCGTCTTCAATTTTTCCCCAATTTCTATGTATGACACATCATTTGAAAGCTTACAATCTGTAGTTCAAGCATATGTAAAAAACAGAAAAATGACTTTGCCCCCTCCATGATCATTCCACCAGATCGCGTATGTGCTGAGGTTGCATCCCTAATGTAAACTGGCAGTGAGACACAATCTGGGTGCATAAAATGAGAATGCAGCCTCACCAAATCTCTTCTTTTGTACATGTGGTGCACAGAGAAAACCAGCGTCAGAAGACCTGAGAGCTCTATTGGGCTGATATGCTAGCAAAAGACCTGAGAGCTCTATTGGGCTAATATGCTAGCAGAATACCTGAGAGCTCTATTGGGCTGATATGCTAGCGAAAGGTCTTTCAGATATCCTGGTGCTGTGCCAGTGAGAGCTTTATAAACAAGCAGAAGGATCTTGAAATATATTCTGAACTTAACAGGAAGTCAGTGTAGAGTCTCTAAAATAGGAGTTAATGACGGCCTGTTGTCTGTGCCGATTCTGACTGACACTAGTCATCACACCCATATGTGCTTGTTGAACATCTCATTCCAAAACCATGGGCATTAATATGGAGTTGGTCCCACCTTTGCTGCTATAATAGCTTCCACTCTTCTGGGAAGACTTTCTACTAGCTTTTAGAATAACATGGTTGCAGGGATTTGCTCCCATTCAGCCACAAGAGCATTGATGAGGTCGGGCGCTGATGTTGGGAGAGAAGGACTGGCTCGCAGTCGGCGTTCCAATTCATCCCAAAGGTATTTGATGGGGTTGAGGTCAGAGCTCTGTGTGCAGGCCAGTCAAGTTCTCCCAGACCAAACTTGGCAAACCATGTCATTATGGACCTCACATTGTCATGCTGAAACTGGAAAGGGCCTTCCCCAAACTGTTGTCACAGAGTTGGAAGCACACACTTCTGTAGAGTCTTGTTGTATGCTGTAGCATTAAGATCTCCCTACACTGGAACTAAGGGGCCTAGCCCAAACCATGAAAACAGCCCCAGACCATAATTGTGTCCACACACTAGCCAGTAACCATGGACACCTCTTGGTTTCCCAGGTTACAGCACTGCAGGTCTCATCTCATAGGACAGGTTGGGAATTTCTTTCAAATGAATTCCATCTTTATCAAGTAGGGCTGGGGGCTATGTGCGTGTGTGGGTATGTGTGGGTGTGTGTGTGCGTGTGTGTGGGGGGGGGAAGGGGGTTTACCACAAATAAATAAAAATAGTCAGAAATAAAGAAGAATTATTATAAGATACTGCATATAACAATAGCTCTTATTATTTTCGGTTTGGCTGGGAACACAGTACAGCGCAGGCGTGTGCTATGTCAATATTTATATCACGTGATATATAAATGTTTCAACCGCCCCCTCCCAACCTGTGGTTTTTACCACTTTTGGGGGAGCCCCCCCCCACCCCTGGAATTGTGGGCAGCCTTCCATCCTACCCTCCGTGGTAATGACATCATGACAGCATCGCTGAGAGATGTTGTAGATTACTAGAGAAGCTTCTAGTAATCTACACATCTCTCAGAGAAGCTTCTAGTAATCTACAACATCTCTCAGAGAAGCTTCTAGTAATCTACACATCTCTCAGAGAAGCTTCTAGTAATCTACAACATCTCTGCTGTCATGATGTCATCTCTGAGAGAGTTGTGTAGATTATTAGAAGCTTCTCTGAGAGAGTTGTATAGATTATTAGAAGCTTCTCTGAGAGAGTTGTGTAGATTACTAGAAGCTTCTCTGAGAGATGTTGTAGATTACTAGAAGCTTCTCTGAGATGTTGTGTAGATTACTAGAAGCTTCTCTGAGAGATGTTGTAGATTACTAGAAGCTTCTCTGAGAGATAACCAGGTTACGTTACCAGCTAACTAGCTAGTTACCATCAGGCTTGGTCCAGGCTAGCAGCTACAGCCAGGCTCCACCTCCAGCTACCACACTAAGGAGAGCAACATGGCTATGAAAAAGGAAGTAGAGGACATTAAGAAATCACTGGAAATGCTGCATGACAATGTGGAAAAACTCTCTGAACGTCAAGATAAGATCATGGACCTGATGGGGGAAATCAAAGCCCTAAAACTGCTTAATGCAGAAAAGGTCAAAAGGATTTATGACCTTGAAAACAGTGTGGCAGTACGGAGCCCCCCTGGGGTCACATGGTAGAAAAAATTATTTGATGTGTGAATCCGTTCCCTCGATTTAGTAAATCTGTTCCCTCGGTTTAGTAATTCGTTCCCTCGGTTTAGTAATTTGTTAGGGTTAGGGTTAGGGTTAGGGTTAGGCCCTACGAGCCAGAACGATCGCAAGGATTCTAACCCTAACCCTAATCCTTGCGATCGTTCTGGTTCATAGGGCCTAACCCTAACCCTAACCCTAACCCTAACCCTAACGAATTACTAAACCGAGGGAACGGATTCACACATCAAATAATTTCTTTCTACCATGTGACCCCAGTGGGGCTCCGTATGAAACCAAGGAAAAGGTGAGAGAGGAGAACATGATGGAGGAGGACCAGGTAACAGTGGAAGAGCAGGTAGTTGCTTTTCTGGGGGCGGCTGTGGCGCAGGAGGTAGAGCTGCCGTCTAATGATCGCAAGGTTGGCAGATCAGCGGTTTGAGCCCCGGCTGGCCACATGTCGAAGTGTCCTTGGGCAAGACACTGAACCCCAAATTGCTTCCAGTGAGCGGGCCGGTGCCTTGCATGGCAGCTTGCCGCCAGTGGTGTGTGAATGTTTGTGTGAATGAGTGAATGAGAGGCCGTTGTAAAACGCTTTGGATAAAGGCGCTATATAAGTGCAGTCTATTTTCTGGAGACCAGAAAAATCGCTGTGGACCGCAATTTCATTGAAGCATGCCACCCTCTCCCCCAAAGAAACGCCACCCAACCACCAGCTATCATTCTGAGACTTACCAACAGGAAACTTCTAAAAGGAACAGATGTTTATTTGAATGAGCACTTGACGTAAATAAATGCAGACATTGCAAAGAAAGCAGCTCGGTTCCTCCGAAAACAAGGGAGTGATAACGTCCAGACAGGTGTGCAGAGAGGGAGAGAGGGAAGGATGCACCTCCAGGAGAGTATTTTGAGATTTTGAGTATCTCTCTCTCTCTCTCTCTCTCTCTCCCTCTCTCTCTCTCTGTGTCATCTCTGTCTATCTCTGTCTGTCTCTCCCTCCTCTCTCTCTCTCTCTCTCTCTCTCTCTCTCTCTCTCTCTCTCTCTCTCTCTCTCTCTCTCGCTTTATTTGACAGGATAAGGCAGACAGACAGTCACCTCCGTGGTCACCTTCTCTGGGGGGGGAAATAGTAACATATCAAACATTGTATATGTACCAAACATTGACAATAGCTGCGTTTCCATAAAACACTCTGATTCGCATTTCGAGGTGATTCACATGAGAACATTTCATGGAAACGGCTTGATTCGCATAAACTTGATACGATCACCTCTAATTCACACAAAGTCGATACGCTCACTTGAGGCGGTTTCTGCGTAATGCGAATCAAGTTTTATGGAAACAGGTCATTCAAATAAACTCTGACGTAGCGAATTTCAACTCACGTGACTCTCAGCTATTTCTGCTGTCTGCGTCTCCCTGGGTATTCCCTGACACGTGTCTGCTAAACATGTCTTAGGCAAACAGCAGACAGATATCTCACTGCCGGTAGCTGAGATGCACACCACACTAAAAGAAATGAAGCTTTATTGTACTTTTCAAAAGATTTCGTATGTGTTTTCTGCATTGCAGTTGGGAGAGTTCTTTACGTCAAACTATATACATGTAAATACTGACAAAATACTCAGACGAAATTACGTTTTATGTAGCCTAGCTAACTAGACTAACGTTCCTTCGTCTCTGGACAGTCTGCCACATGGCCAATGTTAGCTGGTTCATTCGTTTACTTCCACAACATGTGTAACGTAGACACATAGCCTATACCGCGTCATCCTCTGACGAAATTACGTTTTACTTAGCCTAGCTTATTCGCTCCAACCAAGTAAATGGAAACGCTCCGCATTTCATGATTCGCATTTCGAAATTCGGCTTAACTTGTATGGAAACACAGCTAATGACAACCCAAACGCAAAACAACATGATATTTCCGTTGTCCGTTTCTGTCAGGGGTCAGGGGTCAGTATAACGTCCGTCAGGGGTCAAGGGACAGGATGTTGTCAGCACGGTCTAGCGCAGTTTAACTTCTGAGCTTCAGAACAGAGTCGCTCCACTTGGACCAGCTATCCCTCAGCCATGGGGTCCAATCAGGTCCAATCAGGTCCAATGGGGTTTGCGGTTCGATCCCCGGCTGGCCACGTGTCGAGGTGTCCTTGGGCAAGACACTGAACCCCAAATCGCTCCCAATGAGCGGGCCGGGGCCTTGCATGGTAGCTTGCCACCGTGCATTTCAGTCAGTCCATTTCCCATCAGTTCAGGCCATCCCCTCCACATCCATGTCCTCTCCCTCCCTCCCTCCCTCCCTCCTTCTCTCTCTCCCTCCCTCCCTCCTTCACTCTCTCTCTGCTGCCTGACTGTCTGTCTGCCAGGCTGCCCGATCCTGGAGTTCACATTGGTGTGATTGTCACCCATGACCCCCCCAGGCCCCCCCCCCTGTCTGCCTGCCCTAGCCCTCCCCCTGTCTGCCTGCCCCAGCCCCCCCCCCCCCCCCTGTCTGTGGGTAGGCCCCCAGGGCCCGTTCTGGTCTCGTCTGGCCTGGTCTGGCCTGGCCTGGTCTGGTCTGGTCTGGTCTGGGTCTGGGTCTGGGTCTGGCCTGGCCTGGTCTGGTCTGGTATGGGTCTGGGTCTGGGTCTGGGTCTGGTCTGGTCTGGGTCTGGTCTGGTCTGGTCTGGGTCTGGTCTGGTTCTGGTCTGGTCTGGTCTGGTCTGGTCTGGTCTGGCCTGGTCTGGTCTGGGTCTGGTCTATCTGGTCTGGTCTGGTCTGGTCTGGGTCTGGTTCTGGTCTGGTCTGGTCAGGGTCAGGGTCTGGTTCTGGTCTGGTCTGGCCTGGCCTGGTCTGGCCTGGTCTTGGTCTGGGTCTGAGTCTGGATCTGGTTTGGTTCTGGACTGGTTCTGGTCTGGTATGGGTCTGGTCTGGTCTGGGTCTGGGTCTGGGTCTGGGTCTGGTCTGGGTCTGCTCTGGGTCTGGGTCTGGGTCTGGTCTGGTCTGGGTCTGGGTCTGGGTCTGGGTCTGGTCTGGGTCTGGGTCTGGGTCTGGGTCTGGGTCTGGTCTGGGTCTGGGTCTGGTCTGGTCTGGTCCAGTCCGGTCTGGGTCTGGTCTGGTCCGGTCCAGTCTGGTCTGGGTCTGGGTCTGGGTCTGGGTCTGGGTCTGGTCTGGTCCGGTCCAGTCTGGTCTGGGTCAGTAGTAGCGGTTGAGGCTGCGTGTGACGGTGTTGACCTCCGGCTGGCCGTTCATCCAGATCTCCCTGATGATCCTCTCTCTCTCCTCCAAACGCTGACTCCTCTGTATCTCTGGAGAGAGGGAGGGAGAGGGAGAGAGGGAGAGAGAGGGAGAGAGAGAGACAGAGAGAGATGACCACATCACATCACATGTGTGTGTGCGTGTGTGTGTGTGTGTCTCTCTATGTGGCTTTAAACCGCGCCATAGTACTGAAACGGCCCTTCTCCGTGTCTTTAACGACCTTATTGTAGCCGCCGATGCAGGTAACCCTTCTATCCTGCTGCTCCTTGATCTCACAGCTGCGTTCGACACTGTAGATCACATGATTCTACTAGCTCGACTTGAGCATTATGCAGGCATCATCTGGACTACTGTAACGCACTCTACGTGGGGATCGACCAGTCCCTGCTCCGCCGCCTACAACTCGTTCAAAACGCGGCTGCGCGCCTCCTAACAAAGACCAAAAAGTATGAACACATTAGTCCAATTCTGTGTTCGCTCCACTGGCTGCCTGTGCGTTACCGCATTGATTTTAAATGATCCCTGACCGTTTTTAAAGCACTAAATGGACTGGCCCCCCTTTACCTCTCTGAGCTCCTGCACCGCCACACCCCCTCCAGATCCCTCAGATCAGCAGACCAGCTGCTGCTGGTGGTGCCCAGAACCAGGCTGAAAACCAGGGGGGACAGAGTCTTTGCGGCTGCTGCACCTAAACTTTGGAACAGCCTCCCCCTCCACGTACGGGCCGCTCAGACCCTGAAGATTTTAAAATCCCTCCTTAAAACACACCTGTTTTCCCTAGCCTTCCCCTCCACCTAGCTATCGGTCCCTGGCTTTAATTATTTTATAGTTTTTATTGTAGGTCCCTGGCTCTTATTGTCTTATTGTTTTA
>NC_137688.1:74315851-74320851 GCF_963989245.1 Nansenia antarctica | reverse complement strand
TGTGTGTGTGTGTGTGTGTGTGTGTGTGTGTGTGTCTGTCTGTCTGTGTGTGTGTGTGCTTTAACAGTCTTGCAGGAAGGTTATGGCCATATCTTTAAACCTATAGTGAGACAGGTAAACCTATAGTGAGACAGGTAAACCTATAGTCAGACAGGTAAACCTATAGTGAGACAGGTATTAAACCTATAGTGAGACAGGTATGAGCTAATTGTGAATGGACATTCAGTCTAGTGGAAACTCTGCTGTGTTCTACAGGCCTGTTCCTGTTCGCCTGTTTACCTCAGTAGCGTAGAAACTACGGTGGCCCTGAAGTTCAATCACATACACAAATACAAGTATGCTCAAAATACAAAACACACACTCACACGCTCACTCTCTCACACTCTCATACTCTCACACGCTCACTCTCTCACACACACACTGTCACACTCACTCTCATACTCTCACACGCTCACTCTCTCACTATCACTCTCACTCTCTCACCCTCTCTCTCACACACTCTCACACACACACACACACTCTCACTCTCTCTCACACACACACACACACTCTCTCACTATCACACTATCACACACTCTCACACTCTCTCACTCTCTCGAACACACTCACACACACACTCTCTCTCACAAACTCACACTCTCACACTCTCTCACACACACACACACACACACACACTCTCTCTCACACTCTCTCACTCTCTCATACTCTCACACTCTCTCACTATCTCACACTCTCATACTCTCACACTCTCTCACACTCTCACACTCTCACACACTCTCTCTCACACTCTCACACTCACACACACTCTCTCACACACATTCACACTCTCACACACACTCACACACTCTCACACTCTCACACTCTCTCACTCACACTCTCTCACTCACACACACTCTCTCACACTCTCTCTCACTCTCTCTCACACACGACCTCTGACGGACTTATCTGAGCCCCAGTGTAAAGCTTTGTCTCCAGCCATGTCTCTGATGCTGATGCAGGGTGATGCTGCCCCCCCCCCCCCCACACCCCATGCTGCCCCCCCCCGCCCCCCCCCCCCCCCCCCCCCCCCCCACCTGCCTGCAGCCTCATTACCATCTCATTAGCCTGCTTACAGAGAGGAAGACAATGCTGCTATCTGAACAGAGCCATGAGGGGAGGGGGGCAGAGAGAGAGACAGAGGGAGGGAGGGAGGGAGGGGTTAGGGTGAAGTGAGGGTTAGGTACAGCAGGATGATAGTAGTGTATCAACATTATTAAGAGTTTGAATCTGCAGAGGGAAGAATGTGTTACTGCAGAGGGAAGAATGTGTTAGAGCTCCAAACATATAGGATTTGTTCAGTGATGCTGAAGAGACTTAATCACATGGTTATCTAACCTCACCTCTAGTCACATGGTAACAACCCTCACCTTTAGTCACATGGTTATCTAACCTCACCTCTAAAAAAAACTGCAAAACAGCTTCATACTATCTTATCCTGAGGTGATTTTGAAAATGTCAGGATACTGGGTGGTAGAACGCACATATCTAGGGAAAGTCATGAAAGGAGGGACCTGAAATTTGATCGAGTGCAAAAATAAATACTCACAGGGACCCCTCACGGCTCTTCTAGTGTTAAACACTGACCTGCTCTCTCTCTGGTCGTCATGGCGATTCTGTGGCTGATAAGAACATAATCTACTAGAACATAATCTACTAGAACATAATATAACATAACCATAATATAACATAATCTACTAGAACATAATCTACTAGAACATAATATAACATAATCATAATATAACATAATCTACTATAACATAATCGACTATAACATAATATAACATAATCTACTATAACATAATATAACATAATCTACTATAACATAATATAACATAATCTACTATAACATAATATAACATAATCTATAATATAATATAACATAATCTACTAGAACATAATATAACATAATCTACTAGAGAACATAATCTACTAGAACATAATATAACACAATCTAGTAGGATATAATCTACTAGAACATAATCTACTAGGATATAATCTACTAGAACATCATCTACTAAAACATAATCTACTAGAACATAATATAACATAATCTACTAGAACATAATATAACATAATCTACTAGAACATAATCTACTAGAACATAATATAACATAACCATAATATAACATAATCTACTAGAACATAATCGACTATAACATAATATAACATAATCTACTATAACATAATATAACATAATCTATAATATAATATAACATAATCTACTAGAACATAATATAACATAATCTACTAGAACATAATATAACAGAATCTACTAGAACATAATCGACTATAACATAATCTACTAGAACATAATATAACATAATCTACTAGAACATAATCTACAGATAGGCATCATATTGTTACTGAGGGTGTATCACATTTTAGTAACTGATGTTAAAGAGCGTTTTATTAATGAAAATATGAAATATGAAATATTAATGAAACAAAAGTGTCTCTTTAAGAGTGTGAGGTAGCAGAACAGATCCTTCATCTATAGTACACACACACACACACACACACACACACACACACACACACACACACACACACACACACACAATCTATAAGTCAGAGATAAACCGCTCAATCGCATGCCTCATTCACACACACACTATTCACACACACTACTCACACACACACTACTCACACACAACTCACACACACTTCTCACACACACAACTCTCACACACACACTACTCACACACACACTACTCACACACACACGCACACACACTACTCACACACACACACTACTCACGCACACACTATACTCACACACACACACTACTCTCACACACTACTACCAACTCACACACACACTACTCACACACACACTACCACGCATGATATGTCCAGTATACTCTCATGTATCACACAGGAGCTGCAGATCCACACACATACACCACACACACACACACACACACACACACACACACACACACACACACACACACACACACACACACAGGAGCTGCAGATCCACCCCCCCTGTCCAACAGTGTTTTGTGGAAGGAGAAGCTGAATGCAAACAAACACATATTGTTGCTACTTACTGGAGGGTGATTCAGTTGGGAGTTCCACTCGTAAAAACAGAAGAAGAAAAGCAGAAGAAGAAGAGTAATCCTGCTGTGTCAGAGCGCGGCTGCAGCCCCGAGACCCCACACACCACGGCAGGAACGAGGGAGCAGAGAGAAGGAGAGAAGGAGACAAGGAGAAAATCCTCCCTTCCCCAGAAGACACGCTCCTCCACTACCCTCTTAAAACTGAGGGGAGGAGGAGGAGAGGAGGGGAGAGGAGAGGAGAGGAGAGGAGAGGAGAGGAGAGGAGAGGAGGGGAGAGGAGAGGAGAGGAGAGGAGAGGAGAGGAGAGGAGAGGAGAGGAGAGGAGGGGAGGGGAGAGGAGAGGAGAGGAGAGAGGAGAGGAGAGGAGAGGAGAGGAGAGGAGAGGAGAGGGGAGGGGAGAGGAGAGGAGAGGAGAGGAGGGGAGAGGAGAGGAGAGGGGAGGGGACGGGAGGGGAGGGGAGGGGAGGGGAGGGGAGGGGAGGGGAGAGGAGAGGAGAGGAGGGGAGAGGAGAGGAGAGGAGAGGAGGGGAGAGGAGAGGAGGAGAGGAGAGGAGAGGAGAGGAGAGGAGGAGAGGAGGAGGAGGAGAGGAGAGGAGGAGGAGGAGAGGAGAGGAGAGGAGAGGGGATGGGAGGGGACGGGAGAGGAGAGGAGAGGAGAGGAGAGGAGGAGAGGAGGAGGAGGAGAGGAGAGGAGGAGGAGGAGAGGAGAGGAGAGGGGAGGGGAGGGGACGGGAGAGGAGAGGAGAGGAGAGGGGAGGGGAGGGGAGGGGAGGGGAGGGGAGGGGAGGGGAGAGGAGAGGAGAGGAGAGGAGAGGAGAGGAGAGGAGAGGAGAGGAAGAGGAGGAGAGGAGAGGAGGAGGAGGAGAGGAGAGGAGAGGAGAGGAGAGGGGAGGGGAGGGGACGGGAGAGGAGAGGAGAGGAGAGGAGGAGAGGAGGAGGAGGAGAGGAGAGGAGGAGGAGGAGAGGAGAGGGGAGGGGAGGGGAGGGGACGGGAGAGGAGAGGAGAGGAGAGGAGAGGGGAGGGGAGGGGAGGGGAGGGGAGGGGAGGGGAGAGGAGAGGAGAGGAGAGGAGAGGAGAGGAGAGGAGAGGAGAGGAGAGGAGAGGAGAGGAGAGGAGAGGAGAGAGTCCTGTATTTAAGAACAAGTTCTTTCACTCAGAGGGATATTTCATGAGCCCAGCAGCCAAGTCAGTCTCAGAGAGATATGAAGGTATAGTTAGTTAGTTAGTTATCTAGTTAGTTAGTTAGTCAGAGATATGAAGGTATAGTTAGCTAGTTAGTTAGTTATCTAGTTAGTTAGTTAGTCAGAGATATGAAGGTATAGTTAGTTAGTTAGTTAGCTAGTTAGTTAGTTTGTCAGAGATATGAAGGTATAGTTAGTTAGTTAGCTAGTTAGTTTGTTTGTCAGAGATATGAAGGTATAGTTAGCTAGTTAGTTAGCTAGTTAGTTAGTTTGTCAGAGATATGAAGGTATAGTTAGCTAGTTAGTTAGCTAGTTAGTTAGTTAGTCAGAGATATGAAGGTATAGTTAGTTAGTTAGTTAGTCAGAGATATGAAGGTATAGTTAGTTAGTTAGTTAGTTAGTCAGTACTTTTCAAGGTTCCCTCAGAAGATCTTCCGGTGTTTTCCAGGTCTGGGGGTCAAGCGGGGGTCAAGCCCTGGAAGCAGGAATGTGACATGAGAGTTCACCTCAAACCCATGGACACACACACATACACACACACACTACTGTATAACCAACACATTCACACTCCAGCCCTCACAACCACTCCTACTGTACCTCTTCCCAGCACGCACGCACACACTCACACACGCACTCACACACGCACGCACACGCACACGCACACACACAGACACAGACACAGACACAGACACAGACACAGACGCACACGCACACGCA
>NC_137688.1:74299617-74304617 GCF_963989245.1 Nansenia antarctica | reverse complement strand
CTGTACTCACGCAGGAAGACGTGCAGCTGTTGTTTCCATGGCATCCTCTGCATCTGGGCGATTCTGAGTACTTTCCCGACGGTGCGCATGAATCTCTCAGCTGTGGCATTAGCTTGTGGCCATAGAGGTGTTATCTTCCTGTGCTTGAACCCTAGGTAGTTGGCAAACTCAGCGAACTGGTTGCTGTTGAAAGGAGGTCCGTTGTCAGTCTTAACAATTCTTGGGATTCCAAACATGGAGAAGACTTTGTCCATGACTGGTATGACTGTGTTTGCTGAGGTAGATCGAATTGGCTCAACAATTGGGTATCGTGTGTAGTCATCGACTATAACTAACAGGTATTCTCCCGATGGGAGTGGGCCATAAAAGTCAGCACTAACACTGTGCCATGGTGCGTCTGGCAGCTCAGACATTTTGAGTGGTTCGGTCCGGGTAACTGGAGTGTTCACTTGACATGGGAGGCAGGTCTTGGTGATGGTCTCTACCTGTTGGTCTATGGTAGGGAACCATACCTTTTCTCTGAGTAGGGCCTTTGTCTTAGCTACGCCCTGGTGGCTTTCATGAGCAATCTGCAGCGCCCTCTGCTGTAGAGCTGCAGGTATGACAATCCTGGTGCCTCGCAGTATGATGTCGTTACCTGTGGACACTGTGAGTTCATCACTGACGAGCTTGTATGGTTTCAGTGCAGCAGCACCTGGTGAGCGGTCTGCGATTAAACGCCATGAGTTATTTCTGATGTGTGCACTGACCTGTTGCAGGAGTGTGTCTTTCAATGTCTCTCGCTGTATCTCTTGTAGTGTCATCGCCTTGGGTGTTGCTTGAAGTGCTACGAAGTTAACGTACTCCTCTGCAACCTTGGATGCTCTTGTGTTCTGTGACGACTGTACCGGGAGAGGGTGTCTAGACATGTAGTCAGCTGGATTGTCAGCTCCTTTTCTATATTCCACTCTGAAGTTGTACGGCTGTAGTCTGAGGCCCCATCTCTCGATCCGTGCAGGTTGTTTTGATCTCGGGTTATTCCATATCATCTCCAATGGTTTGTGGTCGGTTACCATGGTGAATGGATGTCCATACAGATACAGGTGAAAATGTTCGCAGCTCCAGATGATGGCTAGGGCCTCACGTTCTGTTTGCGAGTATCTCGTTTCTACATCACTGAGTGCGCGGCTGGCGTAGGCTATGATGCGCTTCTCTCCCCCTCCTCCTTTCTGACAGAGGATGGCGCCTAGCCCCACCGGACTTCCATCAACAATGAGCTCCGTCTCCTTCCTGGGATCGAAATATGACATTGTTGTGTCGCTCGTCAGGCTGTCCTTGAGCGTCTGGAGTGCCGTAGCTTGATCACTGCCCCACTGCCACGGAGCGTCCTTCTTCGTGAGCCCACGGAGCGGTGCAGTGATGGTTGAGTAGTCCTTTATGAACCTGGCGCAGTAGTTGGCCATGCCCAGAAGACTTCTGATCTCACCTGGATCTTTGGGGTCGCTGGCGTCGTGAATGGCTGACACCTTCTTTGGATCTGCAGAAATCCCGTCGGCAGAAAAAATGAACCCAAAGAATTCAAGGCGCTGCTTGTTGAATTCGCATTTGTTGCGATTGAGTGTCAAACCACTGTCTTTCAGTCTTTTAAACACTGCTCTCAGAGTGTCGTCGTGTGCTTCCTGAGAGACGCCATAGATGATGATGTCATCGCTGAGGTTCTTCACGCCCGGTATACCTTGCAGCGTCTGGCAGATGGCGTTCTGGAACACTTCAGCGGCGGATGATATACCGAAGTTCAGGCGTTTGTATCTTCTTAGCCCGAGGTGTGTTGTGAACGTTGTGATGTAACGACTCTCTGGATGCAGCTCGAGCTGGTGGTAGCCTGCTGTGAGGTCCAACTTCGAGAATACCTTGGCACCGTTCAGCTCGTGTATTACATCGTCCATTGTTGGGGTGATATGTCGTTCTCGCTGAATTGCTGTGTTCGCCTGACGCATATCAACGCAGATTCGGACTTTATCAGGGTCTTTTGGCTTCGGTGGTGTGACGATCGGGGAAACCCAGGGTGTTGGTCCGTCTGTGCGGCTGGCACGTCGGTTGGATGTCGGGGTCTATATGCAGTTTCACCTGGAAGTCTTTCAGCTTTCCGATTCCGGTGAAAAGCTCTGGGTAGCTCTGCACGAGCTCATCTGCGACAGTACGCCCACTGGGTGGCATCACTGGCGGCGTGTTCACCATATTGATGATCTGGATCAGCCCTAGTTCACTGGCAGTTGCGTAGCTGAGCAGAGATTGTCCGGCGTCGCCTCTGAGAACGTAGAACACACTCTCTGTCCGCTTGTTAGTAGCCTGTACTTTGCATGCAAATTTACCAATGATGGGTAGAGCGTTGTTGGACCCATATGGAAATATTTTGATCATGGCTGTGCTGAGCATAGGCTTTGGGTCAAGTGTGTTTAACACATCTTCATTAATTATGTTGACAGCTGCTCCTGAATCAATCAGTATTTTAACACTGACACCATTCAGCTTGATGTTGGTCTGGGGTTGCTGTATACTTGTGCTGTTGATTACATACACATACCTTTCGTCTCCACTTGATGAGTCTCTTGATTTGGTCTCAGAGCATGCTGTCACCTGGTTCACTTTCTTAGTGCTCCGCTGCTTGTAGTGAGCTGTGTCTTCCTCTTGGCTTTGATGTGCAAATTTCTGACCACGGCAGTGTTTGGCATAGTGGTTAGGCTTTCCACAGGCCCTGCAGTCCTTCCCTCTGGCTGGACAGTCACCCTCGTGTGGATAATTTCCTCCACAGTTTCTACATTGCAAGCTCTTCTCTTTGTGCCTGTATGCTGCATGTTGCTGTTTGGCGCCCTTGAGATGCAGTGCATTGATTGCGGTGACAGCCTTCTCTTCTATGCTTTCTGCCTGTTGTTCAGAGATCTCTAACATTCTCCCTAGGTCTAACATATTAGTCAAAGTCATGTTTGGCTCTCTGAGCGCTCTCCTGCGCAGCCGTGATGAGGTACAGCTCTGTATTATTTGCGCGACTATTTCTCTGTCTGCATCTGCAAATTCACAATCTTTAGCTAGCATCCTCAGTCTGGTATGAAATGTGTCTAAAGACTCACCGGGAAGCTGTATGGCTTGTCTGAACTTGTACACAAGGTAGTGTGTGTTCTTTTTCGGTGAGAAATATCCGTGGAGCTTCGTCTTTGTGTTTTCATAGTCATCACTGTCGTCAGCCAGCGTGTCGTAGATATCATGGACTCTCTCTCCAGCTAAGTGAAGCAGCAGTGCCCTTTTCCTTATTTCTTGAGTAATGTTTGTGGCTACGGTGTAATTTTCAAATCGGTTGATCCATTTGTTCCATCGCGTTCCAAGCGAACTGGGATCGGTTTCTGTGTCGAATGGCTGTATGGCCATGTGGCCCGAAAATGCCGACTGCATGATACTAGCGTTAGCCTGGGTAGCTTAGCTTAGCTTCTTGCTAGCTAACTACTCACTTCGACTTTTCCGGACGGATTCTTCTTCTTCCTCCTTCAAAAATCGACACTGGTGGCGTTTCCACTTTGAATCCTCGTCGCCATTGTGATATTCTGACGTGTAGCAAGAATATAATGTATAAATGATGAGACACACACTGGATATCAATTGGACTCTTTAGTTATTCGATGTGCACGCAGTACAGCATATGCATTCACTGACTCCGGACTGCGCATGACCGGGTCTTGACTCTTGACAGTGTATCGAGTCTACCACCGGGTGGCAGTAGGTGGTCTAAACATTACAGGTGTCATGACAGCGCTTCGTGGTTATGGGGGCTTGCGTTTCTCAACAGCCTGCGAAGTCCTCATCCGAGACTTCAGCGAAATTTACCCAGAGTGGGCCACACTGGCCAAGATAGCCTGCTTGATTCCCGTCTCCAGTGCCTGCAGAGAGAGGATTCTCTCTGCAGAACCGAATTAAAACTGCGGACCGAAGTCGCCTTGGGGAGGGCAAGGTCACACGGCTAATGCGCATTGCAAGTTGCGGAGAGACACTTTGCAGCTTTGATTTCAAGTCCGCAGCTGCACGCTTCAATGCTGCCAAAAAGCGACGTTGGCCTAATAAGTAGCTGAATTATATGAGCAGCCATTGTTATTTTCAGAGTTTTTACTCTAGGCTATTTTATTTAAGGCTATCCCCTATCTATCTGAGAAAAGGCATAGGCGATAGGCCTAGGCTGTAACATCGAACGGAAATTAGCCTATACATACGCATTGCAAGTTAATTTAAAGCCTATTTATTTTCAAAGAGTTTTATTCTATTTTATTTTATCTGATAAAAGGCATATGAACGGAAATTAGGCTAGCCGTGTCACGCCAGAAGCCTACATGCTTGCACTGTTACTGTTCAATAAAATGTTGTACATCTAGACATTGTGGTATTTCTTTATATACGTATCCCAGACTGCCTATCAATTGTTTCTCAATAAACAGTTATGTTCTTCCCATTGTCATACTCTCGAGCTAAACGAAATGCCTTCCCAACCAGCGAGACTTATAGAAATGACGTTGTTTTATTGATTTAAAAAAAAGGGTAAAACTGGAAAGAGAAAATAGAAAACTCACATTAATCCCAAACAATTTAACAAACTTCAGTTAACGTAATGTGGAGTCCGTTCATTGATCGATGCTGTCTGTTCAGTTCCCAGTGAGGCGCCCGTTCAGCGCTGGACCCGTTCAGCGCTGGATTTGACGCATGGCATAGCGCGCATGCGTCAAATCATGTTATATTATTATATATTATATAGCTCGCATCTAATCGTATCGGATGAGAAATAGACATTAAATGGCATATAGGCCGCTACACAACAGTAATCACCGCGACAAACAGCTATATTAGATTTGGAGGGGAAAAAAATATGATTTTGATTTTTTTTTTTTTTATTATATTTTAATATGATGACCGGAATATATCACGTTTGTCCGGTAAATCGAATTCTTCCCGGACACGATGTCCGACGGCAAATTTTTCTAACG
>NC_137688.1:74267117-74294617 GCF_963989245.1 Nansenia antarctica | reverse complement strand
TCCTGACAGCAGATAGGTAGAGACTCTGCAGTCCTGACAGCAGATAGGTAGAGACTCTGCAGTCCTGACAGCAGAAAGGTAGAGACTCTGCAGTCCTGACAGCAGATAGGTAGAGACTCTGCAGTCCTGACAGCAGATAGGTAGAGACTCTGCAGTCCTGACAGCAGATAGGTAGAGACTCTGCAGTCCTGACAGCAGATAGGTAGAGACTCTGCAGTCCTGACAGCAGATAGGTAGAGACTCTGCAGTCCTGACAGCAGTGGGCACCTGTGAATTATGTCAAATGAAACCTTGGAGTCAGAGCGCATCAATCGCTGGGTGGTGTTGTTTTGTTGCACGCACACACACACGCGCACACACACACACACACACACACACACACACACACACACACACTCTCAGACACACACAGACACACACTGCCTGTCTGTGTGGATTTGGCTCAGCAGGGTTATAGTTAGGGGTTTGTATCTGGACTGGATCACTCTGACAGAGAGAAGCCTCACAGAAACCAGGTCAAACCTGCAGGGAGACTCAGACAGAAACACATGACATAGTTCAGACAGAAAGGCAGATTACCACTTAATATATTCATTCAAATATGGAGGCGGAGGTAGCCTAGAGGTTAGAGGGGCCGGCTAGCAATCGGAAGGTCGCTGGTTCGATCCCCCCGCCTCAAAAGGGAGCTTGCATGTGCCCTTGAGCAAGGCACTTAACGCCAAATTGCTCCAGGGGGCTGACCTTGTACCTAGACCCTGTATCTAGACCCTGTACCTAGACCCTGTACCTAGACCCTGTACTTAGACCCTGTACCTAGACCCTGTACCTAGAACCCGTAGCTAGACCCTGTACCTAGACCCTGTACCTAGACCCTGTACCTAGACCCTGTACCTAGAACCCGTAGCTAGACCCTGTACCTAGACCCTGTACCTAGACCCTGTACCTAGAACCCGTAGCTAGACCCTGTACCAAGACCCTGTACCTACACCCTGTACCTAGACCCTGTACCTAGACCCTGTACCTAGACCCTGTGTCTAGACCCTGTGTCTAGACCCTGTGTCTAGACCCTGTACCTAGACCCTGTACCTAGACCCTGTACCTAGACCCTGTACCTAGACCCTGTACCTAGACCCTAGACCTTGTACCTAGACCTTGTACCTAGACCCTGTACCTAGACCTGTACCTAGACCCTGTACCTAGACCCTAGACCCTGTACCTAGACCCTGTACCTAGACCCTGTACTTAGACCTGTACCTAGACCCTGTACCTAGACCCTGTACCTAGACCCTGTACCTAGACCTGTACCTAGACCCTGTACCTAGACCCTGTACCTAGACCCTAGACCTGTATCTAGACCCTGTACCTAGACCTGTACCTAGACCTGTACCTAGACCCTGTACCTAGACCCTGTACCTAGACCCTGTACCTAGAGCCTAGACCCTGTACCTAGAGCCTAGACCATGTACCTAGACCCTGTACATAGACCCTGTACCTAGACCTGTACCTAGACCCTGTACCTAGACCCTGTACCTAGACCCTGTACCTAGACCCTAGACCCTGTACCTAGAGCCTGTACCTAGACCCTCTACCTAGACCCTGTACCTAGACCCTGTACCTAGACCCTGTACCTAGACCCTCTACCTAGACCCTGTACCTAGACTCTGTACCTAGACTCTGAGCCTAGAGCAAAAAACACCAAATTCCTACAGTTGACTGACAAGTTAATTGCACGGCAATAAATCAGTAAAAACCAAATCTTGTTCAGCCCTGTGAAAACGGTAAAAACATTACGTAAGAACAACCCTCCAATGAGAGGAAGACACGCTGGAGGGTGGTTATGGGTAAACGAGGGGCAGCGGTGCGCACCACTACCTCTGAAGTGTACTCAACGACCTCTTGTCTGAATTCACTCCAAAGTACACAGCCAACACTTCAGATTACCCCAGATTAAAACCCTTAAATCGGTCCTATTTTTCAGGTTTTCTGCTCGAAATTACATGCCCACAGTGAATATAGAATATCTCCACAATCACAAGGGCCTTCATAATGATCCTGGTATCAAATGAAAGCTAACACCTGTGGGGTGACTGTAGAAGTGTCAGAATCAAAATATATGTTACTGTGTCAGAGTAAATAGAGCTAGAACATTGTGAAAAATCTCAAATTCACTCTCCGCCTAAAAAAACAACAGCTTTTAGAGTGAATATCAGCTTGGAAACCTGACTGGATAAGCCCAAATCATCTAGGAATCAGTACTCCAGGGTCTGATGAGTACTTGTGCCAAATTAGATGCTAGTAGTAATGTGAGCCAATGCAACTTTGTACCTGTTTTAGTACAGGTATGTTTAGGCGGATAACCAAATTGTGCCATTTGGAGACATTTTGGCACCATCAGTGTATGAGACTTTCTCATGTATCAAGACTGTAAAATTGATTATATTTCATTGACATATCACTATAGGTATAAATTGCATCCAAATCCAACTGTTTAGACTCTGTTTCCACCCAGCAGGGCCCTCCTGCGCGGTTTTCTGTGTGCTCCTGTTGCGCAATGTCCTCGTTTTCACACCAGCTTCGTGACGAGTCGTTTACGCAGTGAATTTTCTCCCGAACCCATTGGTCAAAATGTCATGATTGACCACTCATTTGAAGCGTCAGAGCCAATAGAATCGAGCAGAGGGGGGAAAATTACTTTCGAGGGCCAATGATATGGAAATTCGGGGTTGAAACGAAGCATGCTTGGTTTTCCTATGTGACGTGGCTGTAAACAAGGGCTTGTGACTCTCACTCTATTCACCGGCCGACGAAAAAACCGATATGGACGTTTAGAATGGAATCTAATGAATCGTTTGCGATATCGATGAACATTATTGATAAAGGTAAGCTTTTTATATCTGTTATATTAAACATAGACCCGACTTTCCCCCAAAATATGGGGGAGTGGATAAGATAATGTATTTCTTTGGTGGTTTTTTTTCACACTAACAGGAACTCCTATTTGAGTAGTGTTTATTTGTTTTAAGTGTCCCAATACCCGTCCAATACCCGTTCCATCCAGTCTGCAGCACAGCCACGCACTACAGGTAATCTATAACGTAGATCTAGGTTGCCGTCAGATCATAATGTAGTGATAGTGTTGATCATTTTGTAGCACCACCTAGTGGCCAGACCCGTGTACTGCACGAGGGGCCAGTTTGGCCACGGACTGAACACTCACAACTAAAGCTGCTATCTGTTGGCAGTCCTGTGGTGACTCTGTGCATGCACGCACGCACGTGAGACACACACACACACACACACAACACACACACACACACACACACACACACACACACACACACACACACACACACACACACACACAGCTTTCAGTCACGCTGCTGCATGCTCCTGGAACAAACTCCCTGAAGAAATCGAACAGGCCCAAAACCTACAACTATTTACGTAAATCTAAGCTAAAAACCTTCATGTTTTGCAGCAGTTGTGATTAAACACAAACACTTCTATCAATGTCTTTTATCCATTTAAACTATTGTCTTATTGAATGTTTTATCTATTTACTTCTTATATTTGCTTTTATAAATTGTAATTTTTATCTTCCTCTTGCAGTATTTTTAAATAATGTATGTAAAGCACTTTGAATTGGCCCTATTGTATGAAATGTGCTGTACTAATAAACCTGCCTTGCCTTTATTGGTTGTTGTCTATATCCTGCCTATTCTATTATTGGTTGTGTATTTCTGCTGCATGTCTAATTGAACCTGAACCCAAGAATTTTACTCCTTGTATCCAAACATTGATGGAATAAAAGTAATTCTGATTCTGATACACACACACACACACACACACGCACGCACGCACGCACGCACGCACGCACGCACGCACACTCTTTGAGCTGGAGGTTTAGCTAGCTCAAGCCAGGCTTCAGACCTGCTGATCTGACAGCTTCTCACCCCGTGACCCCAGCTGGCTACTGTCCAACACACACACACACACACACACACACACACACACACACACACACACACACACACACACACACATACACCACACACACACACACACACACACACACACACAAACACACACACACACACACACACACACCACACACACACAGACACACACACACACATATACACCACACACACACAAACACACACACACACACACGCATCAGAGAGTTCCCTCTGATAGACACAGTGCATCAACACACACACACACACACATGCACACGCACACGCACACACATACACATACACACACTTCCCCTTAAATTGAAAAAGGAATTGTGTGCAAACTTTTGACTGGTGCTGTACATGCACGCACACACACACACAGACATACGCGCACGCACGCACACACACGCACACGCACACGCACACAAATTTGTGTTTTGTCGGTCAGCACATGAGCACACATCTGCTGTCTCAACTATTTCACACTTCCGCCCCAGTTCACCACTTCTGTTCCAATAAGTGAGCTTCTGGTAGCTAGACCCCCTACACACCTGGTCCCCCTAGACCCCCTACACACCTGGTCCCTAAGGCTCCTAGACCCCCTACACACCTGGTCCCTAAGGCTCCTAGACCCCCTACACACCTGGTCCCTAAGGCTCCTAGACCCCCTACACACCTGGTCACCCTAGACCCCCTACACACCTGGTCACCCTAGACCCCCTACACACCTTGTAGCCGCCAATTCCACCATGTGAATGAAAACAGTAATAGTCTGGGTTGGATAATCACGCACGCCACGCTTTCCTTGTATGTTGTATAAAAATGTAAAAGATTTATTGTCCGAAAAGTAATCCAATGTATTCAAAACAAAACGAAAAGTCATGAAGCGAACGGTAAAGTATGTGATTACAGAAAAGAGTGATCGTGGTAAAAAATAATGTTGTTGCCAGTCTAACCTATTTCCATCCACCCAGGTGCTGCTAATTGACTCCATAAATACACCTGGGCCCATCCTATCATCTCACCACGTGACACTCAATTACGACTAAAACATGAATAATTCTATAACCAAAAACATAACGCTATTCATTACATAAATACCCAAAAACATAAAATAAACATTAATCATGAAATAAACTCAAAAACATTAAACACAAATCATCCAAAATAAAAGCCTAAAGTAAAATTGGCCATAACATTCCGGCCAATGAAGCCGATGATGTGGCTTCTGGAGGGGTGTCCAGAAATATAGCCCGGGTGAGCCCCTCAACCAGGTCTCGGGGTGGTAAAAGGGTAGCCCCTCGGCCCCGAGCCTGGTGGAGTGGAGAGGAAAACAACTACCCATACGCCGAAGAAGACATTCCGGCCCCTAATTTTTGTAAAACTGACAATTATTAAGTCCTACGTTATGGCTATCTCCCAAACAAATGCCATCATACATTGTTGTTCAATGTTCAATATACAGGGGGGGGGGCGGTGCTAACCCAGCAGGTGGAGGGGGCCGACCGTCCAGTGCTGTACCTGAGCCGAAAGCTGTCGGAGCGGGAGGGCAGGTACAGCACAGTGGAGAAGGAGTGCCTGGCCATCCGGTGGGCGGTCGGCGCCCTCCGGTACTACCTGCTGGGACGCTCGTTCACCCTCTACTCCGACCATGCTCCCCTGCAGTGGCTCCACCGCATGAAGGATACCAACGCGAGGATCACCCGCTGGTACCTCGCGTTGCAACCCTTCAACTTCAGGGTGGTCCATAGGCCGGGGGCACAAATGGTCGTGGCTGACTTCCTCTCCCGGGCAGGGGGGGGGGGGGGGGAGTAGGCTATCGGCCGGATGAGCCTCCGGCCTTGGTCTGGCGGTGGGGGTATGTGGGGAGCATGGCGCGTTCTGGCCTGTAGAGGGAGCCAGACTGTCGGTGGGAGATGGGTGTCGGAGCTGATTACGGACAGGTGTCAGTGATCAGCCTCAGCACCCAGCCGGTCTTATAACCTGTGTGTGTTTGTTCCCCCTGGCAGTGAACGGGAGAGAGAGCACATGTCGAGGAGAGACAGTACGTGCCCAGGAGAGAGAGACACTGTATCGAGCGAGCGAGCCGAGCCCGAAAGGGGTGCATGCGAGCGAGTCCCGAAAGGGCGCGTTATTATTTGTTTGTGTTTATTATTTTCTCAAAGTCAATTCCGCCAGCACGTCAGTGACGTGCTGAGCTGTACAGCGCAATAAAAACGCTTGTCTCAAACCAGTCCTCTGTGTCGACCTCCCTCTGTGCCTAGAGTCTGCTACATACTCATATTGTAGAGTACTTTCCAGATACCAAATGAAAATGATACAATTTAAACAAAAAAAGCAACCCATTAGAATGAAGAGTTGTGTATCTGTGTGTGACCCTGTGTGACCCTACGTATCTGTGTGTGACCCTACGTGACTGTGTGTGACCCTACATGAATACAATAATTATTGAAAGTGCGAGGTTGGTGAAAATTTATATTTTCCCAAAATCAGCAGTAATGCTCCATAACCTCCAGACTCAGCGGTTAGTTATGTTTAAGGCTCGTCCCCCTTCCTGTTTCACTGATCAGAATAAATAAGAAGGACAGGAGAGACCAGACAGACCAGACCTCTTACGAACTAAACTAGACATCTTCTGATCAACTAAGCTACAGAACATCTGACAGTCAGTACAGCTGACAAGGTAGGTTCTCTAACATGACGTTTTGTGCATTAATGCCTTGCAATCGCAATTGAAGAGAATGCAAACCCATTTATAGTGTACACATTTCCATGCACTTTGTAGCCCTAATGTAATATTTGTTGTAAACAATGTGTGAGCTTAGAATGATAAGGTTCTATCTCCGTTTAGGGCAGTTCAGAGATATTGAGCGTCAAAGTTTTTACATTCCATTATGTTTTGTGAGATGGAACCTTTGTATTTTATTAATGACTAACTAAAACATGTCAACATTTTAAAAAATAACACCACACAGGCATTAATAAACACCTAATGGATCAGATTATGTAAAAAACTCAATTTTGACAAAAATGGAGATAGAACCTTATAATTCTAACGTCACGAATGCTGTTGTTGTATTGTGAACAGATGGAGAGACTCTTTGTGGTGCTGGTCATGTTCACCATGTGCTGGGCCGAGCCTCAAGGTGAGACATCTGACCATCCTGTTGATTTACTTTGAACATGAATGCTCATTTGACATACGATCAGTGTTCATAAGGCAACGCACACGTACCTGGAAGTACATATCATTATCATGCACACATACCTGGAAGTACATATCATTATCATGCACACATACCTGGAAGTACATAATATCATTATCATGCACACATACCATGAAGTACATATCATTATCATGCACACATACCTGAAAGTACATATCATTATCACATACCTGAGCAGTGGGGTAACAATATCAAAGTGTGTGGGTCCAGTTTAACTGGGGCCTGGTGGTCGGCCCTCAGAACATGGGAAGAGAGTAGATGTCATTTCCTGTATTCTAGTGCATTTTAACAGGTGGCTAAATACTTTGATCAGAAAAAAAAACGGACAAAAAAATCGTTCGCAAACTTAGCTTGAGGGGGTGTTGTGCCGTTTTCCAACTCCCACGCAGAATATACTAACTTATATAACTATTACGCATTTAAGTGCTCTCGTAGTTCATGATCGTGCATGTTATAGCGTACACACCATGCCTATCACTAGTGCCATGTCATGTGTTCTGAAAACCTACATCAACTCTATTTAATCAACTCCCTTCTCGTGTCTTTGACCTCTCACCCTACCTGTTCAAAACGTCTGTCAAACTACACCTATTCCTTGATCACGATTGATTTACCTCATTTGTTTCTCTTATGTAAACTTCTCTTTACTTTAATTTCTCATATGTTTCTCCCGTTCTTTCGGTTTTTTTGTTTTTTTGTTTGTTCTGTATTTGATCTCTTTATTTTAATCTGTCATTTTAATATTTGCGACCAACTATGAGACGCATTACCGCCACCTACCGGACTGTGTTTGGACGGTATATTTGACAGGGAAAACTTTAAAAATAAACAAAATGGGGGGGGGGGTGTTAAATCTTGTCTATCAACCCAGTATCTTTCAAATACTGTATTAACAAAAGTGGGTGATATAACGGGGGTGATATAACGGCCGCGTTCGTAAATTCGCCGGAGAGCACACTGGGTTTGACGTCATAATGGAACCATGTAATCTGATTGGACTACAGGCAGTTTTGATTGATTGAATTGATTGATTGAAAACTTTATTAGAAGATTTGCAGAAGTAGGTACATGAAAGTACATATTACATACAAGGTCAACTAACAGGATAAAAACCCAAGAAAGCCACTGGCTTATTTCAATTGGGGTCCTTGATTCTCAATTCATCGTTACATGTAGGACAGACAAAAAAGCTAGTACTATCTACAAGATAATACAGACAAATAACTATTACTATCTACAAGATAAACACACATCCATCATGGGAAGAACAATACAACAAAACATAAGGTATGTACAGCGGGTAGGACAGGTGGGGACATACACCACAGGTGGGGGCGGGGGACAAAACACAAAGTATGTACAGTGGGTAGTTCGGGTCTTTTAATCTGATTTTTGATTTAGAGGGTCCAGTTACGGATTGCAGCCTCCTGTAAATGTTTTTTGAGAGTGGTTTTGAAGGTGGGCAGTGTTTTGCACTCCTTTAAGATTATAGGAAGGGCGTTCCACATTTTTACTGCATAGTTTGCAAACGAGTTTAACCCCTTGTTTGTGGTGCAACGCGGTTGAACGTGGTTCGTGGAGCTTCCTCTGGTGTTGTATGTGTGGACGTTGTTCACTTTTTGGAAGTATGTTGACAGGTACTTGGGTGTCTTTGTGGTGTAGCGTATCTTGAAGACCAGGCCCAGTGCAAGCTGCTGCACTCTGTCAACTACTCGTAGCCAATCAAGGCTCAAAAAATGAGCAGCGGTTAGATGTGTCCTAGGGTTGAGGCCTAGCAGAAGCCTAACCAGTTTATTTTGGGCTGTCTGGAGTCTTGTTTTATGGGCCTTTGTGGTTCTATAGTACCATGATGTTACGGCATGATGTTACGGCAGTCACGTAGACCTTCCGGCGCTCTCAGAGCGAATTTACGAACGCGACCAAAAATGTCTGCGATGCCCATGCCTGGTAATAATAATAATAATAATAATAATAATAATAATAACCTTTATTTGTATAGCACTTTTCCTACAAAGCTTGGTTGAGGTTGCATCCCTAATGTAAACTGGCAGTGCATTCCACTATTCACATATCATTTACATGTGTGCAGTGTTCGAGTTATGTGGGAGCCAATGGGAGCTGAGCTCCCATGAGGAAGGTCTGAGCTCCCATGAAAGCAGTCAAATCATACATCTGTGGGGGTTGCTAATAATACATTACCACAACCATTATTTAATCAAAAATGTCAATGTAATGAGTATTATATATATTTATGTACTGTATATGATAAATATTCTAAAATAAACACGTTTTCCAAAAGAACTACGCGCACCATTAATCTCCTGTGAATGACAGTAGGCCTTTGACTGCCTGCACTTTACCACCAAGACACTATGGGGCGCAGTAGAATATTGTGCAACAGCAGAATATGATCGTTGAGAGCTTGCGAACGTGAAAACACGATTATTGAGAAGAAAACATTCAGTAGCTAGCTATCATGCCGCTCAAAAAAAGGCCACTGCTGCCGACCGAGTCGACAAGCCTGGAAAGTTTCGGGTTTTCATCCAAGAAACCAAACTTGAATTCAGCTGCCCTGTTATGACACCTAACGTTGAAACTGTTGAAATAGCAGAGCTCAAACAAAACCAAGTGCTTCCGAAGAAAGTAGCAGAACTCACCTCCAGTATGTATAAGGAGACCGCTAGTTTGTTCAGGGCAGCCTATACTGTCGCTAAAGAAAGGATGCCTTATACAGTCGGTCCTACTCACCGATCCGACCATTCATGTGCCCAGATTGTAGAGCACATTGCACAAGCGATGAAAAACAAATTCATTTCTAATGTCAAATCACTTGATTCCCGTATTAGCGTAACATTAGATGAAAGCACAATTCATGGACGAGCATACATGATTATTTATGTCAGGTGCGATGTCACTGGAAATGGAGACGTGGACAATGTGTTGTGCTAACAAGGAAAGTGAATGGACTGTATAGCAAAAACAACAACATGATAGGTCGAGATACCCGTGACTATCGCTTATAGTGTTTCATGTGGTGCTGTTGATGTGGTGAAATGAGTAGACTATGGCTAATTAAAACTTCTAAGTCCCATCGCTGTGTGGGAATGATTCGCGCGGGTGCATGAGAACATTTCGCACTGTTATTTTGGAGACCTCCCTGATGCCCCTCTTCAGACTGGCCCTGGCTGAGCTGTAGGCCTCTGTGTCGCCTGCTTTGAAGGCGGTGTTGCGTACCGGCAGCAGTGCACGGTCCTCTCTGTTCCTCCAGGGTTTAGTCAGGATATCCACGTCAGCACTTTTCCAGCACATCAGGCCGTTTCTGGGAAATGAGACCATCTAAAAATGAAACTTATGTTCAATAAAGATAAAGACAAAAGAGAAAGTGTTTTTTAAGTTTCATTTTTAGATGGTCTCATTTCCCAGAAATGGCCTGATGTGCTGGAAAAGTGCTGCACATTGCACAAGCGATGAAAAACTAATTCATTTCTAATGTCAAATCACTTGATTCCCGTATTAGCGTAACATTAGATGAAAGCACAATTCATGGACGAGCATACATGATTATTTATGTCAGGTGCGATGTCACTGGAAATGGAGATGTGGACAATGTGTCGTGCTAACAGGGAAAGTGAATGGACTGTATAGCAAAAACAACAAAATGATAGACCGAGATACCCGTAACTATCGCTAGCTATTATAGCTGTTGTTTCATGTGGTGGTGTTGATGTGGTGATATGAGTAGCCTATGGCTAATTATGATATGTACATATTATGGTAGCTATGCACAGTATGGTATGTACTATGTACAGATGTATAAATAGAGGCTATATCAAAGGAGGTATGTGCAATGTGCAAAAATATGGTTTGTGCAAGGTAGTATTTGTAAACAGCAGCAGTGCAAGGGGTAATTGAGTGTTGACATTGACCAGGGGTCCAAATGTGCTTTGAATGGTTTGTTTTGATTTGCTGGACTAAATCCTGTTTGTCTGACCAGACCTCACAGGTAAAGTGTTTACATTTACACAAGAGTCGGACACTGCACGTGTGGAGCTGACACCAACAGGAGAGACGATTGGCTCTTTGACCTTATGTCTCAGGTAATGTAGAGTTCAATACTTCTTCTGTCGTCAAGTTAAGACAACTCAAAACACCTTGTGTCTGTCATAGTCTAGTGATATTGAATATATCTTCTTCTTGTTCTAACTCTATATTCTATATTTATGAACCTCTTCCTGAAGGTATTTCACAGACCTGCGGCGAACCTATGCTCTGTTCTCCATGGCCTCCCCAAAACACCACAACGACCTGCTGCTGTTCAAGGAGGTTGATGTTGGTGACATTGCTCTGTGGGTCCGGGACAAAGGGATCCGATACACAAAGCTGCCAGATGAGCTCAACATGTGGATGTCCGTGTGTGGGACCTGGGGCTCCACCAATGGGATCAATCAGCTGTGGACCAATGGGAAGCCCAGCACGCGGAAGCAGGGCTACGCAGGGGGGAGAGTGCTTGATGGACTTCACAAAATCGTTCTGGGTCAGGAGCAAGACTCCTATGGGGGGGGCTTTGACAAGGGCCAGTCATTTGTTGGGCAGATCACTGATGTGCATGTGTGGAACTACGTCCTGTCTCCTTGTGAGATTCAGCACTTCACAGCTGATGTCAACTACAGCCCAGGCAATGTGATTAACTGGAGGGCTCTGACTTACACTGTGACTGGGCAGGTGGTTGTAGAGGACAAGCAGGCGTCCTGTCAGGAGTGAACAGTGTGTGTGTGTGTGTGTGTGTGTGTGTGTGTGTGTGTGTGTGTGTGTGTGTGTGTTAGTTGAGAACCATTTCTACATTCTACTGCTTCTATGCCTCATGATTTTTCCCACAAAACCAAGTAAATCCTTGAATGTATTTCAGCTGAAAGTGAGACTCACTTGATATGCTTAAGCCAGTGTTCTATTCTTCATTGAATCTAATAAAACTACATTATTAGACAAGCAGTACACCGTGTCATTTCTTCATTGGACTTCAGAACAGAGGCTTGTTAAAACTACAACTCCATAACTTTGGTTATGAAAGACTTAGTCTTCAAAACAGCAAGATACAGATGCTGAGATGTTTGTTTCATTGGTCAGTAATGTTAAGTGTTGTTTCATTGGTCAGTAATGTTAAGTGTTTACAACAGCACAGTGAGTCGAGAGTGTGATGTTTCCGACACTGAAAGTGGAATTAGCACAGCCACACTCCCGGCTCTCTCTGTCTCACTTTGGAGGTGCCTTTTTGTAAACCTGAAACCCCAAATAGCAGCTATATATAACATGAATATGGACGTTTACAGACCCCTGCAGGCTGTTACAGACCTCTGCAGGCTGTTTACAGACCTCTGCAGGCTGTTTACAGACCTCTGCAGGCTGTTTACAGACCTCTGCAGGCTGTTACAGACCTCTGCAGGCTGTTACAGACCTCTGCAGACTGTTACAGACCTCTGCAGGCTGTTACAGACCCCTGCAGGCTGTTACAGACCTCTGCAGGCTGTTACAGACATCTGCAGACTGTTACAGACCTCTGCAGGCTGTTACAGACATCTGCAGACTGTTACAGACCCCTGCAGACTGTTACAGACCTCTGCAGGCTGTTTACAGACCTCTGCAGGCTGTTACAGACCTCTGCAGACTGTTACAGACCTCTGCAGACTGTTACAGACCCCTGCAGGCTGTTACAGACCTCTGCATGCTGTTACAGACCCCTGCAGGCTGTTACAGACCTCTGCAGCCTGTTACAGACCCCTGCAGACTGTTACAGACCTCTGCAGGCTGTTACAGACCTCTGCAGGCTGTTACAGACCTCTGCAGGCTGTTACAGACCCCTGCAGGCTGTTACAGACCTCTGCAGACTGTTACAGACCTCTGCAGACTGTTACAGACCCCTGCAGGCTGTTTACAGACCTCTGCAGACTGTTACAGACCTCTGCAGACTGTTACAGACCTCTGCAGGCTGTTACAGACCTCTGCAGACTGGTACAGACCTCTGCAGGCTGTTTACAGACCTCTGCAGGCTGTTACAGACCCCTGCAGGCTGTTACAGACCTCTGCAGGCTTTTTAGGTACGACCTCACCTGCTACTGTGAAAACAGTATTTTTTTAAAGTGGTGGTGAAAGTTATGTTTCTCTGCTTGTTAATCTCTATCAGGTCTATGTAGTTAATCTCTATTAGGTCTATGTAGTTCATCTCTATCAGGTCTATGTAGTTAATCTCTATTAGGTCTATGTAGTTAATCTCTATCAGGTCTATGTTGTTAATCTCTATTATGTCTATGTAGTTAATCTCTATCAGGTCTATGTAGTTAATCTCTATTAGGTCTATGTTGTTAATCTCTATTAGGTCTATGTAGTTAATCTCTATTAGGTCTATGTAGTTAATCTCTATTAGGTCTATGTAGTTAATCTCTATTAGGTCTATATAGTTAATCTCTATCAGGTCTATGTAGTTAATCTCTATTATGTCTATGTAGTTAATCTCTATCAGGTCTATGTAGTTAATCTCTATTAGGTCTATGTAGTTAATCTCTATTAGGTCTATGTAGTTAATCTCTATCAGGTCTATGTAGTTAATCTCTATCAGGTCTATGTAGTTAATCTCTATCAGGTCTATGTTGTTAATCTCTATCAGGTCTATGTTGTTAATCTCTATTAGGTCTATGTAGTTAATCTCTATTAGGTCTATGTAGTTAATCTCTATTAGGTCTATGTAGTTAATCTCTATCAGGTCTATGTTGTTAATCTCTATCAGGTCTATGTAGTTAATCTCTATTAGGTCTATGTTGTTAATCTCTATCAGGTCTATGTAGTTAATCTCTATCAGGTCTATGTAGTTAATCTCTATCAGGTCTATGTTGTTAATCTCTATCAGGTCTATGTAGTTAATCTCTATCAGGTCTATGTAGTTAATCTCTATTAGGTCTATGTACTTAATCTCTATTAGGTCTATGTTGTTAAATCTCTATTAGGTCTATGTAGTTAATCTCTATAAGGTCTATGTAGTTAATCTCTATCAGGTCTATGTACTGTAGTTAATCTCTATCAGGTCTATGTTGTTAAATCTCTATTAGGTCTATGTAGTTAATCTCTATAAGGTCTATGTAGTTAATCTCTATAAGGTCTATGTAGTTAATCTCTATCAGGTCGATGTAGTTCATCTCTATTAGGTGCATGTAGTTAATCTCTATTAGGTCTATGTTGTTAATCTCTATTAAAGGAAAGACGCCACACACCCCAATGCTAGCATGTTCACCCTGCTGAAGTCAGGAAGACGCCTTGGTAGCCTGAAGGCAAGAACAGAAAGGCTCAAAAATAGTTTCTTCCCCCAGGCCGTCAGCATGCTAAACGCAAGACATTAGAGGTAGAAAGACCGCGGCACACCTATTTATTTCTTAATTTATTTCTTAATAGCACACATATTTATCGCGTAAAGCAGATCTATTTATTAACTGGTTTTTAAATTGGTTCCCTTGTAGCCTCACTAGGCTACTGCCTTTTTAAAATGGTCTTTTTATAGCGCAGGATACTATTGCTACTTGCACAGCACTTTATGTTCAGCACTTTATGTCCCTTATGTCCTGTGTCTTTTATTGTTACTATTGTCTCTTTCTTTTCTGGCACAGTGTTGAGTGTCTAGTCCCATTTCATTTCACTGCATGTTTTACTTTGTATTTCTGTGCATGTGACAAATATAGTACCCTTGAACCCTTGACTAGGTCTGTGTGTTTATTCACTACTTTGTTTCTAGGCATTCTCCCTGCCGCAGAGTGGTTACATTATTATGAAAAGAACGAAAGAAAAAAAACTGATTTCACTAAATCAGCAGAATTGTAACAGTTTATAATCTGCAGACTCAGCAGTTAGTCGTGTTTTTGGGGAAATGGTGACCACATGTTCCCCTGTAGGTGTCATCTCTCTCTCTCTCTCTCTCTCTCTCTCTCCCTCCCCCTCTCTCTCTTTCTCCCTCTGTCAACAGACACTGAGATATTAGTCTGACCACTTTGACGCCAATTTCTTTCCCAAGCAAACCAAAACTCTTTCTCTTTCTCTTGCTCTTCACCTCCCCTCTCTCCCCCCTCTCCTCTCTTCCTCCTCTTCTCTCCTCTCTCTCCCCCTCTCCTGCCAACCCCTCTCTCTCCCCCTTTCCTCCCCTCTCTCTCCTCTCTTCCCCCTCTCTCTCCCCCTCTCCTGCCAACCCCTCTCTCTCCCCCTTTCCTCCCCTCTCTCTCCTCTCTTCCCCCTCTCTCTCCCCCTCTCCTTTCTTCCCCCTCTCCTCTCCCCTCCCTTCTCCATTCCCCTGCCCTCCCCTCCCTCTCTCCCCCCTCCTCTCTTCCTCCTCTCTCTCCCCCTCTCCTGCCAACCCCTCTCTCTCCCCCTTTCCTCCCCTCTCTCTCCTCTCTTCCCCCTCTCTCTCCTCCTCTCCTTTCTTCCCCCTCTCCTCTCCCCCTCACCTCCCCTCCCTCTCTCCCTCCCCTCTCCCGTGTCGCCTCCTGAACTACCACTTCCCTGTTTCACTGATCAGAATAAATAAGAAGGACAGGAGAGACCAGACAGACCAGACCTCTTAGGAACTAAACTAGACATCTTCTGATCAACTAAGCTACAGAACATCTGACACTCAGTACAGCTGACAAGGTAGGTTCTCTAACATGACGTTTTGTCCATTAATGCCTTGCAATCGCAATTGAAGAGAATTGCGATTGCAAACCCATTTATAGTGTACACATTTCCATGCACTTTGAAGCCCTAAGGTAATATTTGTTGTAAACAATGCGTGAGCTTAGAATGATATGGTTCTATCTCCGTTTAGGGTAGTTCAGAGATATTGAGAGTCAAAGTTTTTACATTCCATTATGTTTTGTGAGATGGAACCTTTGTATTTTATTAATTATTAACTAAAACATTTCAACATTTTAAAAATAACACCACACAGGCATTAATAAACACCTAATGGATCAGATTATGTAAAAAAAAAAAAAAAAAAAAAAGACAAACGTGGAGATAGAACCTTATAATTCTAGTGTGACGGATGCTGTTGTTGTATTGTGAACAGATGGAGAGAGTCTTTGTGGTGCTGGTCATGTTCACCATGTGCTGGGCCGCTCATGGTGAGACATCTGACCATCCTGTTGATTTACTTTGAACATGAATGCTCATTTGACATACGATCAGTGTTCATAAGGCAATGGACACATACCTGGAAGTACATATCATTATCATGCACACATACCTGAAAGTACATACTGTATCATTATCATTTGTGTAAGCACTTGAAATCTCTTAAGACAGTACCGTACTAACATTACAATTCCAAATGTGCTTTGAAGGGTTTGTTTTGATTTGCTGGACTAAATCCTGTTTGTCTGACAGTAAACACAGACCTCACAAAAGTGTTAAGTGTTTACAGACCTTTACAAAAGTAAAGTGTTTACTTTAGACAAGAGTCGGACACTGCTCACGTGAAGCTGACACCAACAGGAGAGACGCTTGGCTCTTTGACCTTATGTCTCAGGTAATGTAGAGTTCAATACTTCTTCTGTCGTCAAGTTAAGACAACTCAAAACACCGTGAATGACCTTGACCTTGTGTCAGTATGGTGAATCCATAGTGATATATCTTCTTCTTGTTCTAACTCTATATTCTATATTCATGAACCTCTTCCTGAAGGTATTTCACAGACCTGCGGCAAGGCTATGCTCCGTTCTCCATGGCCTCCCCAAAACACCACAACAACCTGCTGCTGTTCAAGTTAGCTGAGGTTGGGGGCATGGAACTGTCGGTCCGGGACAAAGAAGTCAAGTTTAAGGGCGTGCCAGATGAGCTCAACATGTGGATGTCCGTGTGTGGGACCTGGGGCTCCACCAATGGGATCAATCAGCTGTGGACCAATGGGAAGCCCAGCATGCAGAAGCAGGGCTACGCGGGGGGGAGAGTGCTTGATGGTTTTCCCATCATCCTTTTGGGTCAGGAGCAAGACTCCTATGGGGGGGGCTTTGACAAGGGCCAGTCATTTGTTGGGCAGATCACTGATGTGCATGTGTGGAACTACGTCCTGTCTCCTTGTGAGATTCAGCACTTCACAGCTGATGTCAACTACAGCCCAGGCAATGTGATTAACTGGAGGGCTCTGACTTACACTGTGACTGGGCAGGTGGTTGTAGAGGACAAGCAGGCGTCCTGTCAGGAGTGAACAGTGTGTGTGTGTGCCGATTATGTGCCAAGGAACAATTCCATAGGCTTGGCTCTGTAACCTTCAAAAGATCAAAAGAAGACACCCGTACATAGCCAGCCCCCCCCCCCCCCCCCACAAATTAGGGATGTTACGCTCGACGCAGTAGTCACGACACGGCGTCTATCTTCCGACGCAATGTGCGTCGATACAAATGTATCGATGCTTGTGTCAAATTGGCAAAAACCACGTGACTACTCGAAGAAAGATTCGTACGTCACACGAGCACTTCTGACGCGTGTGTCAATCATTCCGCAGACGAGGCAGTGTTCCAAGTTTGGTACTTTATAAAATGACCATGACCATGACCTGACCAGCAGATGGCAGTATAGAACTGCTGTACCACGACCTGACCAGCAGATGGCAGTATAGGCAGTACCATGACCTGACCAGCAGATGGCAGTATGGAGTTGCTGTATCGACTGCGTCGATAGATCGACACTTTTTCCGACACAATTGTGTCGAACGTGTCAATTGCGTCGAAAGCTTCGTTTCCCCCATCACTACCACAAATGGTTGAATGTGTTCTAGCTGAAATTGAGTCACTTGATGTAAGGTACTTACGCTTTATTCCCAACTAACTGAATCTAATAAAGTAGTTAAGCAGTACACTGTTATCTCTTTATTGGAGTACAGGACAGAGGCTTGTAGTACAGTATGCATACTGTATACACACACACACACAAAGTTTTGTTCACCTTTTATTTGTTAACCTTTTATTAGTCTCATAGAACCCTGATTCAGTGATTCAGTGACTCAGTGATTCAGTGAGTCAGTGACTCAGTGATTCAGTGACTCAGTGACTCAGTGACTCAGTGAGTGCCATGCTTGCTCATATTGAGCAGCCTGTATGCCAGCCCCTCCACACGGAGGCCCTCAGTAGTCAACACAGCTCATTTTACAAAACCCCTTCCAGTCCAGTCTGCCCTACAGTCACAACCAATCAACCAACTCAAATAGCAAAAAACATACAAAGAATTTTTCGGAACAAAAAACGCACACACAAACACACACACACAGAACATAATACAGGATTTATCTGAAATGAATATAAATCAATAGAAGAGGGTAAAGCCATACAGGACCGTTAAGACTCCTCCTTCAGACCACAGTTACAACAGGACTGCTTCAAACTCTAGATAGTCATAGCCGCAGACGTTGGGGGGGGAGGGGGGGGGGGGCCTAGTGAGTGAGTGAGTGAGTCACTCTCTACAGACATGCTAGCTAGCCTGTCATGTCACTCTCTACAGACATGCTAGCTAGCCTGTAATGTCACTCCCTACTTGAGATAAACACCACCCATCACAAACACCAGCTGGTTACTGAGGGATGGGAGGGAACTCAACCACACTGTAGACCAACAAGAACAAGATCTCTCCAACGTTAAGGAGGCGGGGGGGGGGGGGGGGGGGTTAGGGATGTAGTTAATCTCAACCTTAGTGGGTTTTCACAGGTTGGTTTATGTTTGGGAGATACTAAATGAAAAGGCAAGAAAAAAGAAGAAAATACAATTCATTGAAACACCCAGAGAGAACAGAATGGAAGTTAGGCTGCAGGAGGGGGGGGGGGGGGGGGCAGAGGAATCACCTTAAAACTGTTCATCTACACACCTGGGGGACCCCCCCGGGGGACCCCCCCCCCCACATCTACACACCTGAGGGGGACCCCCCCCCACCTCATCTACACACCTGAGGGGGACCCCCCCCCACATCTACACACCTGAGGGGGACCCCCCCCCACCTCATCTACACACCTGAGGGGGACCCCCCCCCACATCTACACACCTGAGGGGGACCCCCCCCCACCTCATCTACACACCTGAGGGGGACCCCCCCCCACATCTACACACCTGAGGGTGACCCCCCCCACCTCATCTACACACCTGGGGACCCCCCCCACATCTACACACCTGAGGGTGACCCCCCCCCACCTCATCTCCACACCTGGGGGACACCCCCCCCACCTCATCTCCACACCTGAGGGTGACCCCCCCCCACCTCATCTCCACACCTGGGGGACCCCCCCCCCACCTCATCTCCACACCTGGGGGACCCCCCCCACCCCACATCTACACACCTGGGGGACCCCCTCCACCTCATCTACACACCTGGGTGACCCCCCCCCACCTCATCTACACACCTGAGAGTGACCCCCCCCCACCTCATCTACACACCTGAGGGGGACCCCCCCCACCTCATCTCCACACCTGAGGGGGACCCCCCCCACCTCATCTACACACCTGGGGGACCCCCTCCACCTCATCTACACACCTGGGGGACCCCCCCCACCTCATCTACACACCTGGGGGACACCCCCCCACCTCATCTACACACCTGAGGGGGACCCCCCCCCACCTCATCTACACACCTGGGGGACCCCCCCCACCTCATCTCCACACCTGGGGGACCCCCCCCACCTCATCTACACACCTGGGGGACACCCCCCCACCTCATCTACACACCTGGGGGACCCCCCCCCCACCTCATCTACACACCTGAGGGGGACCCCACCCCCCACACATTGATTAAGACAATCCTTAAATAATAACAATTTAACATATAATGGCCTTGGTTGAGCTGACAGGGGGCGGGGGGGTAGATCAGAGGGCTTCAGTGTTTGTGCTGGTACAGATACAGTAGATGTCTAATGCTAACCGCCCCCCCTTCCTCACCCGTACAGAGCTAACCCGCCCCCCCCCCCACACATACACACACACAACCGTACAGATCCCCCACCCCCTCACCCGTATATAGAGCTACAAAAGGCTTACAGGAACCAGCCCTCAGGTCCCTGCCCCCGCCCCCTCCCCCCCTCATTAGACGAGGTAGCCATCGGCGACAACCTCCTCCTCCTCCTCCTCCTCCTCCTCCTCATTGGACGCTGTGGTGGCTTGCGTGGATTGGGGGGGGGGAAGACGTCCTTATTTGGGCGTCTTGTTGGTGAAGAGCTGCAGGTCGAGCCGCGCCCAGACCTCGCCCGTGGGGACCTCGTGGAGCAGCAGGCGCCGCGTGGCCGCGCCCTTGTTCTCCAGCTCCTTCTTGATGGTCGCCACGGGAACCTCGGTGCGACCCAGGAAGTCTGCGGAAAGCGAGGGGGGGAGGAGCCTAGTGAGTGAGTGAGTCACTCTACCGACATGCTAGCTAGCCTGTAATGAGTAACTCTCTATGGACATGCTAGCTAGCTAGCCTGTAATGTCACTCTCTACGGACATGCTAGCTAGCTGGGGCCCACCCGCTGTGCCGACGGACCACGATGCCGACAGTTTATTAGCGGATTTCTGCGAGAGCTGACAAGACGGTACATGTGGGAAAACTAGGGTTAGGTGCTAGGGTGCTACGGTTAAGGTTAGGGTTGGGGTTAGGGTTAGGGATAGGATTAGGGTTAGGGTTAGACATGCCAGCATGTACCAAGTCGACGTAGCACCTAACCCTAACTGTAGTTTTCCCACATGTACCGTCTTCCCACATGTACCGTAACAGAGAAGCGGAGAGCATTCACATGCAGGGAGGGCTGTTGGCACAACGGTCCGTCGGCATATTGATGCAGCACCAGCTAGCTAGCCTGTAATGAGTCACTCTCTATGGACATGCTAGCTAGCTAGCCTGTAATGAGTCACTCTCTACTGACACGCTAGTAGATACTGGTTACTGGTTACTAATACTGACTGATACTGGTTACTGGTTACTAATACTGGTAACTAATACTGACTGTTACTGGTTACTGGTTACTAATACTGACTGTTACTGGTTACCAGAGATGGGGGACTCGAGTCACATGACTTGACTCGAGTCGCAAATTTGAGGACTTGAGACTTGCTTGACTAACGTTGATAAAAGACTTGACTTGACTTTGACTTGGTATTAATGACTTGAGACTTGACTTAGACTTGAGATAGATGACTCGAAATTACTTTTTAAATGTATTAAATATTTGCATTTTTCTAGATGTTGAGAAGTTATGTTTTATTTTTTAAACATGATTGGTGCGTAATGCGTAACCTGTTGCCTAGCAACCTACTGGACGCCGTGCGCGCAGCAAACCAGTAGAGGGAGACCAACGGACAAAACTATCAACGATGGAGGGAGCTACACCAATAATTGTTACATTTGGATTCAAAGACTATGTTGTGGATGATAGTAGAAAAAAAAGAACAGCAGTGTGCAAGGTCTGCAGAGCAGAAATTAGTGATACGACCACCACAACGTCGAATTTCATCCGTCACAAGTCCCACAAAGACAGGTACGTGAATGTGTCTAACTTAGGCTAGGCTAGTCAAACGTTAGCTAGAAAGCTAATGTTAAGTTTAAGCTATGTTAGACGGCTTCAAATCTATTATGCATTTTATTGAGAAGGCATATCATTTGCTTAAAGCAAACCGTCATAATGCCTCCGTAGCATATTGTAACCTGCATGTTCAGTCTGACAGTCTTATATCGTCTGATCCTGGGCTCTTGAGCCATTTAGTTTTTCAGTTGTTGGTTGAACTTTTTTTTTTTAGACAGACATAACATATTACCATATATACAGATTAGGCGTGTAACAATTATGAAATAATTGTCTAATGGCAATTTTTTTGAGGTGATTATACAGTTTAGGCCTTTTTTAGGCTTTGTCTTTTTTTATGTTTTGCGCCAGAACAGTAACGTCAATTTTTGGTCTTTACATGACCGCGGTTTCTTTTTTGAATGTTTCGTGCCAGAACAGTAACTATCCTATCAGAGGACACCCGCGCGCATTGATTTACAGTTGCACCGGAATTCGGCAAATGGACAGTAGCCTACATTTGGTAGAGAGAGCGGCAGAATGACACAAGATGGAGCTTGTTTCAATAACGTAACACGACTACACCATTATGGGACCATAATAACACGACTACACCATCATGGGACCATAATAACACGACTACACCATTATGGGACCATAATAACACGACTACACCATCATGGGACCATAATAACACGACTACACCATTATGGCACCATAATAACACGACTACACCATTATGGGACCATAATAACACGACTACACCATTATGGAACCATAATAACACGACTACACCATTATGGGACCATAATAACACGACTACACCATTATGGGACCATAATAACACGACTACACCATCATGGGACCATAATAACACGACTACACCATTATGGGACCATAATAACACAACTACACCATTATGGGACCATAAGCCTTTTTGAGCCGACAGACGAAATATAAGCGAGACCGTTTCAAATGGTGCCCGCTCACACATAGATCGCTCACACGTTACATCGCAAAAGAGATGCGGTGATTCAATACAATGGAGAAGCCAGCATTTAAGGACATGCTGTACTCTTGATGGCCAATACGAGTTGCCTAGAAAAACCTACAACTCCAAAACGGCAATTCCAAACTTGTACCAGAAGTGAAGGGTGAATTCATTGGTAATAATACTCCTAATTTAATTGAATCTGTTTTTTGTTAATGACTAATGTTTTTTATTGATGAGGATACATGTTCAATTTTATGTTCAAAAATACGTTTTATGATAATAACGAGGCATGGTTTACTTCATAGGTTGCTGTGTTATTACATTATCTGGGTCACATAACAGTGAAACAATTCTATTGTTAATCGCAATTATTTCTGAGATAATTAACTGTACAGCAACATTTTGAATTGTTACAGGCCTAATAGATTGCTTCATTCATAGTTCTGATGCATTATTTTCTGATGATCAAGTTATGCTAAGGGATAGTGTATAGTCTACCAATGCACAATTACGGTAATAATCAGAGGAGGTTCAAAACATCAGCTATTTTTAGGAAAAAAAACAGGGGGAACATTGTGACCATTTGTTTCACATGCTGCTGTCTGACATTGCATATTAACATCTTTTGTTTTCACATATGAAAATGTCAGTGCATTTTAAAACAGCCAATTTCACAGAAATTGAACTTAAATTTAAATTATTTTCTTAACCTGGGTTCTGACTTATGCTTTTAATATTTTGAACAGACTCTCTGATATATTCCTGATATTCCTAGCTATAATGGCTGCAGTTCCAGGGTTAATATAAATTTAATTTGATCATTGTATTCATGCAATGATGTCCAACTTGTAAGGATCCTGCATTTGTGGGATGAGCAGCACAGCTGATTATGTGGGTAGCGCCCAAATAACATTTCCCAAAATTCTCTACCAATGCTAAACAGAGTATTCTCCTGTTGACTCTTGTTTTGAGTTGTTTGGTGGATTGGATTATTGAACTCTCTGTCAGTAGCAAGGAACAAACAAGACATATTAGCAATTTTACACTTTATTCATTTAATACACCTCAACCTGGAGTCGTTGCAGGTCGGCCAGCGTGGTTGTGTTGGTCACTCTGGACCCCACATAATCAGCTGTGCTGCTCATCCCACAAATGCATAATCCTTACAAGTTGAACATCATTGTAAAGGTAAGTAAACTTTCCAATTATATAAAATAGTTGATGCCAATAATCAACAGTAGGGGTGTAACGGATCACCTAACTCACGGATCGGATCGTGTCACGTTTTTTGAGTCACGGATCGGATAATTTTTCGGATCAACACAAAACATAAAAATAAAAATAAAAAGCTTTTTCCTCGAATTCTGTAAAAACACCACTTTTACTGTGTAAAACCCAACAACATTCAAGATGTCAAAACTGGTATATATATATATATATATGTGTGTATATATATATATATATATATATATATATATATATATATATATACACATACATAACATATTCTACACTCAAACATTAGGCTACATATTAAACAGAAACACACATTCAACTTAAATGATGCAGTAGGAGAGAGGGAGGAGGCACCTGGTTACAGCAGTGAATCACTGGGCTCTTTAAAGCAGACAAATAAACATGTTTTATACCACTTTTAACTAAATAATAAAGTGAAACCTTACTTTAAAAATGGTATGAAAAAATTGGCTACATTATCAGAAGTTGTCAAGCTGCCTTTTTCGTGCCTCCCGTCAACACACCAGGGTGATGTCGCGGCAAATGTGTGGCCATGCTCGTACGACTTTCTCGTTGCACAACGCTTAAACACCGGAACTTTTTTATCGACCACACTTCCAATGACACTGTCCGTCATTGTTAGAATTGACAGAGAAGACAAAGTGCTCCCATACATGGGATTTAAATGACGAGGGAGGCATTTCGAGTTCTTCTCTGTCGCCAACATTAGCAGCACTCGCCATGATACACTTGGGCTGCGTTCGTAAATTTGCTCTGAGAGCGCCGGAGAGCACACTGGGTCCGACGTCATAAAGGGACCAAGTAATTTGATTGGACAAGAGGCGTTCCATGAATGCTGATCAGATTCCAGAGCGAATTTACGAACGCAGCCTTGTTGTTCTGGATTTTTTTTTCTTCATTATCAACCTATCATTGCACTTTAGAGTAAAACAAACCACGCAACTGTCGCGTCTATCTTTTCATGGCAACTCTACATTGTGATTTACAAGGGATATTAACTAATATTAAGTCATATTATTACTTGGTTACATTTTGCAATTGATCCGCGGTACACATGCGTGCCGAACCGTGGGGGGCGATCCGTACGGATCACGGATTATCCGTGATCCGTTACACCCCTAATCAACAGAGAAATAATCGACCAAACACAAATATCCAAACTTTCTATGTTTATTATTTATTTTATTTTATATACTTGTTTTAGTTCATACACTCTTGTTGTTAATTTAAAAGATGCAGTATATCATTGCACTGCTAGGGAAGAGCTGGCCTGCACTAATGTCCAGTTGTTTATGCTTGATACTATTCCTTATTCTGCTCCATGCATTACATTGAGCTAGCCTCCGATTTCTACCTCCATCAACCTCTGTCGTAGATGCAACAATTGACAATTTGCAACATTGACATAATTGAGCATTAGTGTATCATAAATATATTTCCTCCTTCAAGGACAATGTAAATGGATGTGCAAGGTACAGTACATATGATTCATAATATAACCATCCTCAGGAATATCCCAGAGTATCAGACTCCATAAATGTCACACTATGAATTCCTATGCACACACATTGACAATGGTCAGCTAAATGGCATGAAAGAGACTTTACAATGCCACTCAGTTGTGCTGCATATCCAATGTAGTACATAAACGTGACTTCAGCAGTAACCATAAGGTATGCTATTTTAAACTTGATTATTTGAAAGAAAATGTTGACGTTAGTGAGTACTAGTACTGACCGTCTGGGGAGAACTGGTCCCTCTCGAAGATGGTGATGCAGAGCACGTCCTGGTACAGGTCTCTGATGTGGAACTGGCAGTTGAAGTTCCACTTGGGGTTGAGCGTGTCTGAGAGGGTCCTGGAGGTGTAGATCTGGCCGCCCATGGTCACCTCACAGTACGGGTTACTCTTACCTAGGGGGGGGGAGGGAGGAGGGGGGGAGGAGGGAGGAGGGGGGGAGGGAGGAGGAGGAGGAGGGGGAGGAGGGAGGAGGGGAGGAGGAGGGGAGGATGAGGAGGAGGAGGGGGAGGATGAGGAGGAGGAGGAGGAGGAGGGGAGGAGGAGGAGGAGGAGGAGGGGAGGAGGGGGGGAGGAGGGAGGAGGGGAGGAGGGGGGGAGGAGGGAGGAGGAGGAGGAGGGGAGGAGGAGGAGGAGGAGGAGGGGAGGATGAGGAGGAGGAGGGGGGGAAAGGAGGAGGAGGAGAGAGGAGGAGAGAGCAGGTCATGGTTTTATTCACGTCAAAGAATATCTCTCTCTAAGGACGTATATGTGTGTATAGACTCACCGTGGGGTCTATAGCGTAGTGTGTGTGTGTATAGACTCACCGTGGGGTCTATAGCGTAGTGTGTGTGTGTATAGACTCACCGTGGGGTCTATAGCTTAGTGTGTGTGTGTGTATAGACTCACCGCGGGGTCTATAGCGTAGTGTGTGTGTGTATAGACTCACCGTGGGGTCTATAGCGTAGTGTGTGTGTGTATAGACTCACCGTGGGGTCTATAGCGTAGTGTGTGTATAGACTCACCATGGGGTCTATAGCGTAGTGTGTGTGTGTATAGACTCACCGCGGGGTCTATAGCGTAGTGTGTGTGTGTCAGGGACGTGCCGTCCATATAAGCAGGGTAAGCAGTGCTTACCCAACGAAAAAGAAAAAAGAAAAAAGGACCGTGAAAATATTAAAATAAAAGTGCTTGTAACCGTTTGTTTTCATTAAAAGAGTCGTATTTTAGGTCCCAGGGCAGCAGGAGTCATTCATTTTGATGTTGCATTTTTAGCGCCACCTGTAGGAGTAAAGCACTTCCTACTCTGCAAGCACTCCTCTCTCTGCTTTCACTCGCGTACATTCGAATGCGTGAAAATGTCTTTTTTATTTTTTTCCGATGCCTCAGCGCTGCTGTTTAATGTGACCAGGGTAAGCATGCTTTCAGCCAATCAGAGTAGTTCTTTCATTCCGATAAGAGCTACTGATTGGCTATCATTTTCAAGTTCACAAGTTCACAAGTTCATCAAGTTCACACTACTTGACAAGGACGCCTTTCATCACTGGCCCTGATCTCAATTGAAAAAGAGAGACTTTTCAAACTGCAACAGGCGAGTGACTTCTACACTAAAGTGACAGAGGTGTTCCTTCGCAAAGATATCATTTTTAAATTTACGTCATGGCTTCTTTGCTGGTTTATATGATTTATATGATTCGCGAGGCTGGTGGCGATCTGTGCTTGTAGATATATGGTTTGGGTACTGCTGTGCTGCTGGTTATGGCTTCTTATTTAAGACTTCCTCTGCTTTTACCTTTGAATGTCGGCCTGTGCCGTTGTGTTTGGAGAGAGAGCTGCTTAATCAATCGCTGAGATAGGCCTAATGTCGCTGTCCGTGCCAGTGGTTCTGGACCAAAAGTGTTTGAGAGAGATAGAGAGGGAGGGTTTGTGATGTGATGTCAAGTGCCTGTGTGACAAAGTTGTTTTTGGTAATCTGATCACAAAGTGACACTACCGTTTATTAGCGGGTTCTAGGGCATCAAAATTGCATTTCCTTGAAACTGCGTTCACT
>NC_137688.1:74237117-74257117 GCF_963989245.1 Nansenia antarctica | reverse complement strand
ACTCTCTCCCTCCTCTCCCCCCTCTTCCTCATCCCTCTCTCCCCCCTCTTCCTCCTCATCCCTCTCTCCCCCCTCTCCCTCCTCATCCCTCTCTCCCCCCTCTCCCTCCTCATCCCAGAGCCTTAGGAAGTGCAGTCTGTGCTGTCTGTGAAAAGTCATTGTCTCCCCCGTCTCCCTTGTCTCTCCCCTGTCTCCCCCGTCTCTCCCCCGTCTCCCTTGTCTCTCCTCTGTCTCCCCTGTCTCCCCTGTCTCTTCCCCGCTTCTAGGCTGCTAGGCTTGGCTAGTGTCCTCTCCTCTGTCCTACTGTCCTCTCCTCTGTCCTACTGTCCTCTCCTCTGTCCTACTGTCCTCTCCCCTGTCTCTCCCCTCTCCTCTGTCTCTCCCCCGCTTCTAGACTGCTGGGCTTGGCTAGTGCCCTCTCCTCTGTCCTACTGTCCTCTCCTCTGTCCTACTGTCCTCTCCCCTGTCTCTCCCCTCTCCTCTGTCTCTCCCCCGCTTCTAGACTGCTGGGCTTGGCTAGTGCCCTCTCCTCTCCCCTGACAACACGCTAAGCCCCCTGGGACATCCTGACTGACACCTACAGCAAATCTGTTTGTACCATAATACGACGGGGGCTCTACACATGCTTATGGGGGGTGGTGGTGGGGGGGGGGGATAAAGCTTTGTGTCCCTGTGGTAAGTTTGTGTATCTGTGCTAGCATTGTGTCTGTGCTAGCATGGTAGCATTGTGTCTGTGCTAGCATGGTAGCATTGTGTCTCTGGTAGCATTGTGTATCTGTGGTAGCATTGTGTCTCTGTAGTAGCATTGTGTCTCTGGTAGCATTGTGTATCTGTGGTAGCATTGTGTCTGTGTGGTAGAATTGTGTCTGTGTGGTAGCATTGTATCTCTGTAGTAGCATTGTGTCTGTGCTAGCATTGGGTCCGTGCTAGCATTGGGTCCGTGCTAGCATTGTGTCCGTGTGGTAGCTTTGTGTCTGTGCTAGAATTGTGTCCGTGTGGTAGCTTTGTGTCTGTGTGCTAGCATTGTGTCTCTGGTAGCATTGTGTCTGTGTGGTAGCATTGTGTCTGTGCTAGCATTGTATCTCTGTGGTAGCATTGTGTCCCTATGCTAGCATGGTACAGACACACACAGACACAGACAAACACACAGACGCACGCACACACGCATACACACACACACACAGACAGACACAAACAGACAGACACACACTGGACAGTAGCTGTATCTAGACATCAGTGAGGAGGCCTGAGAGCGAAAACTATCTGCCCTTGTTGCCTAACACTGTGATAGACGTGTTAACAGTCAACACAGACTGCACTGATTACCCCCCCCCCCCCCCTCCCTCCCCCCTCCCCTCCCCCCCACCCCCCGAGACAAACTGTCCAGACCGTTTAAAGGCGTCCCAACAACACTCACTCAGGGACAGACGCCAAAAACCACGCCACGTTTTCATTTTTTAAACCAAACTTTTTTTTTTTTAATAGTCTACTTTTTCACATTCCAGATTTCAGATATAAATAATAAATCAGGCACATTTTCTTTTCCCTCATAACGGGTCTCTCACCATCCTCATACGGCTGTGTCTGGAGCGGAGACAAGCCCAGAGAGGATAGTAGTATAGTGGGGTATAGAGCAGGAGCCATAGGAGGATAACAAAACACGCCGCTCGATTGCAGATTACTTATATAAGTTTGTTACAGTCACTACACCACTCTCACATCATGCAAACCCAGAGGCACACAGCAGCAGACAGGGCATCAAACCCATCACAGCAGCAGACAGGGCATCAAACCCATCACAGCAGCAGACAGGGCATCAAACCCATCACAGCAGCAGACAGGGCATCAAACCCATCACAGCAGCAGACAGGGCATCGAACCCAGAGGCACACAGCAGCAGACAGGGCATCAGGAACTAGGGATGCACGATATTATCGGCACCGATATTTATCGGCCCGATAATGGGAAATGTATGTTATTAAATATTTATCGGTTTTATTAAATTTTTGCCGATATAGAGCCGATAATGAAGCCGGAAATATTTCTGGTTCCGGTTGACGCGCTCATGCTGCTGCGCCTGCGTACAGCCACGCAGTGTATAGACGAGAGCTGTACATGTCTTTCCCGGTGTGGACATTCTTCAGAGTTTCTGAGGCAGATAGTGCAGGTTCAGCGTTTGCAATTTGCAACACATGTTCGACAAAAGTTCGGAGAGGAGGGCAGAGGTCTACGAGTTACAACACAACGAATCTCATAAGTCACCTTAAGATTCACCATTGCAAGCACACTGTATGGAAGGAATATCAAGCACTAGTAGCAGAAGGTAGCCTAGCCGCGGGAAAAAAAGCTTTACTCGAGACAGCTCAAAGGCTCAAGCAATCAATGAAAAAATAATGGAGTTTATGGCCCTCGACGACCAGCCTTTCTCTGTAGTAGAAGATAAAGGATTTCGCCAGCTAATTTCACATTTAGAGCCCCGGTATACACTCCCAAGCCGCCGCTATTTTGCAGACGTGTGCCTGCCTGCTCTGTATGATACAGTCGCCACACACATCCATAGTCTGATCGATACTAGCGTAAGCCAGATAAGTTTTACCACAACCTACCTCATCCTCATGCACTAAAAGTAGCATAGCCCAGCCCTTTTCAGTTGCTTTATTAAGCATACTAGTGTAGCCTACTATGTGCCTTGTGTCATTCTGTTTATCTGCAGACTAAGCAGCCATTTGGCACTAGTTTCTGTAAAAGTTCTATAAAACTTTTGGTTCTTAAAAAGTCTTTATTTTTGTATTGACTGATGCACTTTATTTTATTTTTTGATATTTTATTTATGCATTTTCAATTTACAGGGATAGACAAGATGCACTTAATTTTTGACACTTTTTTGATCTAATTACTCTTATGTGAGCCTTTTTTGTTTTCATAAAAGGAGGCCAGATCTTGGCTAAAAAAAGCATTGTGCACTGTCTATAACAGATTCTGTTTGTTAGAGGAAATAATAAATGAACATTTGAAGAGTCAGAAGTGTTCTCTTTGTTGTGTTAACAATAGTGATGTAAGTTAGATTTGGTGAGATCACTATGGAATATTAAATCATCAATCTTTGCTCCCTACATAGCCTTTCTTACCTTCAGGTGTGCATGAACTACAGGTTATCAACTGTGAAATTATATCTGTTCTCATATCGGTTATCATATCGGTTATCGGCCATGAGAAGCGGGTAAACATCGGTATCGGTTGGAAAAAAATGCATATCGTGCATCCCTATCAGGAACACAGGCCTTTTCAACACCAGCCGGTTTAAAGTGCAATTTAGCGTCTAGTTGTTGTTGTCTCGTAACCCCCGGCAACGCGCCAGGTAGGGCTTTGCTATTGGACACAGCGGTCAGACTGCAGTAGGAGTCCCCAGGTCTTATCACAGTGTTTCCCCAGACATAGACGAGACTGTGGCGGGCTGCCGTGGTCTAATTTGTCCCGCCATAGTGTCATAACGAATGTAGAAGTATTTTTAGCGCTGTATTTATTCATGTTTTTGTTTTATCTTTTTCCGGAATTGGTGCGGTTGTGGAAGGTGTTCGAGCAGTTTTTTTTTTTTGCTGGATATACAGTGCCTTGCAAAAGTATTCACCCCCCTTGGCTTTTTACCTATTTTATTACATTACAACCTGTAATTTAAACATTTTTTTTAATCAGAATTTTATTTGATGAATCTGCACAAAATAGTGTTAGTTTTTAAATGAAATAAGAAATATATATATAAAAAAAGAATTTAAAAAAAGAAAGAACTGAAAATTGGCATGTGCATATGTATTCACCCCCTTTGTTATGAAGCCCCTAAAAACTTCTGGTGCAACCAATTACCTTCAGAAGTCACATAATTAGTGAAATGAAGTCAACTTGTATGCAATCTAGGCACTGTATATATATTTATTATTTATTTTTTATTTTTTTTACAGTTTTTCTTATTCTTTTTTACAGTTTTTAATTAAAACATTTTTGTGGTCCAACCGCCATAGTCTCACAAACTCCTGGGAAACACTGAGAGAGAGAGTGGGCTCTGTGTAACATGGGGAGGGAGGGGATGGGGGAAACACTGAGAGAGAGAGTGGGCTCTGTGTGGCCTGAGGAGGGAGGGAGGGAGGGAGGGAGGGAGGGGGGGGGGGGGGGGATGGGGGAAACACAGAGAGTGGGCTCTGTGTGGCATGAGGAGGGAGGGAGGGAGGGAGGGGGGAGGGAGGGAGAGAGAAACACTGAGAGAGACAGTGGGCTCTGTGTGGCCTGAGGCCGATGCTAAACGATCTGGTCGATCGGCCTCAACTAACGAAACAGAAAACAAGGGAAGAAGGGAGAGATGGAGGGGGCTGGGGTGTGTGTGTGTGTGGGGGGTGTGTGTGTGTGGGGGGTGGGGGGGGGGGTACAGTACACACAGAGAGACCCACTAGCCCTTCACTTCAGGGGGACACCACCTGTCCTGGCGGCCCACCAGAGAACGTTTTCACACCGGAGGGCGGAGGCGTGGCCTGTGAACCCTCCAATAAGACGGCTAGTTTTGGGGGGGTGGGGTTATGGTTAGGCTAGGGGAGGGGAGGGGGGGTGAAAATGTTCTCCGGTGTCCATTAAGAACATCAGTCAGAATCTAAATCACGCAAATCACTGATGGTAGCAGGAAAAACAGAAACTCAAGAAAACCCAAAGTGCTCATTCATTCATTCGTTCATTCACTCATTCATTCATTCACTCATTCATCCGTTCACTCATTCATTCATTCGCTCATTTATTCACGCATTCATTCACCCATTCATTCATTCACCCATCCATTCACTCATTCATTCACGCATTCGCTCATTCATTCATTCACTCATTCATCCGTTCACTCATTCATCCATTCACTCATTCATCCATTCACTCATTCATTCATTCATTCACTCATTCATTCACTCATTTATTCACTCATTCATTTATTCACTCATTCATTCACTCGTTCCCAGGTTAAAATGCAGCGTGTTCAGTTGAAAAAAGCAGGAAAGGACAAGTCAGAGGGAGGGAGGGATGGGAAGGAGGGATGGAAGAGGGAGGGAGGAGATGGGGGAGGGAGGGGATGGGGGAGGAAGGGAGGGTATTAGTAAAGGGAGGGACCTCCAAACTGTCCCGCCCACTGAAAGCGTGATAGTGGTTCTCTCTGAGGCGTAGAGGAGGAGAGGAAGAAGAGGAGGAGGAGGAGGCTCTACCACCCTATGGAGAGAGAGAGAGAGAGAGAGAGAGAGAGAGAGAGAATGAGGAGAAAGGGAGGGTAGGGAGAGGAGTGAAAATGACAACCATGAGTGAGAAATATAAGATGGTGGTATAGATAGTGAATGGATGGAGGGAGGGAGGGAGGGAGGGATGAAACAGATAGGGTGAGGTGAAGAGAAGCGATGGGAACAGATGTAAGGTCTGTGGTCATCTGTCAACACGTCTGACCACTAGGGGTGCAGCGGTCCGGTATGAACCTCGGTTTTTGGGTCACGGTTTCGGTTCTGTTTTGGTGCGTAAGGAGAAAAGAAACGCTGCTTATTATTATTTAATAAGTTATTTACAAACTGTTACTTTACTTTATTTTGCTTCTACTTATGGAACTTTAACATTCAGACATCTTCCAGAATATGACTGGGGTATTGTAGAATATACAAAATATTAATATATATATAAATAAAAAAACACTTTCAGATGGAAAAGTGCCTCTTAGCCTTGATTACTGGTATAGGAGAGGAAGAAATGAAAGTAAAAGTACACTTTAACCATGACTGCTTAGCCCATATACGCATTATGGTTAATATACGACACGCGCGAAGCAATGCTCGCAGTAACATTTCTTTCACTGTTTTCGTTCCCTCGTCTCTGTATTCAAAGCCAGAACCAGAATGAACGACCCCACACTGCTCCTCCTCTCCTCCTCTCTCCTCTCCTCCTCTCCTCCCCTCTCCTCTCCTCCCCTCTCCTCCTCTCCTCCCCTCTCCTCTCCTCCTCTCCTCTCCTCTCCTCCTCTCCTCTCCTCCCCTCTCCTCCTCTCCTCTCCTCCCCTCTCCTCCTCTCCTCTCCTCCTCTCCTCCTCTCCTCTCCTCCTCTCTCCTCTCCTCCTCTCCTCTCCTCTCCTCTCCTCTCCTCCTCTCCTCTCCTCTCCTCTCCTCCCCTCTCCTCCTCTCCTCCCCTCTCCTCCTCTCCTCCTCTCCTCCCCTCCTCTCCTCCTCTCCTCCTCTCCTCCCCCTCTCCTCTCCTCCTCTCCTTCTCCAGAACCTAATCTCCAGAACCCCACAACCTGGGGCTCCTCAAACTGCTGCCATGTTCTCACCTCCGCTCGCCTTGAACAAACATCTGAACAAGAAGCAACTCAACTTCCAGACAAACCCAGAACCGTTGCACCCCTAGTGTGTGTGTGTGTGTGTGTTCTTAGTCTAGCTCTACAGAACCCCCCTTTCCTGTCGTGTCACAGGAGTAAACAGAGTACATTCACCCCTGACCTCTAGGGTACATGCTAACCGCTAGCTAGCTTCACCCCTGACCCCTAGGGTACACGCTAACCGCTAGCTGACCTCTAGGGTCTAGGGGGGGGGTCAGAGGAGGCGTGTGTTACTCACATTGCTGGCTGGGGTCGCACTCTGCCGTGGTCATCTTGACGTAGTTGGTGGGGAACAGACCGGTGACCCCGTTGACCTCTCCTTTCCACCAATCAGGGTCGTCCTTGTCCGTGACGCTGATCAGCTGACCCTTGGAGAAGCTCATCTCATCCTCGTTGGCGGCCTTGTAGTCGTACATGGCAATGACCTGGCACACTGTGGGGGGGGGGGGGGGGGGGAGGAGAGAGGGGGGGGGTTAGAGATGACCTGACACACTGGGGGAGAGGGGGGGAGAGAGAGGGGGGCAGGTGTGTTAGTTACCTGGGAGGGGGGCAGGTGTGTTAGAGGGGGGGGTAGTTACCTGGGAGGGGGGCAGGTATGTTAGTTACCTGGGAGGGGGGTAGTTACCTGGGAGGGGGGCAGGTGTGTTAGAGGGGGGGGGGGTAGTTACCTGGGAGGGGGGCAGGTGTGTTAGAGGGGGGGGGGGTAGTTACCTGGGAGGGGGGCAGGTGTGTTAGAGGGGGGGGGGTAGTTACCTGGGAGGGGGGCAGGTGTGTTAGGGGGGGGGGTAGTTACCTGGGAGGGGGGCAGGTGTGTTAGGGGGGGGGGGGGTAGTTACCTGGGAGGGGGGCAGGTGTGTTAGAGGGGGGGGGGGGGGTAGTTACCTGGGAGGGGGGCAGGTATGTTAGTTACCTGGGAGGGGGGCAGGTGTGTTAGAGAGGGGGGGGGTTAGTTACCGGGGAGGGGGGCAGGTGTGTTAGAGGGGGAGGGGGGTAGTTACCTGGGAGGGGGGCAGGTGTGTTAGAGGGGGGGGGGTAGTTACCTGGGAGGGGGGCAGGTGTGTTAGTTACCTGGGAGGGGGGAAGGTGTGTCAGGGGGGGGGGGGTAGTTACCTGGGAGGGGGGCAGATGTGTTAGAGGGGGGGGGGTAGTTACATGGGAGGGAGGCAGGTGTGTTAGGGGGGGGGGGGGTAGTTACCTGGGAGGGGGGCAGGTGTGGACTTGCCGCTGGTGGAGCCGAGCATCTTGACGTGCGAGGCGGGAAACCATCCCTTCTGACGCTTCCTCCCCCGCGCCTGACACACACACACACACACAGACACAGACACACAGACACAGACACAGACACATCATTACACACTGTACATAGCTCAGAACTATATACCTCTAAACTACCGTACATGCCTTACTGTACCTATCACTGTCACTGTCATGATTTATATCAGGTTCTTAGCACTATTTGCACTTCTGATTAGATGCTATTCTAACATAATCTAATCTAATCTAACATAATCTAATCTAACATAATCTAACATAATCTAATCTAATCTAACATAATCTAATCTAACATAATCTAATCTAATCTAACATAATCTAACATAATCTAATCTAATCTAAAGGGCTCTGCACACAGCGTGCGATTTCTGTTGCGCGTCAACATTCCATTTTGAAGTTTGAATGGAAGTCTATGAGAACATCGCATCTCAACACACACGGCCCCGATTTTAATCGCACGGCGAAAATTCGATTCCATTCATTTTGAATGGGACAAAGCACACAGCGTGCGAGTTTTGTCGCACTGTCAAATTTGTGCTTTGTCCCATTCAAAATGAATGGAATCGAATTTTCGCCGTGCGATTAAAATCGGGGCCGTGTGTGTTGAGATGCGATGTTCTCATAGACTTCCATTCAAACTTCAAAATGGAATGTTGACGCGCAACAGAAATCGCACGCTGTGTGCAGAGCCCTTAACATAATCTAACATAATCTAATCTAATCTAACATAATCTAATCTAATCTAACATACTCTAAGATCATCTAACATAATCTAACATAATCTAACATAATCAAATCTATTCTAACATAATGTAACATAATGTAACATAATCTAATCTAATCTAATCTAACATAATCAACCAACCCACCCAGCCAGCCTAATGAGAGGACTGACCTGCAGTTCCCCCAGCCACCACCCGGTGGCGTTCCTGCTGAGGATGAGGATGAGCTGTCCTGGCACGAGGCTGAGCTGCTCGGCCCCCGTGGCCGAGTACAGAGACGTGACCTGGGCTATCTCTACACACACACACGCACACGCACACACACACACACACACACACACACACACACACACACACACACACGTACAGACACACAGACGCAAACACACACAAAGACACAGACACAGACACAGACAGACACACACACACACACACACACACACACACAGACAGACACAGACAGACGCACACATACACACACACACACACACACACACACACACACACAGACGCACAGACACAGACGACAAGAAATAGACGATAATGATGAAAAGGAAAAGATTGGCCAAACCACTGCAGATGAACTGACTTGCGCTTTCTGTAAGGTTTGATTGTGTTGAAGGTTGAGTGTGTGTGTGTGTGTGTGTGTGTGTGTGTGTGTGTGTGTGTGTGTGTGTGTGAATGTATGTACAGTATGTATGTATGTATGTATGTGTGTGTGTGTGTGTGTGTGTGTGTGTGACTGTGTGTGTGTGTGAGTGTGTGTGTGTGTGTGTGTGTGTGTGTGTGTGTGTGTGTGTGAGACTGTGTGTGTATGACTGTGTGTGTGTCTACTGTACCTGGTTTTTTCCCCGACTGTCCTGTCTTACCAGAGATGCTCGACGTCTGCAGGAACACAAGTTACAACTGTCAGTTACCCTGACAACTGTTACCCTGACAACTGTTACCCCAACCACAACACACCTTACACCTGTTACCCTGACAACAACAGACTGAACTTCCAGTCCACCTCCACAAATGAAAACACATTTCTTTCTTTCTTTCTTATAAAAGTCTTGTGAGACTTCAAAATAAACCTGGATTTTCCTTCAGCCACGTTGATGGAATACCCCCCAGTTACTAGGCAAATGTGTGTGTGTGTGTGTGTGTGTGTGTGTGTGTGTGTGTGTGTGTGTCTTACGTCAGTCTCTTTGGGTTTGACGTAGTTGGAGGGGAACACCCCGGTGCTGTCTCCTACGCAGCCCTTCCACCACTCCCCCTCGCGCTGCGTCACCAGGATCACGTCCCCCTCCCGGAAGGTCAGGTCCCCCGGCTCTGGGCTCTCATAGGTGTACAGAGCCACATACTCTGGTGGGGCACAGAGAAACACACTCACTCAACACTCTATTAGGAACACTGTACTAATACTGGATAGGGCCTCCCTTTATTAACACTTTACTAATACTGGGTAGGGCCTCCCTTTACTCTCAAAACAGCCTCAGTTCTTTGTGGCATTGATTCCACAAGATGTCGGAAACATTCCTTTGAGACTCTGGTCCATGATGACAAGATTGCGTTGCAGATTTTTCAGATGCTATTTCAAGCTGTGAATCTCCCGTTCTACCACATTCCAAAGGTGTTCTACTGGATTCAGATCCGGTGACTGGGAAGGCCGCTGGAGAACACTGAACTCATTGTCATGTTCATGAAACCAGTTTAAGGTGACTTGTGCTTTGTGACGTGGTGCGTTATCATGCTGGAAGCAGCCGTTAGAAGACGGGCACATGTATTTCCTGGATTAAGTTGTGTAGTATATTTGTACTTAAAACACACATGGTGTGGGCCTGGTCTACTGAAGATGGGGGTTGTATGACGACCATGCTCAGGACACTGACTGTCCTTCTATGGTCAGCTGTGGAATGACTTCCTGGAAGTCACTAGGCCATAGTGACATCACAGGTGACTGCCCCCTTCTCACATCTTGACCATCTCTACAGTGAAGGTGATAGGCCATTGCCTGTGACTGTATTTGCATATTGTGTATAAATAAGGGTGTGGGGCCAAAGGGGGGTTCTCTTAACCACCCCAGCCCAGCAGAGGAGACCAGACATAGGATCCAGCTGTTGGTATCTGTATATGTTTTGTACTTTAATTAAATCGTCTTAAACTCAATAACTGTTCTTTGATTCATAACCAATAAGATAATATACGACAGTTGCTTTACCCCTCTCCTAGGGCATCGGTGGTCACAAATGGGACCCGCTCTCAGTACTTTCCCTTGTCAAGGGGAACACGGGAAGGTTATCCGTTGAGCCCTTTGTTATTTGTCTTGGCACTTGAACCCCTCTCAATAGCACTCAAATCTGCAGCCTTTATGCATGGGACACAGAGATGGGGTTCGGAACACAAGCTATCTTTATATGCGGATGACCTGTTATTATATGTGTCCGACCCTGTGTCATGTATGCCTGACATCACAAAGCTACTCTCCAGTTTTGGCCTCTTCTCTGGATATAAGCTGAACTTCTCTAAAAGCGAATGCTTCCTGTTAAACGCCTTGGTGCTTCAGATCCCCCAGAGTAGCTTGCCCTTTCAAACATCCAAAGTTGGTTTTAAATACGTAGGAGTTAATATTACCCGTCAGCAGGGCTCTACAGTGCGACCATTTCACTCGCATTTGCGACTAAAAATACATCTGTGCGACTAGAGAAATAAATTGACGAGCACACGTGCGAGTACAGATATATATATATATATTTATTATTATTTATTTATTTTTTAATTCTAAAAATAAATCTGCGCGAACCGTGTGGCCACATTTTAAGCCGTCAGCCAGCCCGCTACGACCACGGGAAGTCATGTTAAAAGTGAAGTTACTTCTGTTAAACTGGCGCTAAGCTAACATCGCTAATCGCTAACTCCCTTTTGGGCCTTAAAGAGACAAGCGCCCTTTTCTCATCTCAAGCTTCATTAGCTTCATTAGCTCACCACATCTACAGATTTGGTCCCACACACTCCAGATTTGAACCCAAGGTTACAACCAGGGTTAACTACCCAGGGTAGAAAGTAGAAAGCTCTCAGACCTTCAGAACCCATTGAAAGTAGTGGAGGTACTTCAGAAGTCCAAATGCATCTCTAATCCTAGGAAACCCTAGGAAGCAAGTTGCCTAATGGCATGAAAATGCAACATGTTGTACTTGAGTGTGGCAGAGAGGTGGGACCCCCGGGGATGGTGGTGTGCTAACAGCTAGCCGCCGCAGAGGCACCGTGCTGGGCTGGCCACCTCCACATGTCACCACCCCGGGCAGCATGGGGCTGGGGACTGGTCATCTGGATGTGGGGTAGTTTAATACCCCTAGATGTGGAGTTGTCTGGCCACCGTGTGTGACTGATGTAGCCTGACCCAGCAGCAGGGAGGTGGGCAGCATGGAGACAGACCTCTGCATGGCCTGGCTGGGCTGCTAGCTGACAGACCTAGCCCTAAAGCCTGGCTGGGCTGCTAGCTGCTAGCTGACAGGCATGACATGGATGAATGAATGAACATGCTGCTAACCAGGAGAACTTGACACAGCTAGTTACCATAATACAATGCCATCAACTCTGCGTCTAGTAGGGCTGTAGGCATGGGCCAATGTGTGATTTTGGTGCAAAAATTGCAAAATCACTAATAAAAATGTGTTATAATTACATTTTTCACTGTGCTCCTAAATTTCTTTGTGTGCCCCTAACATTTTTCATTTAGGAGCACATGTGCTCCTAGTGAAAAAGGTTAGCGTAGAGCCCTGCCGTGACTTCACAGGCCTCTACAAACATAATTTCGAACCTCTCGTAAACAAACTTAAATCTGACCTTCAGAGATGGGACGCTCTCCACTTGTCCTTGGCAGGCAGAGTAAATTCGGTCAAAATGAATGCCCTACCCAGATTCTTATATTTATTCCAATGCCTACCCGTGTTCCATCCAAAATCCTTCTTTAATTCTATAGACAGGCTTATATCATCTTTTATTTGGGGTGGTAAATCTCCGAGGGTCCGCAAAGAACTACTTCAGAGGCATAGACAGATGGGGGGCCTAGCTCTTCCAAACCTTCTTTTCTATTATTGGGCCGCTAACATACAGAAAGTCGTCCACTGGACTCACTCTTCAGATGCGGGCTGGTGCCTGATGGAGGCAAAGTCTTGTTCCTCGTCCTCTCTTCACGCCCTGGTCACATCTAAGATGCCATTATCTCCCTCTAAATACACCAACAGTGCAGTTGTTGTCTCTACTCTCCGAATATGGTCCCAATTTAGAGCACATTTCAAACTTCAAAGCTTTTCAATCCAGTCCAATATGTCACAACCACCTCTTTATTCCAGCGAAGCAAGTAACTTTTTCTCTTTGGCAACAGGTGGGCCTTGTAAAATGTAGAGACCTATACATAGATGGCATATTTGCAAACTTTCGTGACCACTCAAATAAATTCCATCTACCTAACTCGAACCTCTTTCGCTATTTCCAGATCCGTCATTTCATCCAAAGTCAATGCCCGTCCTTCCCTAACATGCCTCCATTATCTGTACTTGACACAATCCTCGATACTCCCACCAGTCAAAAATGTCATATATCGAGACTCTATGACATCATAATGTCCCTTAAAGGAGAGTCAATTCATAAGATTAGAACAAGCTGGGAGGAAGAACTTGGTCAACAAATAGCGGATGAAACATGGAACAATGCATTAGACAGAGTGAATAGGAGCACCTCTTGTGCCCGACTTGGACTTTTACAATTTAAAGTTCTTCATCGTGTCCATTTCAGTAAACACAGACTATCCAAAATATTCCCTGAGCTTAACGATATTTGTGATCGGTGTCACAATGCCCCAGCAGACCTTACCCATATGCAGGGATTAAAGAAAAAAAAAATCTCCTGACTGAAAATGTGTTCAAGCCAAGTCATATTCTCATTTTAACCTCCACTATATGTTTGTATTTTATAACGTTAGCGTTTTAAGGGAAGAAGATTCTTTTGAACAGCTTTTCTATTGCCAGTTTGCTTTTATGTGATATCAATGCTGTTTTCAATTCATGAAATAAAATTGATACTTATTGCAAGGGTTGACTCTGACATACAAATAATCAACCATCTACATAACTTTTCAGTGCAAGTTTTTTATTTACATTGTGCCAACGGAGCAAGCTTACAACTTGAACAAGGAACTAAAATAATTCATTCATTCATTCATTATAGTTAGTTTCACCTACAGTATATTAGTGAAAAGAGCTGAAAGAAAATACATGAATGAAAGGAGAGAACGAGTACAGAATGATAAATCATTCAGAATGTTATTGGTTTTAATATTTCACAATCTGCCAGAATAAGCACGCTCCCTCACACGCCCAGCCCATCATTTTTGATGCCGCTAATGTGTGTAATAAAAAGTGTGACAATGTTGAAAGACAGCTGATAGCTGTCAATCTAGAGGGGGAGTGGTTGGGGGTGGGGTTAACCAGCTATTGTTACCACCCATTACCTGCCTGTGTGAAAGTGTGACAAAGAACGAAACATTTGAAGGGCTATTTCTCAGGATTGTGATTTCAGGGTTAAGAACTTTCAAATACGTCTTAATGTCGTCTTAAATGTTTTCCTGATTTCTATGTATGATGTATCATTTGAAAGCTTACAATCTGTAGTTTAAGCATATGTAAAAAACAGAAAAATTACTTTGCCTACTTGATGATCATTCCACCATATCGCGTCACATATGTATCCCTCCGCCACACAGATGTTCTACTAAATGACCGTTAATTAGACTACCGGTACATTGTTTGTGTTCAGGTTACTAGGCAACAGTCCATTTGAAGTTCAGTTGCGGAACTATTTTTTGTTGATTTTTATGATTAAATAAACAAACAAATCATAATCTGTTGCCGCTTATTACTGTTAACTAATAAATCGCGCTGTAGAACTGTTGTATAAAAGCAATATCACACTCGAGGTCGTGCTGTTATACTGAATATGTGTATTATTATCTGCGGCCTGCGGCCTCGTACCTACGACCGAATCACAGCCGTGCTGATATTCAGTATAACACACTCCCTCTCGTGTGATATCGCTTAATTATAAATATCCGTTCGTTATATAATATTCGTTGATGAGTACAGGCATAATCAAACGTAGGCTACTGCAATTACTTTGCTGCGGTAGCTATGCATGCACCACACAACTTGATAGGTACATACTGTGCAGTGTATCATTCATAACTGTACATAGGCTACACATATCATAATATCTTATCACTATTGCATGGAACTTGGGTAAACCCGCTGTGAAAAAAAACCCTCAGCTCCAACCAATCTGAAGGGATTGGGAGACATACTGTACAGTTTATCATATCACTGTCTGTATATCTTATGTATCCCTATTGCTATATATAGCCTATATATAAACACATTATGTTACAAATATCAGTCTTATCCACTGTATCTAATTCAGCACTGAAGCCTGAAGATTGAGCACAGTGTGTGTCCCCTTGCTACCTCTGCTGATATAAAAGAGAATTGCAGCCTTGGAGAAAAAGATGGCAGCCGAATACCAAGGCAAATACACAGAAACACACAGAAATACTGCAAAATCGCTTTATACTAACTCAATTTTGAAAATGTAAAGATGCTGGGTGGTAGAACTCACATATCTAGGAAAAGTCATGAAAGGAGGGTCCTGAAATCTGATCGAGTGCAAAGGTAGAATGTTTTTTGTACTCACTGAGATCAAATGACACCTCACGGCTGCCCTAGTGTTGTTTGTTTAATTGGTTTTAATGGGCACAAAGTGCGCCAAGAAAACATTCCTCACACCATGACACCACCTCCGCCAGCTTGTACTCTTAACAGGTGTACAGGTGTTCCTAATTAAGTGTTCAGTGAGTGTACATTCAAGTCAAGTACAGAATGTATTTGGACAGAGAAGTAGTGTATCAGCCTTAGACACCACTGGACCACCCCAGGCCATGGTACTGGTGCTAGACCACTGGACCACCCCAGGCTATGGTACTGGTGCTAGACCACTGGACCACCCCAGAACATGGTGCTAGACCACTGGACCACCCCAGGCCATGGTGCTAGACCACTGGACCACCCCAGGCCATGGTGCTAGACCACTGGACCACCCCAGGCCATGGTGCTAGACCACTGGACCACCCCAGCCCTCTAGAATGTGTTCTTATCCACAACCAGGAGATCAGGAGAAAGAGGGCTTCTGACAGAGATTTGAGGAGGGTTACCCTCTGTCTCCCCTTCTGTTTGTAAGACAGATATTTGAGGAGGGTTACCCTCTGTCTTCCCTGCTGTTTGTAAGACAGATAAGGAGGGTTACCCTCTGTCTCCCCTGCTGTTTGTAAGACAGATATTTGAGGAGGGTTACCCTCTGTCTCCCCTGCTGTTTGTCAGACCGAGCGTGTCCTACCTTCTTGCTGAGAAGCGTCTGTCTCAGATCCATCAGGAGGTGATTGCATCGAGCTGGAAACAAACAAACCAACGTTATAGACACGTCATTACTCCTGCCCAAGGGCATCCTGGGTATACAAACAACTTGGTTCATACATTGGTTAAACCATTATAGATACAAATGAATTATTGGATGCAGTTTACGTTTACATTTTCGGGCATCTAGCAGATGCCTTTATCCAAAGCGACTTACAACAAACACATTTGTCTAAAGTAAGTGAATCGTCTGTCCATCAGACATCGTAAGAAAAAGTAATCTATGCTAGTTTCCTAGGCCATGCATCCAACATTTTAATTAAAATGTTATTTTAGGATCATCTCGATAATTCCCCGACCCTAGTGTGTGTGGGCGTGCGTATGTGTGTGTGTGTGCGTATGTCTGTGTGTGTGTGCGTATGTGTCTCTGTGTGTGTGCGTATGTGTGTCTGTGCGTATGTCTGTATGTGTGTACGTGTGCGTGTCTGTGTGTGTGTGTGTGCGTATGTGTGTGTGCGTATGTGTGCTCGTATGTGCGTATGTGCGCGTATGTATGTGTGTGTGTGTTTACTCTGCTTGGTCGTCCTCCCCTAGCAGCGTGACGTAGGTCTTGGGGAACCAGCCCTGCAGCCCCCCCAGCTCCCCCAGCCACCAGCTCTCCTGCTGCTCCAGCACGCGGATCACGTCCTCCTTGCTGAAGTTCAGGTGGCTGTCCGTCTTGGCCGTCCAGGAACACAGGGCCTGGGCCAGCAGGTTACCCACCACCTGACCAGGACAGCAGGGTTAGGTTGGATTAGTCTGTCTGTCTATGTGTGTGTGTCTCTGTCTCTGTCTGTCTATCTGTCTGTCTGTCTGTCTGTCTGTCTGTCTGTCTCCAAAGTTCCAGCTTCCTAGTTCTAGTACGTGCAGCCCGTGGGTGAAAGCAGGGTTCCCCAGGGTTCTGGGTCAGCCTTACCTGTCCCTGTTCAGAGGGGGTGGGGTTCGGGGCGTGGGTGGGGGTGAAGGCGGAGTTCTGTCCCGATCCGGTGGGCATGGCGGCCTCTCCTCCCGATATCCTGAGGGGTGAAAGGTCAAAGAGAGGAAAGTTCACGACCCTTCTCCTGTCTGTATCCATGTCCACCGTCTCCATCTGGTCGCGTGTTGAGAAAATGTGTGTGTGTGTGCGTTCCTTCGTGTGTGTGTGTGTGAGTGTGTGTGTGTGTGTGTGTGCGCTCCTTCGTGTGTGTGTGCGTTCCTTCGTGTCTGTGTCTGTGTGTGCACTCCTTCATGTGTGTGTGTGTGTGTGCGTTCCTTCGTGTGTGTGTGTGCATTCCTTTGTGTGTGTGTGCCTTCCTTCGTGTGTGTGTGTGTGTCCGTTCCTTTGTGTGTGTGTGTGCGTTCCTTCGTGTGTGTGTGTGTGTGTGTGTGTGTGTCCAGTGTACCCAGTGCTGCTGGAGTTGGACAGCTGGGGCCGGAGGGCCTGTCGGGGGGGGGCGGCGGCGGGGGGGGGCTCGGGGGGGGCCAGACGCTCCACGTAGCTCTCAGGGAACCAGCCCATCCTGCCCCCCACGCCCCCGTACAGCCAGCCAGGCTCACGCTCTGTACTCTCATCCACCTAGACACACAGACACACACAGACACAGACACAGACACAGACACAGACACACACACAGACACAGACACAGACACACACACACAGACACACAGACACATAGACAGACACACAGACACAGACACACAGACACACAGACACACAGACACACAGACACACACAGACACAGAAACACACAGACACAGACACAGACACACACACACACACACAACGGGATTTAGTTTCCATATTCTATTCATCTTCCTACCTGTATGACATCACCTTCCTACCTGTATGACATCACCTTCCTACCTGTATGACATCATCATCTTCCTACCTGTATGACATCACCTTCCTACCTGTATGACATCATCATCTTCCTACCTGTATGACATCACCTTCCTACCTGTATGACATCATCATCTTCCTACCTGTATGACATCATCATCTTCCAACCTGTATGACATCACCTTCCTACCTGTATGACATCACCTTCCTACCTGTATGACATCATCATCTTCCTACCTGTATGACATCATCGCCCTCGAAGCTGAGCTCGTCCTTGTTGCGGGCGGTGAAGGGGTACAGCGCCTTGAAGGAAGTGAGCGCCGCCGACTTCCTGTGCTCCGTGGCCTGAGGCTGCAGGCCGCCTGGGGAACCAATCACAAGACAGAAGCCCTCACCACCTGACCAATCACAAGACAGAAGCCCTCACCACCTGACCAATCACAAGACAGAAGCCCTCACCACCTGACCTGAACTCTCTGGGAGGTCAAAGTTCAGAAATGCCCTAAAAACATATACAAATATAAAATGGACTGCACTTATACAGCGCCTTATTCCAAAGCGCTTTACAACGGCCTCTCATTCACCCATTCACACACCAATGGCGGCCAAGCTACCAAGCAAGGCGCCGGCCCGCTCACTGGGAGCAGTTTGGGGTTCAGTGTCTTGCCCAAGGACACCTTGACATGTGGCCAGCCGGGGCTCGAACCACCAATCTGCCAACCTTGCGATCATTAGACGGCGGCTCTAGCTCCTGAGACACAGCCTCTACCTCCTGAGACACTGCCTCTACCTCCTGAGACATAGCCTCTACCTCCTGAACCACAGGCTCTACCTCCTGAGACACAGCCTCTACCTCCTGAGACACAGCCTTTACCTCCTGAGACACAGCCTCTACCTCCCGAGACACAGCCTCTACCTCCCGAGACACAGCCTCTACCTCCTGAGACACAGCCTCTACCTCCTGAGACACAGCCTCTACCTCCTGAGACACAGCCTCTACCTCCTGAGACACAGCCTCTACCTCCTGAGACACTGCCTCTACCTCTTGCACCACAGCCTCTACCTCCTGAGACACAGCCTCTACCTCCTGAGACACAGCCTCTACCTCCTGAGACACAGCCTTTACCTCCACCAGCCTCTACCTCCTGAGACACAGCCTCTACCTCCACCAGCCTCTACCTCCTGAGACACAGCCTCTACCTCCTGAGACAGCCTTTACCTCCACCAGCCTCTACCTCCTGAGACACAGCCTCTACCTCCACCAGCCTCTACCTCCTGAGACACAGCCTCTACCTCCTGAGACACAGCCTCTACCTCCTGAGATACAGCCTCTACCTCCACCAGCCTCTACCTCCTGAGACACAGCCTCTACCTCCTGAGACACAGCCTCTACCTCCAGAGACACAGCCTCTACCTCCAGAGACATAGCCTCTACCTCCTGAGACACAGCCTCTACCTCCTGAGCCACAGCCTCTACCTCCTGAGCCACAGCCTCTACCTCCCGAGACACAGGCTCTACCTCCTGAGACACAGCCTCTACCTCCTGAGACACAGCCTCTACCTCCTGAGACACAGCCTCTACCTCCTGAGACACAGCCACTACCTCCTGAGACACAGCCTCTACCTCCTGAGACACAGCCTCTACCTCCACCAGCCTCTACCTCCACCAGCCTCTAACTCCACCAGCCTCTACCTCCCTCCCTCCATCCCTTCCCTCCCCTCCCTCCCTCCCTCTCACCCTTCCTCTCCTCCAGGCCTCGGAGGAGGGCAGACAGTTTCTCGTGGATGCCTGACTTCCCTGTCTGCTGCTGGCGCGACGCCTCCTCCTCCTTTCTCCTCCTCTCCTCCTCCTGTTTCTTCCTCTCTTCTTCGCCCCTCCTCTTCTTCTCCTGCTCCTCCTCCTCCCCCTTCTTCTTCCTCTCCTCCTCCGCCGCTCTCTTCCTCTCTTCCTCCGCTCTCTTCCTCTCCTCCTCCCGCCTCTTCTTGCCTTCCTCCTCCTGCCTTTTCCTCTCCTCTTCCCTCTTCGTCCTCTCCGCCTCCACCCTCTTCCTCTCCTCGGCGTCTCTGATGGCAGCGTCCGCGGCTCTCTGGCGCCTCCTCTCCTCCTCCTCCCTCTCCCTCCTCCGCTCCTCCTCTCTCTCCTCCTCCAGCCTCTTCCTCTCCTCCTCGCGTTGGCGTCTCTCCTCCTCTTGCCTGCTCCTCTGCTCCTGCCTCCTCCTCTCTTCCTCTCTCCTCTCCTCCTCTTTCCTCTTCCTCTCCTCCTCGCGCCTGCTGTCCTCCTCCTCCTGTCTTCTCCTCTCCTCCTGTCTTCTCCTCTCCTCCTCCTTCCT
>NC_137688.1:74232117-74234617 GCF_963989245.1 Nansenia antarctica | reverse complement strand
CGATCCAAAACATTTCAGGCCCCTCCTTTCATGACTTTTCCTATACATGTGCATTCTACCACCCAGTATCCTTACATTTTCAAAATTACATCAGGATAAGCTAGTATGAAGCTATTTTGCAGTTTTTCTGTGTAAGAAGCAGGCTAATTTACAAGCGGCCAACTAGTGGTCATTGTGTGTAAGTAGCAGCTTAGCATTGTAAAGAGGGGCGGCTCTTTTAGTAGGTAAAAAGGCACGGCTGTTGTAGTGTTAACTCTAGATCTAGGTCTGGTCTCACCTGAATGTCCTGGCTGTACAGGTAATCATCATCATAATAATAATAATAATAATCATAATAATCATAATAATAACGATAATTATAATAATAATAACAATAATAATAACGATAATGATGGTAATAATAATAATAATAATGATAATGATAATAATAATGATAATAATAATAATAATAATGATAATAACAACAACAATAATAATAAATATAAGCGCAAGCGGCAATGGGGTGTGACCCGTGTGTGTGTGGGTAGACCTACAGACAGGTTGTAGTTTGACAGATAGGGGGTAGACCTACAGACAGGGGGGTAGACCTACAGACAGGTTGTACGTAGACTGACAGATAGAGTGTAGACCTACAGACAGGGGGGTAGACCTACAGACAGGGGGTAGACCTACAGACAGGTTGTAGATTGACAGATAGGGGGTAAACCTACAGACAGGTTATAGATTGACAGATAGAGGGTAGACCTACAGACAGGGGGGTAATAATAATGATAATAATAATAGTAATAATAATAACCCTGATGTCGTGGCTGTACAGGTAGTAATAATAATAATAACAGTAGTAGTAGTTAGTAGTAGTGTTACCTGTTTGTCGTGGCTGTACAGGTAGTAATAATAATAACAGTAGTAGTAGTTAGTAGTAGTGTTACCTGTATGTCGTGGCTGTACAGGTAGTAGTAGTTAGTAGTAGTAGTGTTACCTGTATGTCGTGGCTGTACAGGTAGTAGTAGTTACCTGTAAGTCGAGGCTGTACAGGTAGTAATAATAACAGTAGTAGTAGTTAGTAGTAGTTAGTAGTAGTGTTACCTGTATGTCGTGGCTGTACAGGTCCATGTCCGTCAGCTTGGCGGCGGTCTCTCTCTCCAGCGCGTCCAGCTGCTCCTTCAGCCTGCGGCACGCCCCCCCCCGCTCCCCCACACTCAGCTGCAGGGAGGCCATGCTGGAGGCTGGACGCACACACACACACACACACACACACACACGATCATTCATATGGCCAAAATTGTACTGGACGGACAGCCTGTTTAGTTGCAGTGATATTGGGGTCTTACGGGCTCCCAGGCCGAGCTGCTGTGCTGCTCTCTTCCTGCACATGAGAATGGGATCATATAAATAATTATATTAGCCTATAGGCCGAAGCGTGTTCATGCAATGCCATTATTGCATGAAATGGTCAACGTTTGAATGTTGTCAGCTACGAAGCGGATGTGTTTACGAGAACATGGACATGCAAACGCTAATCACATGATTGCAAATTACTATTGTCATATTGACTCAAATAATGCAGGACAAAGTGGAAAAAATAAACTGTTGACTTTTAGTCAGTTACAATGCAGCGCATGACTTTGAAAATGAAATGTCAAATGGCTTTGCATTATCATTTTAATATTGACAGTGAATGTGCATACCAGGTACATGAAAATGAAAATGCTAATCATATGGTTGCATTTGAATTAGAATATTGACTGAAAGAATGCATGCAAAAGTGGAACATGCAATTGCAATGTTCTCAAATGGCATTAACATATGAATTAAGTCCACTATATGCTTCCATAATTATGTGTGTATGGATGGACTATGTTTTTTCTGTTGTAGTACTAGTTTGTGAACACTGGGTGGCAGTGTTGTAAGGGAGCAGGAAAGCATTCAGGTGAGCTCAGCAGCACAGGTGCAGGCGACTGTGGAGCCACACTCACAGCCTCGGTTCGTTGTATGTTTGTGTTTCAGGGTCAGGGTTAAAGGTCAGACCTGGCAGAGAGGGGGGCAGCCATGTTCCTGAGCTTCTGGCTGAGCCTCCGCTGTTCTGGGGTCAGCTGGGCCAGGCTTCCTCTGGGACTCCTGAACACACAGGAACAGGAAACTCATCATCAGACAGGAACAGTCTTGAGCTGTTTTTTTTAAAAGCTTCGACCGAGACCGCTGATCTAAGTTCCAAGGGCAGAGCATTCCAGAGCCTGGGAGCCATGGTTCTGAATGCTCCATCACCTTTGGTGTTTAATCTGGCACAGGGAACAACCAACAAAACCTCTCTGTCTCTGTCTCTGTCTCTCTCTCTCTCTCTGTCTCTCTGTCTCTCTGTCTCTCTCTCTCTCTCTTTCTCTCTCTCCTGTCTCTCTGTCTCTCTGTCTCTCTCTCGCTCTCTCTGTCTTTCTCTCTCTCTCTGTCTCTCTCCTCTCTCTCTCTCTCTCTCTCTCTCATCTCTCTCTCTCTCTCTCTCTCT
>NC_137688.1:74205043-74227543 GCF_963989245.1 Nansenia antarctica | reverse complement strand
ATCAGGGTTCATACCAGTGTAACCAGAACCATCAGCGTTCATACCAGTGTAACCAGAACCATCAGGGTTCATACCAGTGTAACCAGAACCATCAGGGTTCATACCAGTGTAACCAGAACCATCCGCGTCATCAACGCTGGGTGATGAAGGGGCGGGATAAACAAACATGTCACAACTAGATGGCAGCTACTTCACTGGAAATTAGGATAATATCTTCCACTACAGTATCTGAAATGGCCTCTCATTCACCCACATTCACACACACATTCACACACCAACAGCGGCGGCAAGCTACCATGCAAGGTGCCGGCCGGCTCACTGGGAGCAATTTGGGGGTTCAGTGTCTTGCCCAAGGACACCTCTGGCCACACATAGCCAACCGGGCCATCGAACCGCCCATCTGCCGACCTTGCGATCATTAGACGCCGGCTCTACCTCCTGCGCCACAGACGCCCCTAAATGGCACATCCTACCCCCCCCACCACCACCCCCTCCCCGAGGCATCTACCATCCACAAGCCATCAACAATCTGGCCCCCTCCTAATAAACTGGTTAGGCTTCTGCTAGGCCTCAACCCTAGGACACATCTAACCGCTGCTCATTTTTTGAGCCTTGATTGGCTACGAGTAGTTGACAGAGTGCAGCAGCTTGCACTGGGCCTGGTCTTTAAGATACGCTACACCACAAAGACACCCAAGTACCTGTCAACATACTTCCAAAAAGTGAACAACGTCCACACATACAACACCAGAGGAAGCTCCACGAACCACGTTCAACCGCGTTGCACCACAAACAAGGGGTTAAACTCGTTTGCAAACTATGCAGTAAAGATGTGGAACGCCCTTCCTATAATCTTAAAGGAGTGCAAAACACTGCCCACCTTCAAAACCACTCTCAAAAAACATTTACAGGAGGCTGCAATCCGTAACTGGACCCTCTAAAACAAAAATCAGATTAAAAGACCCGAACTACCCACTGTACATACTTTGTGTTTTGTCCCCCGCCCCCACCTGTGGTGTATGTCCCCACCTGTCCTACCCGCTGTACATACCTTATGTTTTGTTGTATTGTTCTTCCCATGATGGATGTACGTTTATCTTGTAGATAGTAATAGTTATTTGTCTGTATTATCTTGTAGATAGTACTAGTTCTTTTCTTATGTCTGTCTTACATGTAACGATGAATTGAAAATCAAGGACCCCAATTGAAATAAGCCAGTGGCTTTCTTGGGTTTTTATCCTTTTAGTTGACCTTGTATGTAATATGTACTTTCATGTACCTACTTCTGCAAACCTTCTAATAAAGTTTTCAATCAATCAATCAATCCTACCTTGCCGACCTCGTACCCCTCCACACCCCCTCCCGTTGCCTCAGGTCTGACGACCAAACCACCCGCAAGACCACCAGGACCAAACTCCGGACCTGGGGTGATAGGGCCTTTTCAGCCGCAGCCCCGTCCCTCTGGAACGCCCTCCCCAACCACATCAGACAGGCCAACACCCTCCCAAAATTTAAACAGGCCCTCAAAACCCACCTCTTCAAGCTCGCCTTCACCAGTTAACCCTCTCCCCCTCCCCTTCCCATGTGTCCACAGCACTACCCTAATTAGGCCCCTATACTTTCTTTTATTTCTTTTTCTTTTTCTTTTTATTATTACTACTCGATCTTTTCAGTTCGTAAAGCGTCTTTGAGTGTCTAGAAAAGCGCTATATAAGTCTAATGTATTATTATTATTATTATTATTATTATTATTATTATTATTATTATTATTATTATTATTGCAGCAGCGGAGAGAGAGAGGGGGGTTGACCACTAATGACCCCCGGGGAAGTGTCAGGCAGCTAGCCCGTACCATCCCGCCGCCCCCAAGCCCCGCCCCCCCCCCAGCCCTGCCTCTCCTCTGCATGGGGGCCATGTCACCTCCACACAGGCAGCAGTGTTGTTCTCCAGGGCCATGCATGACTTCTATGAGGCACCGCTAGTGTTGGGTACGGTCTGGCCCTGTGTCCCTGTGTGTCTCTGTGTGTCTCTGTGTGTCCCTGTGTGTCCCTGTGTGTCTCTGTGTGTCTCTGTGTCTCTGTGTGTCTCTGTGTCTCTGTGTGTCTGTGTGTCTGTGTGTCTGTGTGTGTCTGTGTGTCTGTGTGTCTGTGTGTCTGTGTGTCTGTGTGTCTGTGTGTCTGTGTGTCTGTGTGTCTGTCTGTGTGTCTGTGTGTCTCTGTGTCTCTGTGTCTCTGTGTGTCTCTGTGTGTCTGTGTGTGTCTGTGTCTCTGTGTGTCTCTGTGTGGCCCCCCCAGCAGAGAGACAGTAGACCTAGTGCCCCCCCCCCAGCAGAGAGACAGTAGACCTAGTGCCCCCCCCCCCCCCAGCAGGGGCGGTTGTGTCTCAGGAGGTAGAGCCCCCGTCTAATGATCGCAAGGTTGGCAGATCGGCGGTTCGAGCCCCGGCTGGCCACATGTCGAAGTGTCCTTGGGCAAGACACTGAACCCCAAATTGCTCCCAGTGAGTCTGTAGACCTAGTGACAGTAGACCTAGTGTCGCCGTCCCCCAGCAGAGTCAGTAGACCTAGTGCCGCCCCCCCCCCCAGCAGAGAGACAGTAGACCTAGTGCCCCCCCCCCCAGTAGAGAGACAGTAGACCTAGTGCCCCCCCCAGCAGAGAGACAGTAGACCTAGTGCCCCCCCCCCCCAGTAGAGAGACAGTAGACCTAGTGCCCCCCCCAGCAGAGAGACAGTAGACCTAGTGCCCCCCCCCCCCAGCAGAGAGACAGTAGACCTAGTGCCGCCCCCCCCCCAGCAGAGAGACAGTAGACCTAGTGCCCCCCCCCCCCCAGCAGAGAGACAGTAGACCTAGTGCCCCCCCCCAGCAGAGAGACAGTAGACCTAGTGCCCCCCCCCCAGCAGAGAGACAGTAGACCTAGTGCCCCCCCCCAGCAGAGAGACAGTAGACCTACTGCCCCCCCCCCAGCAGAGAGACATTAGACCTAGTGCCCCCCCCCCAGCAGAGAGACAGTAGACCTAGTGCCCCCCCCCCCAGCAGAGAGACAGTAGACCTAGTGCCCCCCCCCCAGCAGAGAGACATTAGACCTAGTGCCCCCCCCCCCCCCCCAGCAGAGAGACAGTAGACCTAGTGCCCCCCCCCCAGCAGAGAGACATTAGACCTAGTGCCCCCCCCCCCCCAGCAGATGCCTCAGGAAGGAACACAACAAGCAGGAGATACTGGTGGCCTTCTACCGCGGCGCAGTGGAGAGCATCCTCACCTACGGCATCTGCAACTGGTTCTCCAGCTGCACAACAGCGGAGAGAAATGCGCTACAGAGAGTAGTGAGAACAGCACAGAAGATCACCGGCGCCCCCCTCCCCTCTCTGGAAGAGCTGTACAACACACGCTGTCTCAGGAAGGCCTCAAAGATCTCCAGGGACCCGACCCACCCTGGGCACGTACACTTTACCAGGCTGCCCTCGAAAAGGAGGTTCAGGACCCTGGCCGCTAAGACAAACAGACTGAAGAACTGCTTCTACCACAGGGCCGTCCAGGCCCTGAACACAGCAAAGACCTAAGTTCTGGGCCCTGGACAGTCTGGACGGATTGTATGGCAGCTGCTGGACTGAAAAAAAATCAGGTGTAGTGCTGAGGCACAAACATGTACATTTCAAGCCTGCAAACTGTGACACTTTAAATAACGTGAAAAAATACTATTGTGCAATATGACAACCCTAGTCGACTATCTGTACAGTATAGTACAGTGGATTGTGTACATAGCCTTTATTTATGTAAACCAGCTCATTCCCTTCTTGTGATTTTTTTTCTAAAAGTGTTTTTGTATTTTCCCTTTCCTAACACCAGGGGAGCCACCTCTCCTAAATTTCGTTGTTTGGTACCTGTACTGTAGCAAATGACAAATAAAGTCCATTCATTCATTCATTCATTCATTCATTCAGAGAGACAGTAGACCTAGTGCCCCCCCCCCCAGCAGAGAGACAGTAGACCTAGTGCCCCCGCCCCAGCAGAGTCAGTAGACCTAGTGCCCCCCCCCCCCCCAGCAGGGGCGGCTGTGTCTCAGGAGGTAGAGCTGCCGTCTAATGATCGCAAGGTTGGCAGATCGGCGGTTCGAGCCCCGGCTGGCCACATGTCGAAGTGTCCTTGGGCAAGACACTGAACCCCAAATTGCTCCCAGTGAGCGGGCCAGCGCCTTGCATGGCAACTTGCCGCCATTGGTGTGTGAATGTGTGTGTGAATGTGTGTGTGAATGGGTGTGTGAATGTGTGTGTGAATGGGTGAATGAGAGGCCGTTGTAAAGCGCTTTGGAATAAGGTGCTATATAAGTCAGTCCATTTACCATTTACATGAGCGCGGTGAGACGTTATGGACAACAGTAGAATAATTATCCCGTTTCAAAAACTGTTTTTCCCCCTCTGCTATAAGGGCTCTCCACACCTGACTCACTGCACTACCCCTGACAGATGCACTGCACTTCATAGCTGTAAATATTGACTATGATTTTGTCTTGTGGTTGTGTGTGTACATTGTCCACTGTGACAGTCATGTGTAACGTGCGTGTGTTTGACACTGCTATATTGAGAGTTTTTTTCCATTTGTACCGACAACAAATTCCACCGACCTTGGTCGTGGTGTGGTCATTAAACGATTAATTCATTCATTCAATAATAATATCTGGGTTTTATATAGCGCCTTTCACAAACCCAATGACGCTTCACAGATTTCACAGACAGACAGAAAGTCAGTCAGACAGACACAGACAGACACAGACAGACAGAAAGTCAGTCAGACAGACACAGACAGACAGAAAGTCAGTCAGACAGACACAGACAGACACAGACAGACAGAAAGTCAGTCAGACAGACACAGAAACACAGTTTCAGCAAAAGGCAGGTCATCATGAAGTACTCTGACATCCAGCACATATAAACTAACATTTCACCCACAAAGACAAAACAACATCAGCAAACATAAAAAAAGAAAGTTGTCACTGATGACTTTGATCGCATGTCTTTGCCGGCCACATTAGCATGTTATCTAATCTGATACTGTTCATCTCTGGGTATGAGTTTGATACTGTTCATCTCTGGGTATTAGTTTGATACTGTTCATCTCTGGGTATTAGTTTGATACTGTCCATCTCGGGGTATTAGTTTGATACTGTTCATCTCGGGGTATTAGTTTGATACTGTTCATCTCTGGGTGTTAGTTTGATACTGTTCATCTTGGGGTATTAGTTTGACACTGTTCATCTCGGGGTATTAGTTTGATACTGTTCATCTCTGGGTGTTAGTTTGATACTGTTCATCTCTGGGTATTAGTTTGATACTGTTCATCTCGGGGTATTAGTTTGATACTGTTCATCTCTGGGTATTAGTTTGACACTGTTCATCTCTGGGTATTAGTTTGACCATGCTATCTAATCTGATACTGTTCATCTCTGGGTATGAGTTGGACGCCAGAGAGACAAGTTTACAACCTGCCGAACAAGTTTGGTTCAAGGAAACTTCGAGTGTTGAAATAACACTGAAAATCACTTACTTCCTCCCAAATATGTGTTGTTTTTGTATTATTTCAAAGCTGTTTCAAAGCAACTCCCCCAACCCCCCAAAAAATCATAATAAAATACGAGTAGGTAATGTGCTGTTGTGTTATTATTATATATACATGTGTTTCATAACAACCGGGACACTTCACCCGTTCACTTCAAACAAGTTGGAGAACAGAAGGAACAGAACGAACTGTGTTGATCAACATGTGTTAGTCAAGTCGGATGAGATTAATTAAATGGTTTGTTTAGACTATATATATATCTATATATACATATATATCTAACTCTGAGCCTGTGTACCATGTCAGATGTGTGTTCATGCTCACCTCCCCGGGGGGAACACCACCTCCCTGGGCTGTTCTGTGTCCCGTCCCGGCCTCGGAGGTGTTCCTGGGGGCTGGGGGATGTCGTGTGCTCGCAGATCCAGGTTCTTCTGAGAGGAAAATGTACTTTTGGTCAACTCAGACCTGTTGCTGCTGACAGCTGTGTCACACAAACAACATGGCGACAGACCGGGGCGCGGGCACGGCGACGTCTGACTCAGAGGCGGGGAGTCGGGAGTGCGCATACCTCCTCTGCTCCCTCCCTCTCTCTCTCTCTGTCTCTCTCCCTCTCTCTCTCTCTCTCTCTCCACCTCCCTCTCTCTCTCTCTGTCTCTCTCTCTCTCTCTCCCTCTCTCTCTCCCTCCCTCCCTCTCTCTCTCTCTCCCTCCCTCTCTCTCTGATCTTAATCATCATCATGTACAATACCATTCTGGAGCAACACCGTAATGCTATATATATATAATATAGGCTGTCAGGTATATATATATATATATATATATATATATATATATATATATATATATATATATATATATTATAAATAATAATAATAACTTTTATTTATATAGCACTTTTTGCAGCTCAAAGTGCTTTAATCATTATATAATCATCATTTAATAATTTAGTCATTTAAAGGCAATATTAAAAAGATGGGGTTTTAGTCTTAACTTGAACATTATGTGCTGAGGTTGCATCCCTAATGTAAACTGGCAGTGAGACACAATCTGGAGCATAAAATGAGAATGCAGCTTCACCAAATCTCTTCTTTGGTACATGTGGTACACAGAGAAAACCAGCGGCAGAATACATATGCCATTTGTGAAAATGTATTTTAATCTATTCTCTTTTTCTTTTTCTTTCTTTTTTTAATGTTACTATGCTAATGTAACTTTAGGGCCCTGCAGGAAATGTTTGGGGTTGGGTGGGGGGGTGGGCAGAAATTTGTAGTAAAAATAAAAAAATAAAAATAAAATGAAAATCAACATGTTTAATCATATTGTATTGTGTAACTTTTTAATTAAAATACTTGAAAAAAATATATATATATGCTGTCAGGCTGAAACAGCTGAAACTCATATTTTCAACAAAAGTGTGAATGATTTAACTAGGGGCAAGTTAAAGTGGACTTTCATATTCAACCTCATACTGAACACTTTACACTGCTGCTCACATTGTAAGATAAGAAAAGAAAAAACTATATACACGGCAAGCAAGGAGAATTATAAATCATGGCATCAAATAAGTTACTTCCACACACATAGTAATGAATGAACATTGATTCGACAAGACACAAATGCATTAAAATAAACACATTCAAATAAAATAAAAATCAGTCATGGTAAGGTTTATGTCTGTAGGCTACTGCACCTTTTCACATTTGAAACCCCAAATAAGCAATTACAGGAGCCCATCTCTTTACAAAACTGATGATACTGAAACTGATGGATAGGCTATAGTAGATTTCAAGACAGCACTGATTATGTATAAAGCCAACAATTATTGGCAATTATACATTTAGAGAACTTAACATGAGACAGCATTACGAACTAACGTTAACAGATGTTGTATATCAATCTGCGGAGTTGTGTTGTGGAATGGCCTTGAGGAAAAGCTCCAAAGGTGTACTAAATGAACTGCAATTTAAAATAATGTATAATAATGATATCCTTTCTAGATACAACATGGAAGAGACAGGACATGCCATTTGCTAAAATGAGTGTATGATAGTTTGTATCCTGTATTGTGTGGATTTGAATTTGAATGACAAAATTGAGCCTGATTGTTTTTGTTTTGTTTGTTGTTCGTTTCTGTTGTAAACCTACGCTACTGTAACTGTAGATAGGACACATTTTTAAAAATATTATTATTATTATTATTATTATTATTATTATTATTATTATTAATTGTTTTCTTCTTTATTTTTGAAATCATTTGTATCCCAATGTACTTGGACTGCTGTTCGAAATAAACTTTAACTAACTAACTAACACATATGACTGTCTTAACCTGGAGTCTCGCTGGTTAAAGTGGACTTTATACACATTTTGGTTGAAATATAAATGTCAAATGAAAAATCTACACGCAACCTCATCAACTACATACACCAGAATGCCTGGCGAGAAAAATACGACACGTTTGCGACAGTTTCAGCTCATTTCCGACTGATCATTATTTTACGTGAAGGGTTTGTTACGGTCTGTCTCCGCGCCTGAAACGTTGTGGATCAACATCTGATCATGTTCAACAAGAAGCCAAGCCGGAGGACCTTCAGACAGCGGAGAGGAGAGTCTAGTGATGAAGAGGAGGAGAAGAAGGAGGGACGAGGGGATGAAGATGAGCAGAATACGAGACGAGGAGATGACAGTAAGACCAGACACGTTTCTGATTCAGCCACGAAGCCCTCCTCCTCCAAGTGCCCTGTGTCTGTTTGTGTCTCTGTGTGTCTCTGTGTGTCTGTGTGTCTGTGTGTCTGTGTGTCTGTGTCTCTGTGTGTCTCTGTGTGTCTGTGTGTGTCTGTCTCTGTGTGTGTCTGTGTCTCTGTGTGTGTATGTGTCTCTGTGTGTCTCTGTGTGTCTGTGTCTCTGTGTGTCTCTGTGTGTCTGTGTCTCTGTGTGTCTCTGTGTGTCTGTGTGTCTCTGTGTGTCTCTGTGTGTGTCTGTGTCTCTGTGTGTGTCTCTGTGTGTGTCTGTGTGTCTGTGTGTCTCTGTGTGTCTCTGTGTCTCTGTGTGTGTCTGTGTGTCTGTGTCTCTGTGTGTCTCTGTGTGTGTCTGTGTCTCTGTGTGTCTCTGTGTGGCCCCCCAGCAGAGAGACAGTAGACCTAGTGCCCCCCCCCAGCAGAGAGACAGTAGACCTAGTGCCCCCCCCAGCAGAGAGACAGTAGACCTAGTGCCCCCCCCAGCAGAGAGACAGTAGACCTAGTGTGTCCCCCCCCCCCAGCAGAGAGACAGTAGACCTAGTGCCCCCCCCCAGCAGAGAGACAGTAGACCTAGTGCCCCCCCCCAGCAGAGAGACAGTAGACCTAGTGTCCCCCCCCCAGCAGAGAGACAGTAGACCTAGTGTCCCCCCCCCCCAGTAGAGAGACAGTAGACCTAGTGCCCCCCCCCAGCAGAGAGACAGAAGACCTAGTGCCCCCCCCCCAGCAGAGAGACAGTAGACCTAGTGCCCCCCCCCCAGCAGAGAGACAGTAGACCTAGTCCCCCCCCCCCCAGCAGAGAGACAGTAGACCTAGTGCCCCCCCCCCCAGCAGAGAGACAGTAGACCTAGTCCCCCCCCCCCAGCAGAGAGACAGTAGACCTAGTGCCCCCCCCCAGCAGAGAGACAGTAGACCTAGTGCCCCCGCCCCAGCAGAGAGACAGTAGACCTAGTGCCCCCCCCCCCCCCCAACAGAGAGACAGTAGACCTAGTGCCACAAAGAAAGAAAGCTGTTTGACAGCGGATGATGGTAGACATATTTAATGTAAAGTTATCTCTCTTTCTGATTCAGCCACGAAGCCCTCCTCCTCCAAGTTGCCGCAGAGTCGGGGGATCTCCTGCAGCTCCAAGCGGGAGGCGAAACCCCCAGAGGACGGTGGCCGGGAGGAGGACGGTGGCCGGGAGGAGGACGGTGGCCGGGAGGAGGACGGTGGCCGGTCCGCGGAGAGTAAACCGAGTAGAAACAAGAAGGAACGGGCGCAGAAAGGGACCGTCCTCAGCTTCGCCGAGGAGAGAGGAGGTATGGCTTTGACTCTTAGAGGAGAGAGAGAGGAGGTATGGCTTTGACTCTTAGAGGAGAGAGAGAGGAGGTATGGCTTTGACTCTTAGAGGAGAGAGAGAGGAGGTATGGCTTTGACTCTTAGAGGAGAGAGAAGGTATGACTTTGACTCTTAGAGGAGAGAGAGAAGGTATGGCTTTGACTCTTAGAGGAGGAGAGAAGGTATGACTTTGACTCTTAGAAGAGAGAGAGAAGGTGTGACTTTGACTCTTAGAGGAGAGAGAAGGTATGGCTTTGACTCTTAGAGGAGAGAGAGGAGGTATGACTTTGACTCTTAGAGGAGAGAGAAGGTGTGACTTTGACTCTTAAGGGCTCTGCACACAGCGTGCGATTTCTGTTGCGCATCAACGTTCCATTTTGAAGTTTGAATGGAAGTCTATGAGAACATCGCATTTACCCACACACGGCCCCGATTTTAATCGCACGGCGAACATTCGATTCCATTCATTTTGAATGGGACAAAGCAGTGCGACAAAACTCGCACGCCGTGTGCTTTGTCCCATTCAAAATGAATGGAATCGAGTGTTCGCCGTGCGATTAAAATCGGGGCCGTGTGTGGGTAAATGCGATGTTCTCATAGACTTCCATTCAAACTTCAAAATGGAACGTTGATGCGCAACAGAAATCGCACGCTGTGTGCAGAGCCCTTTAGAGGAGAGAGAAGGTGTGACTTTGACTCTTAGAGGAGAGAGAAGGTATGACTTTGACTCTTAGAGGAGAGAGAAGGTATGACTTTGACTCTTAGAGGAGAGAGAGGAGGTATGACTTTGACTCTTAGAGGAGAGAGAAGGTGTGACTTTGACTCTTAGAGGAGGAGAGAAGGTATGACTTTGACTCTTAGAGGAGAGAGAGAAGGTGTGACTTTGACTCTTAGAGGAGAGAGAAGGTGTGACTTTGACTCTTAGAGGAGAGAGGGGAGGTATGGCTTTGACTCTTAGAGGAGTGAGGAGATATGGCTTTGACTCTTAGAGGAGAGAGAGGAGGTATGGCTTTGACTCTTAGAGGAGAGAGGAGGTATGGCTTTGACTCTTAGAGGAGAGAGAAGGTATGGCTTTGACTCTTAGAGGAGAGAGAAGGTATGGCTTTGACTCTTAGAGGAGAGAGAGGAGGTATGGCTTTGACTCTTAGAGGAGGAGAGAAGGTATGACTTTGACTCTTAGAGGAGAGAGAGGAGGTATGGCTTTGACTCTTAGAGGAGAGAGAGGTATGGCTTTGACTCTTAGAGGAGAGAGAGGAGGTATGGCTTTGACTCTTAGAGGAGAGAGGAGGTATGGCTTTGACTCTTAGAGGAGAGAGAAGAGGTATGACTTTGACTCTTAGAGGAGAGAGGAGGTGGGGGTAGTGGAGGTCTAGTAGTGGATAGTGAGTTGGACTGGTTATCGGAAGGTTGTGAGTTCAAATCCCGCCTGAAACCACATCACCACTAGTGTGTCCTTGAGTAAGACCTGGGAACACCACCACTAGTGTGTCCTTGAGTAAGACACTTAGCCCTCAGTTACTCCAGGGGGAATTTCCCTGTAATTCATAATTGTAAATCGCTTTGGATTAAGAGCGTCTGGAGAAAAAGAGAAAGAGAGCATGTTTTTTTTTGTCGTGTTGGGTACACGTCAAATAAGCAAGGTCTCCTAGCCTAGGCTAGGGTTAGGTCTCCTAGGCTAGGGTTAGGGTTAGGTCTCCTAGGTTAGGGTTAGGGCCGTGAATAGTATTCTAAACGTCACCGTACTGTTTGTCCTGTTGATGTCCCCTGTCAATGTCCATGTCCCTGTCCCTGTCTCTGTCTCTGTCTCTGTCTCTGTCCCTATCCCTGTCTCTGTCCCTGTCCCTCTCTGTCCCTATCCCTCTCTGTCCCTGTCCCTCTCTGTCCCTGTCTCTGTCCCTGTCCCTCTCTGTCCCTGTCCCTCTCTGTCCCTGTCCCTCTCTGTCCCTGTCTCTGTCCCTGTCTCTGTCCCTGTCTCTGTCCCTGTCCCTCTCCCCCTCTGTTCCTGTTCCTGTCTCTGTCCCTGTCTCTGTCTCTGTCCCTGTCTCTGTCTCTGTCCCTGTCCCTGTCCCTGTCCCTGTCTCTGTCCCTGTCCCTGTCTCTGTCCCTGTCTCTGTCCCTGTTCCTGTCTCTGTCCCTGTCCCTGTCCCTGTCTCTGTCTCTGTCCCTGTCCCTGTCTCTGTCCCTGTCTCTGTCCCTGTCTCTGTCCCTGTCTCTGTCTCTGTCCCTGTCCCTGTCCAAACCTACATGCTTCTCTCCTTCTGATCAGTCGAGGGGTCACAGTTCAAGTTGAAGAAGTCGTCAGACAGAGCGGTGGTCTTCCAGGCCCGGAGGAAAGAGGGATCGCCAGCGCCGACCCCCCCCCCGCCCCGCCGGTAAGCTCTGTGACGTCTCCTAGATGGTAAATGGTAAATGGACTGACTTACCGTATTTTCCGGACTATAAGTCACACTTTTTTTCATAGTTTGGCTGGTCCTGCGACTTATAGTCAGGTGCGACTTATATATCAAAATATATAGAATTTCATACTGACTGACATGAACCAAGGAGTAAACATTACCGTCTACAGCCACGAGAGGGCGCTCTGGGCTTGTGACAACTATATGCTGCTCCTGTACCACTGAAGAAATTAACTGAAACATTAACGGGAGCTTGTAGTCTAGCAGGAAGGGCCCTCAGATTTTGAGATACCCCTACCCGAGGTAGAACAAATGACAACAATGATTTTTCTCATCTTTAGGGTCTCCCATTAATGAAATTGATTGTTGTCAAATTTTATTTTGGGGAAAATATAGAGCCAAATTAGACCAGGCCGAATATGGGGAAGGTGACAAAAAAGCCCATAACTTGAGAATGATCACTCCTTTCCTCTTCAGATTTGCTGAGGTATGAACCAGGTGGCTGTCCTCCATCACCAAATAGTCAGACAACTATTCACCTAAATAAATACTGAATTATAGTCTTGTGAACTTAGCTTTAGTTTAGACGGAAATTGCACTTTTTGGTGACAGGAACATAGGACTCCATCACTTTTCTCTCATTTATCAGAAAAACTGAAATCCCTAAAAATTTTACCATTACCGAATTGTCTAGGGTGCTATTGAACACTAACCAGTAGTTGTATGGAAATATCTCATACAGTTCTATGGCAAATGAGATTTCTTTAGGCATAGGCCTACCTCTTCTCTGATAGTCAAATTCCGAATGGGGGATAAGTGGCATAATAGCCTATAAGTTAAGAATGCTCACTCTGATGGTCCTCATATTTGGAGAGGGAAATACCAGGTGGCTGAACTACATCACCAAATAGTCATAATAAGAGTAACCCAATAAAGTAAAGTTTATTAGTTCTAAATTGCAATTTAAGCTATTTTGCAGTTTTCTCTGTGTAGGAGGCAGGCTAATTTACAAGGCGGCCAACTAGTGGACGTTGTGTTTTAAGTAGCAGATTTAGAAGTAGCAATTCTAAAGAGAGGGGGTCTATTTGACCCCCCGAGGCGGCTCTAAGAGTAGGTGACATAGGCACGGCTGGCTGGCCTAGTGTTAAACGAAAGCACGAGCTCTGACTGGCCGCTGGCTGGTCACCGTGGTAACCAGGCCGGTCCTTTCTCTGTCGTCACAGGCAGGAGACAGGCGGCGGCGGTTGTCGCGTCTCCACGGCAACGATCAGGGAGCGATGGATCTGGTCAAGACCTCTCCCCGGAGAGAGACAGAGAGGAGGAGGAGGAGGAGGAGGAGGAGGAGGATGATGATGATGATGATGATGATGTCAAATCCACCACGTCCAGTTTAGCCTCGTCCCAAACCTCCAGGTCCTCCGTTCACAAACCAGGTTGGTCGTCCTGTCCCCCTACACACACACACACACTTAGACTTCTGCTTAAAATCAACGCCGTAGCCTTGCGTTGTCCCGCGTGGGCCCGCCTTGCCTACGGAGAGGGTTAACGTGCACATCTCCAAAAATTTAAGAACGCGTCAGTTTCTACGCAACCATAAGCTCTGTGATTGGTCCGCTTGGTAGCACATGATTCCGACTCTCTCGTCGGCCAAAATGCGGAAGCCATGACAGAAATGTAATTTACTTTTTCTGTAATTACTAATTAATAAAGATTTGAAAAATTATGATAACCATCGTATTATCTTAGTTTAATGTCATTTCAATGCATCATCGAACTTTTATTTACAACAAGCATAACAACAAAAATATCGCTATTATGCCGCTTTGAGCTCCGTTGAGTTCTAACCGGAAGAGGCACAGCACAGGGGCATAGAAAACACACTGCCACCTAGCGATGTGACGGTGTAATTGCAGCGCGGCCTACGCAGAAGTGTAAAGTGCGAGACCTACGTGAGAGGCTACGTAAGCTACGCACGTAAATTCGCCGCAGAACTTTAAATCGGCCTTTAGACTCAGACTGAAACACATATGGAGGAGAAGGTGTTACCTGTCTTAGACTCAGACTGAAACACACATGGAGGAGAAGGTGTTACCTGTCTTAGACTCAGACTGAAACACATATGGAGGAGAAGGTGTTACCTGTCTTAGACTCAGACTGAAACACATATGGAGGAGAAGGTGTTACCTGTCTTACACTCAGACTGAAACACATATGAAGGAGAAGGTGTTACCTGTCTTACACTCAGACTGAAACACATATGGAGGAGAAGGTGTTACCTGTCTTACACTCAAACTGAAACACACATGGAGGAGAAGGTGTTACCTGTCTTACACTCAGACTGAAACACATATGGAGGAGAAGGTGTTACCTGTCTTACACTCAGACTGAAACACATATGGAGGAGAAGGTGTTACCTGTCTTACACTCAGACTGAAACACATATGGAGGAGAAGGTGTTACCTGTCTTATACTCAGACTGAAACACATATGGAGGAGAAGGTGTTACCTGCCTTACACTCAGACTGAAACACATATGGAGGAGAAGGTGTTACCTGTCTTAGACTCAGACTGAAACACATATGGAGGAGGTGTTACCTGTCTTACACTCAGACTGAAACACATATGGAGGAGAAGGTGTTACCTGTCTTACACTCAGACTGAAACACATATGGAGGAGAAGGTGTTACCTGTCTTATACTCAGACTGAAACACATATGGAGGAGAAGGTGTTACCTGTCTTACACTCAGACTGAAACACATATGGAGGAGAAGGTGTTACCTGTCTTAGACTCAGACTGAAACACATTGAGCAACCGAGTGTCCTATGCTGATGCAGCTACTAATGTTTGTGTTCAAGAATTTTATTGTAAAATGTGAACGCAAATAAAGATACAAAAATGCGTCTGTGTGTGTGTGTGTGTGTGTGTGTGTGTGTGTGTGTGTGTGTGCGCGCGTCTGTGTGTGTGTGTATATATGTACGTGTGTGTGTGTGTGTGTGTGTGTGTGTGTGTATAATTAGTGGTGATCCCGAATGCGAAACGGATCAAGGATGCCAGGAGGCAGCGTGAGGAGGCGCGCACCCACAGAGACTACCTCCCCCTGGGGGGGGGCAGGGGGGGCAGGGAGGGCAGCCCCTACAGCCCCTACAGCCCCCGCAGCCCCCACAGCTCCCAGGGGTCCCTGGCCTCCCCACGGGGGAGGGGGGGGGACGAGCCGGACGATGACGACGAGCCGGACGACCACCAGCGCAGGATCCAGTTCGCCCCGCGGTCCAGAACCATCAGAGAGAGAATCACTGAGAAGCTGGGTGAGGAGGAGGGGGGGAGGGAGGAGAGGGGGGAGGAGGGAAAAAGGACATGGGGGGGGAAAAGAGGGTGCTTCTGTTTTGATCTAGTGCAAAAGCCATGAAGATATATGTATTATATTGTCCCCTGGGTGGTGGGTGTGTGTGTGGGGGGGCAGTGTCTTATGATGTCTCTGTCCCTGTGGGGGGGGACAGTGTCTTATGATGTCTCTGTCCCTGTGGGGGGGGACAGTGTCTTATGACGTCTCTGTCCCTGGGGGGGGGGGGCAGTGTCTTATGACGTCTCTGTCCCTGGGGGGGGGGGGGGCAGTGTCTTATGACGTCTCTGTCCCTGGGGGGGGGGGGGACGACACAGTGTCTTATGGTGTCTCTGTCCCTGGGGGGGGACGGACAGTGTCTTATGACATCTCTGTCCCTGGGGGGGGGGGGTTGCAGGGTGACAGAAACAACATAAACACGGAGGACGTCTAACATTCATAACCGCACACGTTTAAAGACAGACATTCATACTGTAACACATCAGGAACATCTCAGTAGGCTCGTTCACCACAGTAGTGAGTTTTCAGCGAGTGAGTCCAGGTCGGCAACACGGGAGAAACACATTTCCAATTTTCACAGAGAAAGTTGAATATTTTCACTGTCTTATGATGTCTGTGTGTCCTGGGGGGGCAGGGGGCAGTGAGCGGGGGGGGGGGGCAGTGTCTTATGATGTCTGTGTGTCCTGGGGGGGCAGGGGGCAGTGAGCGGGGGGACAGTGTCTTATGATGTCTCTGTGTCCTGGGGGGACAGGGGGCAGTGAGCGGGGGGACAGTGTCTTATGATGTCTCTGTGTGTCCTGGGGGGACAGGGGGCAGTGAGCGGGGGGACTGTGTCTTATGATGTCTCTGTGTCCTGGGGGGGCAGGGGGCAGTGAGCGGGGGGACAGTGTCTTATGATGTCTCTGTGTGTCCTGGGGGGACAGGCGGCAGTGAGCGGGGGGACAGTGTCTTATGATGTCTCTGTGTGTCCTGGGGGGGGCAGGGGGCAGTGAGCGGGGGGGGGGGCAGTGTCTTATGATGTCTCTGTGTGTCCTGGGGGGGCAGTGAGCGGGGGGACTGTGTCTTATGATGTCTGTGTGTCCTGGGGGGGCAGTGAGCGGGGGGGGGGGGCAGTGTCTTATGATGTCTCTGTGTGTCCTGGGGGGGCAGTGAGCGGGGGGACTGTGTCTTATGATGTCTCTGTGTCCTGGGGGGGCAGTGAGCGGGGGGACAGTGTCTTATGATGTCTCTGTGTGTCCTGGGGGGACAGGCGGCAGTGAGCGGGGGGACAGTGTCTTATGATGTCTCTGTGTGTCCTGGGGGGGGCAGGGGGCAGTGAGCGGGGGGACAGCAGCTCTGACTCAGAGGAGCAGGAGGCCCAGACCCTCTGGGAGGAGCAGCAGATAGGGAAGGGCGTCAAGAGACTTCCTGGAGAACAGGTAACAACCCCCCCCCCCCCCCACACACACACACACACACCTCTCCTACCCCCCCCCCCCCCCCTCTCACACACCTCTCCTACCCCCCTCCCCCCTCACACACACACCTGTAACACGAACACTCTCCCCCTCTCTTTGTGCTTACCCCCACACTCCCCATCTGTAACAGCTGTACCCCCCCCATCTGTAACAGCTGTACCCCCCCCCCATCTGTAACAGCTGTACCCCCCCCATCTGTAACAGCTGTACCCCCCCCATCTGTAACAGCTGTACGTACCCCCACCCATCTGTAACAGCTGTACCCCCCCCCACCATCTGTAACAGCTGTACCCCCCCATCTGTAACAGCTGTACCCCCCCACCATCTGTAACAGCTGTACCCCCCCCATCTGTAACAGCTGTACCCCCCCCATCTGTAACAGCTGAACCCCCCCATCTGTAACAGCTGTACCCCCCCCATCTGTAACAGCTGTACCCTCCACCATCTGTAACAGCTGTACCCCCCCACCATCTGTAACAGCTGTACCCCCCATCTGTAACAGCTGTACCCCCCCACCATCTGTAACAGCTGTACCCCCCCCACCATCTGTAACAGCTGTACCCCCCCCATCTGTATCAGCTGTACCCCCCCCCATCTGTAACAGCTGTACCCCCCCCACCATCTGTAACAGCTGTACCCCCCCCATCTGTAACAGCTGTACCCCCCCCACCATCTGTAACAGCTGTACCCCCCCACCATCTGTAACAGATGTACCCCCCCATCTGTAACAGCTGTACCCCCCCCATCTGTAACAGCTGTACCCCCCCCACCATCTGTAACAGCTGTACCCCCCCCCATCTGTAACAGCTGTACCCCCCCCACCATCTGTAACAGCTGTACCCCCCCCCATCTGTAACAGCTGTACCCCCCCATCTGTAACAGCTGTACCCCCCCATCTGTAACAGCTGTACCCCCCCCATCTGTAACAGCTGTACCCCCCCCCCCATCTGTAACAGCTGTACCCCCCCACCATCTGTATCAGCTGTACCCCCCCAATCTGTAACAGCTGTACACCCCCCCTCTCTCTCCTCAGAGTCCAGGCAGTGATGGGAGTGTAACAGCTGTGCCCCCCCCCCCCACCATCTGTAACAGCTGTACCCCCCCCTCTCTCCTCAGAGTCCAGGCAGTGATGGGAGTGTGTCCAGTCGGGGCAGACGGAAGAAGAGGGTTCAGATCCCAAAGGTGCTGCCCCCGGTCAGCCTCCGCTCACTGAGGAAGAGGATCACTGGGAGGTCAGTCACTTAACTTCTCCTTTTAATACTTTAACCATTTAACAGACGCTTTTAACCATTTAACCAGTGGCGGGCGGTGCATTTCACACCTAGGCCTTCAGTGATGTCCGACACATTCCTACCTGAATTATTCTACCTCTTAATACCATCGTTATGACGCCATGGCTCTAGAAACTAGACAGAAACACAGTATAACCGGGCGTTGCATCACCTTAACATAGTCAGACAAGTACAACAGAGTTATATTAATATTTCCGAAGCATTTTTAATCAATAAATCCGCATTTACAATGAAGAGTGTTAAACTAACATCTTTAAGATCGCTACATTACCCACGTCTGCCGTCTCGTCCACCATAATAGCGACAAAGGGTGCCTTTTTAATCTCCATTTTGATCTCTTCTCCCATCACTTCAGCAATAGCAAAAATCAGGTCGTTTTGTATTTTGCCTGACGTCCCAGTAAACACTTTGTTTGTGGACAGGTGGTAATGTAAATCTGGGTTGTTTTCAGCCAGAAAAGAAAGAAGCTCAACGTAGTTTCCTCTGTTTGTGGACTCGGCGCTTTTATCGTGTCCCCTAAATGAAAGTTATTGTTTACCCAAAAACAGGACACAATCGATCAGTATTATCGATCAGTCAACGAAAGCTTTCGTTGTGGAGCTCCGTTTCCCTGCGCACTTTCAAAAGTTTCACATCTACCGGCATAGTTACGCATCTCAATAGTGAATATCAATAGTGCGTATCAATAGTGCGTATCCAATCAAAAGACGTGCTGGGTGCTGACATCATTGAGCCTTACAGCAGGCGCCGTTGTTGCTTTTGCTCGCATCTACGTAGGTTTACTAGGTACGCCACAGGTTTTCTCGTTCCAACGTTAAGTTACAGGTCGTATCCGCGGCACCGTTTATCGTGCAGGCGGGCAGATTTTGGAGCCCCCTAGCAACACATTTTGATTGGATAAAAGCTCTAACATAAAGGCCAGCCCTCCAAATCTCAATCGGAGACTGGAAGCAGCGCAACCAAGAGGAAAGCTATGAAATGAAGAGAATAGACTATGGGGAATCATTAATACATATTTGTGGAAAAAAAATATTAAAATAAAATGTATATTCTGATGATGTTTAGGCCAGCAGAGAAGGCCTTGCTGGCCCTGACGGCACACCACTGCATTTAACAGACTCTTTTAACCATTTAACTGACGCTTTTAACCATTTAACAGACTCTTTTAACCATTTAACAGACGCTTTTAACCATTTAACAGACGCTTTTAACCATTTAACAGACAGACTGAGGGTTAGACAGTCTCCCTGGAGTAACTGAGGGTTAGACAGTGTCCCTGGAGTAACTGAGGGTTAGACAGTCTCCCTGGAGTAATTTAGGGCTGAGTGTCTTACTCAAGGGTTCCCAGGTGGGATTTGAACTCATGACCTTCTGATCACCAGTCTAACTCACTGTCCACTAGGCCACCACTACCCTTATGAGCTATATCCTCATGATCTGCCCTCTTTATTCCTCCCTCGGTGCCTCCACCCTCCCTCCCTCCCTCCCTCCCTCTCTCTCTCCCTCCCTCCCTCCCTCTCTCTCTCCCCCCCTCCCCCCCTTTCTCCCTACCCTCCTCCTCTCCCCCCCCCCCCCCTCCCTCCCTCTCCTCCAGGCTGGAGTCTCTGCGGGGGGTGAAGCGGGCCCGTGAGGCAGAGTTGAGGAGGATGGAGGGGGACATGGAGAGCGCCCGGACCAGCCTGGAGAACCTGGAGGAGGGGTCTTCTGACCGCCAGCTGCAGTTCTACCGGGACATGAACCTCTACGTGGGGAACCTGGTGGAATGTCTGGCAGAGAAGGTCAGAGGTCATCCTCTATGTAGAGACCTGAGGAGAGGAGAAGGTCAGAGGTCATCCTCTATGTAGAGACCTGAGGAGAGGAGAAGGTCAGAGGGATTAAGTTAGGGTTAGAGTATTAGGTTGTTTTGTATGGGTGGTATCAAACCAGACTGTAGTAATAATATTTAATGGCTGGTTCGCTGGCTGACTGACTGGCTGACTGACTGACTGACTGACTGGCTGGCTGACTGGCTGGCTGACTGACTGGCTGGCTGGCTGACTGGCTGACTGACTGACTAACTGACTGACTGGCTGACTGACTGGTTGACTGGCTGACTGACTGACTGACTGACTGGCTGGCTGTCTGTGTGTGTGTCTAGGTGGTGGATATGAACTCTGTGTGTGTCTAGGTGGTGTGTATATAACTGTGTGTGTGTCTAGGTGGTGTGTATATAACTCTGTGCAGTGTTTCCTCCAGGATTATTCACATTAGTGGCGGAGCGGTCAGTTTTCGCGTGCGGGTGCGTCGAGTGCGCGTGCGGTCAGTTTTCGCGTGTACGAGCATAAAACGCGCACTGGCGCTCAAAACAAAGACGTAATTTCACCAAAAACTAGAGGGTGGCAACAATTATTCTTTTTTTAATAGCGGTTAAGTCATTAAAGCCGAGCAGGTGATTTTATATAGAAGTTGATCAAATACCAAGATATCCTACAGCTGCAGCAGAACATGCGGAACGCGCATGACACACACACACACAGAAAGATCATCAGCTCATCGAATATGAAGTACACGAGAGATAATCAGCTCATCGAATATGAAGTACACAAGAGTAGAGTACACATGGAACCGGGAACACGCATACAGCACTGAACAACATCCGTAGAATATAAACTTGTGACTGACAGTCACATACATACATACATACACACACACACACACACAATGAAAGATCATCAGCTCGAAGCTACGAAGCTACGAAGTAGGCCTACATGAGAGTACACGCACAAAACCGGCTAACGTTACTCATTAACTGTTTACACAAGTAAAATCACAGTGTGACAGTCAGATGGAGCATTCGGTAAACAACAACAGCAAGGTAATGCATCAGTTGAGTTAAAGAAAACCGACTCTTACCTTTGATGACACTGACATGAGCCCTGCTTACCCGTACCTCCGCCGTTCTGTTCGTGGTGATTTTAGAGGCAATAGATTATTTTTGCCACGCGCATATTGCTATGAATAGTTCAAAGCTAGCGTTAGGTGCGAGAATGCTCGGTTAACCCATTAGCGGGAGCATTATTTGTTTCACAAAATAGGCTGATTTAGTTGACCATGAACATCAGAGACATACATTACGAATGTTCATTTAAAATACTCTATACTGAGCACTGGTATAAGAACATGAACCAGAGAACAGCAGTAAATGCAATAACCCACAGTCGTCGCTGATGATGTTGCATTTTCGATTAGGATACGTTTACGGGATTAAAGGGACGGGCGAAGAGAGAGAGAGAGGAGAGAGATTTCCTGAAATCCAAATGTCCCGCTAAATTCGGACCAATCACAAAACTGTTTTGAAAGCGCGTCGCCTTGCGTGGCGCGCCTGTTGAGAGCGATTCAGTCTCGATTGCAGTGCAAACACAAACGACGAGGTTAATTGCAACATTGTAACATATTGTAACTAACTACGCCCTAAATCGTAACGAAATGTAGGTCTGGAAGAGATATAACTCTGTGTGTGTGTGTGTGTGTGTGTATATATAACTGTGTGTGTGTGTATATAACTGTGTGTGTGTCTAGGTGGTGTGTATATAACTGTGTGTGTGTGTGTGTGTGTGTGTGTGTGTGTGTGTGTGTGTGTGTGTGTGTGTGTGTCTAGGTGGTGCAGATGAACTCAGTGGAGGTGGACCTACAGACTCTGCTGTCTGACCAGGCGGAGGCGCTGTTGTCAAGGAGACGAGAGGCTGTGAGGGAGGAGTCCACTCGCCTCCAACAGCTCAGCTGTGAGTGTGTGTGTGAGTGTGTGTGTGTGTGTTTAGTGTGTTTGAGAGACAGTGAGTGTGTGTGTGTGTGTGTGTGTGTGTGTGTGTGTGTGTGTGTGAGAGACTGTGTGTGTGTGTGTGTGTGTGTGTGTGTGTGCAGTGTTTCCTCCAGGATTTTTCACATAAGTGGCGGGGTGGTGATTTTCCGCGTGCACGCACATGAAACCAGCACTGGCACTCAAACCAAAGACGTAATTTCAACAAAAACTAGAGGGTGGCAACATTTTTTGTTTTTAAATAGAGATTAAGTCATTAAAGCCGAGCAGGTGATTTTATATAGAAGGTGATCAAATACCAAGATATCCTACAGCTGCAGCAGAACATGCGGAACGCGCATACAGCACTGAACATCGGTTACCGTATAATATACATGTGACTGACAGATACGCCCAAGACACTGACACACACAGAAAGATCATCAGCTCATCGAATATGAAGTACACGAGAGATAATCAGCTCATCGAATATGAAGTACACAAGAGTAGAGTACACGGTGCCCCACGGTGGTGTAGCGGTCTAAGCACTGGCCACTAGTGCATGCTGCCCACCGGGGGCTGGGTTCGAATCCCAGCTCGCCAGATCCGGATATGGCTGGGGCACACACGGGGAGCG
>NC_137688.1:74177543-74200043 GCF_963989245.1 Nansenia antarctica | reverse complement strand
GGCAGTGAGACACAATCTGGAGCATAAAATGAGAATGCAGCCTCACCAAATCTCTTCTTTTGTACATGTGGTACACAGAGAAAACCAGCGTCAGAAGACCTGAGAGCTCTATTGGGCTGATATGCTAGCAAAAGACCTGAGAGCTCTATTGGGCTGATATGCTAGCAGAAGATCTGAGAGCTCTATTGGGCTGATATGCTAGCAGAAGACCTGAGAGCTCAAAGCCCCGCGGTGGCGTAGCGGTCTAAGCACTAGCCACTAGTGCAAGCTGCCCACCGGGGACTGGGATCGAATCCCGGACTCGCCAGACCCGGATATGGCCGAGGCACACAGGGAGCGGCATATTGAGCGGCCGCTCCAGAGGGCGGTATAGGACTATTTCCGGACAAGGATCCGTCGCGCAACAGCGCCCCCGGGGTGCCGGAATAACGGTGCTGGGCTCGAGGAGCCAGACAGCTAGTCTGCCTGGCGATCTCCTCTGGGGCTGCCGGCCACGGGGTCGTGCGGCGGATCCTACGCAATAGGCAGGGTGAAATACCAAATTGGGTGAAAAAGGGATAAAATCTGAAAAACAAATTTATAAAAAAAAAAGAAAAGAAGACCTGAGAGCTCTATTGGGCTGATATGCTAGCAAAAGACCTGAGAGCTCTATTGGGCTGATATGCTAGCAGAAGACCTGAACATATTCTGGTGCTGTGCCAGTGAGAGCTTTAGAAACAAGCAGAGATGGAACAATCCGCTATCTGGGAAACCAGATAATCACATTCATTTCACTCATTCATGTATTTATTTATTTATTTCCATCCATTTCACTTTTCCTGGGAGTTAAAATTCCTGTTTTTCAAAGAAGCCGGTTATTCCCGACCGAGTTATGTAGTAGTAGAGTATTGACGAAGTTAACATTTATATTTTAACCATTTAGCAGACGCTTTTATCCAAAGCGACTTACAGTTAGAGATTGCAGGGACAGTCTCCCTGGAGTAACTGAGGGCTGAGGGCTTTACTCAAAGGCATACGAGTGGTGGTGTTCCCAGGTGGGATTTGAACTCATGACTAGTCTCACCCACCAGTGTGTGTGTTGTTGTTGTTGTGTGTTCATACATAGTGTGTGTGTTGTGTGTTCATACATAGTGTGTGTGTGTGTGTGTTGCGTCCCAGGCGTTCATCGAGGCCGTCGCTGGGCGGATGAGGAGCTGTGTGGATGAGGACGTCTTCATCCCCATCTACCCTAAGAAGTGAGTCTGTCTCTCTTATTTACACTGATTTATTATCTCACATATCGAGTGTCCTCCCCACTGTTCTTACTTGCTGCTCAAAGAAATCTGTCTTGTTTATGTTCCAGTAATATTCAGCTGTCTGATGAAACCTGAGCTTCATGATGAATCAGAATCAGAATAATTTGTATTGCCAAGTATATTCACACATACAGGACATTGTTGCTGACTGTTCTCCAGGTTCCTAGACGACCCGTCGTCTCCACAGTGCCGGTTCAGAGACAGACAGTTCTGGACAGCAGTGAAGGTACGCCGCCCAAGCTACAGAACCACGGGGCAACACGGGTCTAACACCTGTTAACTGTCCCTCAAGGGGAAACACATCATCCTCATGATAAAACACACATATGAACAACACCAGCCGCGGGAGGGAGAGCCGCCGTCTAATGATCGCAAGGTCGGCAGATCGGCGGTTCGAGCCCCGGCCGTCTGGCCACATGTCAGCTGAAGGATCTTGAAATGTATTCTGAGCTTAACAGGAAGCCAGTGTAGAGACTCTAACAGGAAGCCAGTGTAGAGTCTCTAACAGGAAGCCAGTGGAGAGTCTCTAACAGGAAGCCAGTGTAGAGTCTAACAGGAAGCCAGTGGAGAGTCTCTAACAGGAAGCCAGTGTAGAGTCTCTAACATGAAGCCAGTGTAGAGTCTCTAACAGGAAGCCAGTGTAGAGTCTCTAAAATAGGAGACTGTTTTGTTAGCCATTGCCTTTGTTGCGTTTGTGTCTCTCAGCTCTCGGGTAACATGGTTGTGTATGTGTGTGGGTGTGTGTGTGTGTGTGTGTGTAACATGGTTGTGTGTCTCCAGCTCCTGGGTAACATGGTTGTGTGTGTGTGTGTGTGTGTGTGTGTGTGTGTGTGTAACATGGTAGTGTGTGTGTGTAACATGGTTGTGTGTGTGTAACATGGTCTCCATGGTTACAGCTCCTGGGGAACAAGGTTGTGTGTGTGTGTGTGTGTGTGTGTGTGTGTGTAACATGGTTGTGTGTGTGTAACATGGTTGTGTGTGTGTAACATGGTTGTGTGTGTGTAACATGGTTGTGTGTCTCCAGCTCCTGGGTAACATGGTTGTGTGTGTGTGTGTGTGTAACATGGTTGTGTGTGTGTGTAACATGTGTGTGTGTGTGTGTGTGTGTGTGTGTAACATGGTTGTGTGTGTGTAACATGGTTGTGTGTCTCCAGCTCCTGGGTAACATGGGTGTGTGTGTGTGTGTGTGTAACATGGTTGTGTGTGTGTGTGTGTGTGTGTGTGTAACATGGTTGTGTGTGTGTGTGTGTAACATGGTCTCCATGGTTACAGCTCCTGGGGAACATGGCTCTGTGGGACCGTGTGGTGCCTGACACGGTTCTGAAAGAGCTGATGTTGGACCGCCTCCTGAACCGCTACCTGATGATGACCCTGCTGAACCTGCCTCCTCACACCTCCACACACTGCTGCAAGAAGGTTAGAACCTCCTCACACCTCCTCACACCTCCACACACTGCTGCAAGAAGGTTAGAACCTCCTCACACCTCCTCACACTGCTGCAAGAACGTTAGAACCTCCTCACACCTCCACACACCTCCTCACACAGCTGCAAGAAGGTTAGAACCTCCTCACACCTCCTCACACCTCCACACACTGCTGCAAGAAGGTTAGAACCTCCTCACACCTCCTCACACTGCTGCAAGAACGTTAGAACCTCCTCACACCTCCACACACCTCCTCACACAGCTGCAAGAAGGTTAGAACCTCCTCACACCTCCTCACACCTCCACACACTGCTGCAAGAAGGTTAGAACCTCCTCACACCTCCTCACACTGCTGCATGAAGGTTAGAACCTCCTCACACCTCCTCACACTGCTGCATGAAGGTCTGGTCCGTGTGTGTGTGTGTGTGTGTGTGTGTGTGTGTGTGTGTGTGTGTGTTACAGATCCTTCATTACAGTATCTTCGTGTCTTTATGGAGGGCTATTTTCAAGTCTCTCTCTCTCTCTCTCCCCCTCTCTCTGTCCTTCTCTCCCTCTCCCTCCCTCTCTCTCTCTCTGTCTCTCTCTGTCCCTCTCTCTCTCCCTCTCTCTCTCCCTCCCTCTCTCTCTCTCCCTCTTTCTGTCTTTGTCTCTCCCCCCCTCACTCTCTCTCTCTCCCTCCCCCCCTCTCTCCCCCCCCTCTCTCCCCCCCCCCCCCCCCCAGGTTGTGGAGTGTTTCCCTACTTCCTGGTTCAGAGACGTGAGCTCTCCTCTCCCTCAGCTGCAGCCAATCAGCAAACACCTGCAGCAGACCGCCCGCTCCGTCTGCAAACTCCACCCTGACACCCCCCGCACACGGTAATAACCCCACCCTGACACCCCCCGCACACGGTAATAACCCCACCCTGACACCCCCCCGCACACGGTAATAACCCCACCCTGACACCCCCCGCACACGGTAATAACACCACTATTACACAGTAATAACACCACTATTACACAGTAATAACCCCACTATTACACATTAATAACACCACCCTGACACCGCTGTTTGTTGTGTTTCCTCCAGAGCGGTTGTGAGCGACATCCTGACTACCCTGGGGAACATCAAAGACTGGGACAGCGCAACAGCCGTCGCTGAGAAACACCATTATACAGACCTGCTGGACGCGCTGGACAGACCCTAACCCTCACCTGTCACCCTAACCCTAACCCTAACCCTAAGTGTGAAACACCATTACACAGACCTGCTGGACGCGCTGGACAGACCCTAACCCTCACCTGTCTGTGGATTTGTCTTGAGTTTGTGAATCATGCTGTAAAACATGTACATGTTAATGTGTTGTACATCATACAACCGTATTTGTACTTTTGAAGAATAAATATTTGGTATTTTGTCAATAGATCACTGGACTGGTCAAGTTCTTTCCCAAACTGAGTTTTCACCCCGAACATTAGTTTATTTTTTGGTGTGTGACTGGGCGTTATTAGATGTATGTGTATGTGTAACCCTTCTGTGGTGGATGTTGTATTAAGAATGCCACGGCCACACAGGACTTTGCTCTTCTGTCTTTTACTGGTATTCGGTTGTTAAGTTGTGACGTGTTTCCGGGTCCAAAGTTGGCTGAGGCGCTCTCTTCGAAATGCCTCAGTAATAATAATAATTCATTATATTTGTATAGCGCTTTTCCGAGGCTCAAAGACGCTGACAAATATGGGAAAAACGGGAAAGTGCTGTGTCCCTTGTTGTATGAATAGATCCCAGTCTAAAAAACTATTGAACTGTCATTCTACCGCTTTAGTACACTGATACTCTCGTGCTTTAGTACACTGGTACTCTGGTGCAGGGAATTTCTGGTTTGGACCCGGAAATTGCTTAACGTCACATTTGACGTCAGACTTAACAACCGAATAAGAATGACAAAAGTCATGAGGGTTCATGTAACAACTCAACTCGACAGCTCAGCATGAAGTATATGTTCTGCTCTTAAACATCAAAGGATCCCGAACATAGAAATAGAAATATAAACAGTGCCCACCTGGTATAAGAATGACAAAAGTCATGAGGGTTCATGTAACTCAACTCGACAGCTGTGTAATAAAGAATAGAGACATTGCCATAAAAATACAGAACAGAAATAAAGAAAGCGAGTGCAGAGAGCTAAGTCTAACTACGGCATCCAGAGGACGCAAACTAGCTAACGGAATGTTAGCTAGTAATCTTCGTACGGTAGCTAGCCTAGGTTTATCATAAAAATATCAGTCAAACAGAACAAATACAGCTGCTAACTGTTAAATAATATAGTGACCGTGCGCATACTCAAAATACATATAATCTCTCACTGACAAATCTATTCCAAACCATTAAACATAACATTATTCATTCAGACAGATTTCTCGCGCACCCACCTCAGCATGAAGTATATGATCATTTATACTGTTATACTGAATATCAGCACGGCTGTGATTGTCTTCTACTCGGCCTGCGGCCTCGTACCTACGACCGAATCACAGCCGTGCTGATATTCAGTATAACAGCACTCCCTCTCGTGTGATATTGCTTAACTGAGGCACGCTCGGGCGGGAAGAGGAAGGCTGCAGTTACATGCCCAACCCACCAGGTGGCTCCAAAACAATAACAAAACAACTATTTTACAGAAATCCATACATATAACACATAACAGCATTTCTAACTCTGTTACATATGGACTGGGGACCATTGGTACAGTGGACGCGACGTTTTGACTAGTCAAAATCATAGTTGCAGATATCTCAAACGTCATTATGACTAGTCCGAATTGTATTGCATGACATTGCTCATGCTAACCCTAACTAGTAACTTATATGGACTATATAACTAACAGTATTATGTTCTACGAACGGTAGAGGTATATAAAAGGTATAGGTATATAAGAGGTAGAGGTATATAAAAGGTAGAGGTATATAAGAGGTAGAGGTATATAAAAGGTAGAGGTATATAAGGGGTCAAGGTATATAAAAGGTAGAGGTATATAAGAGGTAGATGTATATAAAAGGTAGAGATATATGAAAGGTAGAGATATATAAGAGGTAGAGGTATATAAGAGGTAGAGGTATATAAGAGGTAGAGGTATATAAAAGGTATATATTTTGAAAACAACAATAGGAGATAATGAATGTTTTTTTGTTTGTTTTTTTACAATATGCTATGCATATGCTAGGCTATCTACATAATAACAGTTGTTTCTTTCCTATATAAAGGAATACTAATTTTCTCTGCTTGGCATTAAGCTCTTGAATTAACAATGGTGGGATGTTTATAATCATCATTTGAAGGGGATCTGTTTTGTTGCATTTTTCATAAAAAAATCTGTACCAATGTGAAATCACTGACAAAATAAACAAGTATGGCAAAGGAATGGTGATCAAATTAATGTAATGATAAAGATAATGACTGGTGACTATCATCAGTTGTTTCCACATGGTTTGAACAGGCTGGAGAAGGCTCTGGTAGCTGCCCTCTTCATCCTGGTCAGGAGAGAAGGTTTGCTGCTCTTTGACGGTGGAGATGCAGGAACTGTGAACGACTCTGCAAAGAAAGGCAGATGGTATTATTTGCAACATTTTTAATCGAATAGTACATGGGTCATGTTCTCAATCTTGAAAGCAGTAGTTTACTTACCTGTGTAGTAAACAGTCGGAGACGGGCTCTGAGCCTGGCACTTCAGGGACTCGTGAGGACTGCAGTCCTTGTCGGTTACTTTCTTGGAGGCCTGAATGTCAATACAGTTTATCAATACAAATACATAAATGCTTGGGTGATGATGATATGATACAAACTAAAATACTATACAAGTGTGAATATAAATGTGTAATTATGTATCAATTAGTTAAAGACTAAGGCAGTGTTATCGGTGAATGTCTTGACAGATCTACAGTATGAGGAACATACCTTTGTCTTGTTGAACCAGGTTTTAGGAGATAATAGTTTTCTCCTCCTGCTCTTCTTGACCTTCTGCACCGGCAGATCTGCCTCAACTGGCAGGGACGATGGAACGACGCCCCCTGTAGCCTGCGCTGTACCACAGGCATGAAGAAGCTCCTTTGTCATGGAAGCGACCAACGCATCGACAACGGACGGGTCTTCAGACTCCACAGCCGTCTCCAGTCCTTCCTGGCCACCGAACTCTCGCACCACCTCGCTGTTGATGTTCCTGTACATCTTCTGGATCTTCAGACCCTGAGGAAAGGCCTGGGTCTGTGGGAGGCCTGACGCCGAGCAGAAGTCTGAGAGGACCCTCGCTGCGACGCCACTGCACCGTTCACCTGCGTGGGAGACTCTCTCAGACGTGGTGGGGCACGTATCCATGAGCAGTTTGATACTCAGCATTTGCACCAAGCTGCGAAAATCATCCCGGTCCACGTTGGTCGTGGCGACTTGACCGTGTTCAAGCGTGATCTCTGGGTTCACGTGACGACGCAGGGGCGGAAGTCTGTTAGGTCGGGCTAGGATCTCGCCTGTTCTGTTCCTGTCCTTCACCCGATCCAACACTCCGTGAACGATATCGCTCGTCGCCAAGCTTATGCCTGACTTAACGGACGATTTGGCTGAATTCTGGATAATTGTGTTCCTGACGATAGGACACCCAGAATCTGGCACTTCATCAGGGATTGGAGTGCCAGGTAAGTTGAACATCCATTCTGGCTGCCTAGCCTTCGAGAAGGAGCATGGCGAGGGCTCACTGTTGGTGTCCTTCACCCGATCTAACACTCCTTGAACAATATCACTCGTCGCCGAGCTTATGCCTGACTCGACGGACGATTTGGCTGCAGCCCGGCTCTTGACGACACTGACACTTGAGCCGATAGAAAGCACGTCCAACATCTGGCTTGTAATCACCTTGGGGAAGACTGTTTCATTATCGTCTGACTCAAGTCCTGAGTCCTGGATAACGGTGTGGCTTACGATAGGAGATAGTCTCAACGTCTCATTGGGGGTATAAGAGCCAGGTAAGTTGAACCATGCGTAAGATCCGGCCTTTGAGGAGCACCTTGACTGGGAGAAGCAGGGCGAGGGCTCTCGTGCATTCAGGGTGTCAGCAGCGCCCCTACAGCTCGCTGTGCCGGTGTCCTCCATAGTAGTAGCGTCTTCTTCCACATCAGCTCTGACACTGCTCTGGTCGTAGGTTAAATCAGCTGTTAAGTCATCGTGTTGACTGGTTGATCTGTCCAGCTGAACGGATCCTTGCTGTTTGAGGAACCCCTTGATCCTACTCTGCACACTGTGGTACATACTGAAGGCAACAGCCCAGATCTTCCTTTCTGACACCTGCTGAGCTCCAGTCTCACCAATCATGTTGGCTGATGAGATGGGCTGACTGAGCTCCTGGATGTCTGCCACTATGCTCTCTACAACATCAGTGACAGTATGGGCAGACAGGGAGCCTTCCCCCAGCATGCTAGGGGATTCACAGAGGATTCCACTCACACCTTGGACAGCTTGGGAATGAAACTCCTGACTCCTGAGTTTTTGGAGGCTCTGGGTGGAGAGAGAGCGGAAAGACCCGACATCTTTGTTAGATATGATGCCGCCATCTGGATTCAGTGAGGAAATTGGCACACGATAATCTTGAGATTCAGCTGGTGATGGTGACCTTGACACGTCCCCCTGACAAGACAGGACTCCACCTACAAACTGGGAGGCCACAAGTGATTCTTCAGATCTTCCCACAGTGGAGGAACACTGTTCCGTTGACATTTCATCGTTGTATGTATTTAGGAGAGTTGAAATGACGTCTTTGGTGGAAGTTGTCCACCATCTACGTCCAGATGGCTCCATAAATGTTTGACGAGAAACGTTTTGTATTTTAAGTTTCCTCTTATTGGCAAAGTCCTTTAGTTTGTTCTGGACTTTGTTATATAAACGAACAGAACCAGACCGGATCCTTCTCTCTAGCGTCTGAGCATTTTCCTGCTCTCCCTCTGTGGGTTCAGTCATGATCTTCAAGTCCGTAATGAAGACCTCAACGATTCCAGACGCTGCAGAATTAGCACGATGGTGCTCAATGGTGCGCTGGTCCACCTGGTCGCTATCAGAACTGGAGGCACTGGTCCACTCAGAACTGGAGGCCTCCATTGGAGAAGCAACCTGTTCACCAGTTAAGCTGCTGTTGGACTTAACTAGATATTCACTCACTGCGTGAGTGGCCTTTTCCTTAAACGTGATGTTTTTCATGTCAAAGCTACAGGTTGAAAATGTGCTTTCTGACTTGAGGCTGCAGGGGGAACCAGTTTCACTATCTTGGCTGCTCTTGGACCTGCTGCTCTTCACCAATCCGTCAATCCACCAATCCATCGAACCACCTACGATCCTCATCTTCTCAGTCAGGGACTCTATCAAATCATGATCACTCCCATCAAGATGACTCTCCATTACACCAGAGATGGTGGCCATGACTCGCCCTGTAAGACACCGGCTCCCTTGCTCGACTTCCGCCTCACCAACAAGGGCGGTTTCCTCTCCAGCTGAAGTCTGTCCCGGGGCGGTTGTCTTCAGCACGGCGTCAACCTCGCTCATCAGCTCCTCGGGGGTCGGGGAGCGCGAGGCTTCCCCTCTGGCTGACGTCACTGGGGAGGTGTGAGTTGAGGATAGGCTCTGAATGGCCACCGATGTGACTGACTCAACTCTTTTGACCACTCCGGCCATCAAGGCATCAGTGAGACTGGGAGAGGAACGTCCAGATGAACCCCTGGCCAGGTCTGTAAGAGACGCCTGCAGGCTGCTGTGGAGGCTGGCGAAGAGGCTCTCCTCTGACACACCTGTGAGAAGCTCAAGGCGGGTCCTGAAACATAACACAGACATCCTCAAAGTCTGACTTCAACTATTTAGATCCATTCAGAAGGTATGAGAGTGTTAGATTTTCTTTTTTTGTTAGAGCATTGGGTAACCCTTATTGTTTTTTATTTTCTTTTTATTGTCAATGGTCATTGGTTACAACAATCGTCATTACATTCAACATATCACAATCAACTCAGTTCCTATGACCAAAGTCTTTTTTTTAAAAATATTAAGTAAAGTAAAGATAAAACAAAACAAAACAAAAACAAACAAAGAAAAAAGAAAAGCAATAGCGAGTGAACTTTGGGAGCTTTCATCTTACATATGATAGATTAGAATAGAAAATGATTCAAGAAAATAAACACAATTACATCACCCTCTCATGTTCTTTTAACAGTTCAACAGAAATCTGACCTTACAGGTTTAACATATCCAGTCCATTTCCCTAACCTTCATCCCCATCATCTTCCTCAATGTATAAATCCACACCCCTTGTAAATGATTGGCCTAGACCTCACCCGAGGGCGGACTTGTTACCTGAAGGGACCTGAGGGCATATATACTGAAATGTAATGAATGAACGACACTTTGCGAGAAACTTTGACCGTTCAGATCCGTCTGACGAACCTGTAAACTTTCTCCTTCTATAGAGGAAAACATTAAATGTCTTTTTCTTATACATTTTGAAACGAAGCAGGCTGCCTTTCTTTAATTGCACTAACAGTCCAGATCCGATAGAACTTTTCTACCTGAATTCTAAGGGAGTATGACATCTTTTCCATTACATATATATCATGAATTATATCTATCCATTCATCCACTGTAGGTATACGTCTGGCTTTAACCATTTTCTTGTGATAGCCTTTTTACTTGCTACCAGAAGTATCAATATCAATTTTCTGTCGCTATTGTCCCAATTTTCGAATGAGATGTTTCCCAGGTATAAGGTGTCCCATTTGAAGGGGATGTTAATTTCAAAAATAACTTCCAGATTATTGTGTATCTCCTGCCAAAATGGGACTAGAATTGGGCATTCCCAGAATACATGGTAGTGATTGGCTTCATTCAGTCCACAGGATCTCCAACACCCTACACCCGTCCCCTGGTGTCGTTTTTGTAGTGGGGTGATAAAAAACCTTGTAAGGTTTTTCCAACAAAATTCTCGCCACGTATTTGAGCATGTTGTTTCCCATTGTAGTTTACATAATCTGTCCCAATCCTCCCCAGAAATAGTAAAATTACCCTCTTTCTCCCATTTCTCTTTAATATTGTATTGACTGTTTTGAGATTGATCTGGCGGAAGCCATTGTATAGTCTAGATACCACCTTGTTACATATCAATGATTTGCTTGCTGATGTAAATACTTCCATAATTCCTGTTACCCCCTCTTCTGATACTCCCCCTAAATTCTGATTGAAATGGTGTCGGACCTGGAGATACCTATAGAAATCATTTTGTTCCAAACCATGCTTTCTCTGTAGCGATTCAATGCTCTGAAATGTTCCCTTGTGGACAAAAATTAAATAGTTCGAAAGGCCTTTTTCAACCCAGACTTTAAATCTAGCATCTGTTTTGTTTGGAGGGAAGTCTGTGTCATATGCACACCATCTTAGCATTTTAAGTGAGTCTCTTATCTACCCAAATCTTCAAAGCCACGTTAATCCAGGGATTATTTTTATTTGTCATGTTGTTTATTAATTCACTATCTGCAACTATCGCTGCTATTTGAACCCCTTCTGTCATTGCACTCTCAATTTCCTTCCATCTTGTAGAGTATGATGGAGTACACCAACACACTACAGGCCTTAATTGAGCTGCGCAATAGTATTCTCGTAAGCAAGGAAGGCCAAATCTCCCGTTTTCTTTTCTTAACTGTAGAGTTTTGTATCTGATTCTGTTTTTTTTTCCCTTGCCATAGATATCTAGATATTAATTTGTCCCATTCTATAAATTGCTTAGCAGGTATCTCCACTGGAAGAGTCTGGAATAAATACAGTAACCTTGGTAGGATGTTCATCTTAACAGACTCCACCCTGGAGCTCAAACTCAAGAAGGGAATGAGACTCCACTGTAGTACATCTGATTTTAGTTTTACATTCAAAGGGCCATAATTAAGATCAGATAATTTTGAGACATCTTTTGGCAGGTTAACACCTAGGTATTTTATTGAATCTGCATCCCATTTCAGGTTATATTTCCCTCTAATATGATTGGGTGGGTCATAGTTAAGTGTAAGTACCTGGGTTTTCTGAATATTTAGTTTGTAGCCTGAAAGTGTCCCATATTCCTCTAATAAACCCATCAATTTTGGGATTGTCTGTGTGGGCTGTGTTAGATATACCAGGACTTCATCCGCAAAAAGACCAAGTTTATGCTCACCAGCTGCCATGTCTATTCCCTTAATTTAAAAATGTTGCCTTATCCATTGGCTCAAAGGCTCAATAAAAAGGCTGAATAGGAGTGGGGAGGCGGGACATCCCTGCCTGGATCCACGTTCCAGAGTGAAGGATCCCGATAGGTCACCATTAATTTTGATCCTTGCGGATGGGCTATCATATAATGCTTGGAAAGTTGCAATAATAGACTCATGAATCTCAATAGTACCTTGTATAAAAAGTTCCACCTAACTGAATCGAAAGCTTTCTCTGCGTCCAAACTTACAAGAGCTGCCTCTATTCCGTGTTGTGTGATATGTCTGATAATGTGTAATGACCTTCTAATGTTGTCTTGTGTTTGCCTTTGTCTAATGAATCCTGTCTTATCTAAATGAATGAGTTTAGGTAGGATCTTATCTATTCTTCTGGATAATATTGATGTAAACAGTCGATAATCGAGGTTGAGCACACTGATAGGGCAGTAGCTATTACATTCTAGTTTGTCTTTCCCTTCCTTCGGTATGACTGAAATTATTGCTTCCCTCCACGAGGGTGGAATTTCCCTTTTCTGTAGTACCCAATTAAATGCCCTCAGTAATGTTGGAGCTAATTGTTCTCTAAATTATCTGTACCATTCAGCAGTGAAACCATCTGAACCCGGGGATTTGTTTGCCTTCAATCTCGAAATTGCTGATTGTAAATCCTCTATTGTTATTTCGGCTACCAAGTCTTTATTTTGTTCATTAGTGACAGAGGGTAAATCAAGAGAGGCTAGGAATGACTCAATCTGTAGGTTGTTATCCACTTGTGGTTGGGAATATAGTGTTTTATAGAACTTTTCGAAACTCTGTTGAATTTTGTCTAGCTTACACTCTATCGCTCCGGATTCGGGGTTCCTTATTTTATAGATTGCATTATCTGCTTGTTGTTTTCTTAGTCTATATGATAGGACTTTCAATGATTTCCCACCTACTTCATAGTATCTTTGTTTTGTAAATAATCGGGTTTTTTGTATGTCCTGATTGCCTATTTCATTTATCTCGTTCCTTATGTCTTTCATTTCTTGTTTCACCCTGTTATCCAAATTGTTACTGTGTTGTCTTTGTAGATGTTTTAATTTCATTTCCAGGTCATGCAGTCTTTGTCCTCTAAGTTTTTTTATAAGTGAAGTAGTGGCGATGATGTTACCCCTCATTACTGCTTTAAGTGCATCCCAGAGCATTATTATTACTATTATTATTATTATTATTATTATTATTATTATCATCAATATTATTATTATTACTACTATTCAGGGTATATACAAGAATCTTGAGGTTAATTTCAATACCTTTCTAAGACTTTTTAAAGACCTTGTCAATATTTTTCCAGACCTCACCGCCACTTCGAGCTGTAACCGTTGACATCAGTGACACCTTTAACTTAACAGTTTTAGTTTGCAATAGACTAGACCACTATCATACAACAACATTTCCGGTTCATCTTAGTTTTTTTTATAAAACTAATAAATTCATAAACTTTTACTAAATGTTTTTAGGACTCAAACTCTTTGGACAGAGTCTAATTCAGAAAAATACCTACAAAATTCAAGACCTCATAAAATCGTGATAAGACTTTTTAATACTTATTAAGGGTCTTGATTTTCCCAAAATTGATTTATCAACTTTGAATACTTTTCAAGACACCGCGGATACCCTGCTATTATTATTATTAATAATATTAATATTAATATTATTATTATTATTACTACTATAATAATAATTATTATTATTATTGTTATAATAATAATTATCATTATTACCATTATCATTATTATTATTATTATTATTATCATTATTATTATTATCATTATTATTATTATTACTACTACTATTATTATTATTATTATTATCATTATTATTATTATTACTATTATTATTATTATTATTATTATTATTAATAATAATAATAACAAGTCCAAACCTCCCAGGAACCAGGAAGAATATTCTAGAACATACCTCAGTCTTGGCTTGTCGTGGCTCGTCTGTCTTGAAGCTGATGAGGGTCTCGTTGAGGTCGTTGAGGTTGGAGAGGTCGTTGAGGTTGGAGAGGTCGGAGAGGTCGTTGAGGTCGCGCCAGGCCTCTTGATCCCCAGGACCTGGCAGAGGCCTGGCAGGATGGTGGCCATGACTCGCCCTGTAAGACACCGTGCTTGCTCGACTTCCGCCTCACCAACGAGGGTGGTTTCCTCTCCAGCTGACGTTTGTCCTGGGGCGGTTGTCTTCAGCACGGCGTCAACCTCGCTCCTCAGCTCCTCAGGGGTCCGGGAGCGCGAGGCTTCCCCTCTGGCTGACGTCACTGGGGAGGTGTGAGTTGAGGACGGGCGTCCAGATGAACCCCTGGCCAGGTCTGTAAGAGACCCCTGTAGACTGCCGGGGGGGCTGGAGAAGAGGCTCTCCTCTGACACACCTGTGGAGGACCTCCCACTACCGCTGCTCTTGGGAAACTCCGCCTTATCAAACAGAACCACTAGAGAGTGGGAGGAGTCAACCTTGTGGCTGGTCTGGCCTGAAGCTGATGAGGCTCTCGTTGACGTCTGAGAGGTCGCACCGTGCCCTTTGACCCCCAGGGCCTGGTAGAGGTCTGGCAGGACGAGCTTCATCACAGACTCTGACAGGAGCTGAATGATCCTCAGACACAGGCTGGCCAGCTGTGCTTTTATCTCCTGTGTTCCACAGAGAAGATAAGGGATGTTTAAGCAATATCACACGAGAGGGAGTGCTGTTATACTGAATATAAGCACGGCTGTGATTCGGTCGTAGGTACGAGGCCGCTGGCCGAGTAGAAGACAATCAGAGCCGTGCTGAAGGCGCCGGCCGGCCCACTCACTGGGAGCAATTTGGGGGTTCAGTGTCTTGCCCAAGGACACTTCGACATGTGGCCAGCCGGGGCTCGAACCGCCGATCTGCCAACCTTGCGATTATTAGACGGCGGCTCTACCTCCTGCGCCACAACCCCCCCTACTGGACAGAAGAAGAAGTTACCAAACATAAAGCAGAGTCGTACTGATCTGCTGAGTTACATCTCAGTAAGAATCTTACCGGGTCAAAGTCGCCATCGCGGATCGTGTTCCACTTCCTGAAAACAATATAGTAAGATGTTGTAAGTGATAGTCCACAAAGATGAACAGTCAATCAATGTAGTTTCAAATATGATCGTATGCAGTGGTGTAGTCTAGTTTTTTCTAGTGGGTATACTGTGATTTTTCCCAGCCTCATATCGTTCATTTCGGAACGCCCAAAAAATAAATCTGCGCTTCCTGTCTAACGTTAGCCTATATATATCTAAATTAAATGTTAGAAGGCTGATCTGTGCATGATAGTGCTGCATTTTGATATATTTCATTTCGCATCTCCCCCCTTTGATGGTATATGACGCTATAGTCAGTCCCAATGGTCCAAAATTCAAGCGCTTCGTAACACAGACGGTGTTCTGTCACAAGTTCTGTCACAAAACGCCATTACGTATCCTCACACATTTTTAAGTGGGTATATGGAAATCCTTGGCTTTCCTAGTGGGTATACGGCATAGTCCTGCGTATCACCTAGACTACACCACTGGTCGTATGTGGGGGACTGATGGGACCAAAGGAGAGAGAAAGGAGGGAGAACATACTCCTGAGTGATGCTCCTCAGGAAGTCGATGATCAGTGAATGATACGACTCCTGATCTTCATCCCTGCTGGAACCCATGCCGCTGAGATTCCTCCTCTGCTGACAGAAGTTAATTCAATTACACAGAGTCACAGAGTCTGAATACATCTAGTCTGAGCTACACACAGGCTACAGGCTACAGGCTACAGTTCTATACCACATCCTTGTAGCTATCCATCCACATCATTAAGTTAAATGCTCACACTAATGGGATGAGATTATTATTAACACCGTGTTTAAAAGCCTTGACAGACTAACCGTCTCATTTGCAGTTTCAGAGGGAAGGGGGTCTTCCCCCCCGCAGACAGGCAGGTCTGAAGACTCCGACTGGCTGCTACGATCATAAACACAAGAGAGGTAGAGAGACTGCCTGCTACGATCATAAACACAGGAGAGGTAGAGAGACTGGCTGCTATGATCATAAACACAGGAGAGGTAGAGACACATGAACCAGAGTAGGACTGCCTGCTACGATCATAAACACAGGAGAGGTAGAGAGACATCAACCAGAGTAGGACTGCCTGCTACAATCATAAACACAGGAGAGGTAGAGACACGTGAAGCAGAGTAGGACTGCCTGCTACGATCATAAACAGAGAGAGGTAGAGAGACTGGCTGCTATGGTCATAAACAGGGGAGCGATAGAGGAGAAAACAGAGGAGAGGTAGAGACACATCAACCAGAATAACAGTATCTGACCGCACTCACCTAATAATAATAATAATAATAATAATAATAATATCTTGGTTTTATATAGCGCCTTTCACAAACCCAAGGACGCTTTACAGATTTTACGGACAGAAAGTCAGACAGACACAACAGAAAAAACAAGAAGACAGCGACAGAACTAAACTAGGGGCCAAAGGCCTTGGTTAACAGCTGAACTAGACTAGGGGCCAGAGCCTTGGTGAACAGCTGAACTAGGGGCTAGAGGCCTTGGTGAACAGCTGAACTAGGGGCCAGAGGCCTTGGTGAACAGCTGAACTAGACTAGGGGCCAGAGGCCTTGGTGAACAGCTGAACTAGGGGCCTTGGTGAACAGCTGAACTAGGGGCTAGAGGCCTTGGTGAACAGCTGAACTAGACTAGGGGCCAGAGGCCTTGGTGAACAGCTAAACTAGGGGCCAGAGGTCTTGGTGAACAGCTGAACTAGACTAGGGGCCAGAGGCCTTGGTGAACAGATGGGTTCTGAGGGCTGATTTGGACTCATCTTACAGCCTCATTCTAGGGGGACAATCTGGATGTGCAATAATGGGTCAAATGAGAACAAAGTCGGCCATCTTTACCGTAATATTTCTGATAGACTAAAGGAGAGATATGCCAGGGGGAATTTTAGATACTGCAAGTAGCGTCTCCATGACAGGCTAACTAACTTTGACACTGTTTACTTAAACTCTGGTCGAAGCATCAAAGTGCTCCAATCATTATATAATCATCATTTAATGATTTAGTCATTTAAAGGCGATATTAAAAAGATGGGTTTTTAGTCTTGACTTGAACATATGTGCTGAGGTTGCATCCCTAATGTAAACTGGCAGTGAGACACAATCTGGGTGCATAAAATGAGAATGCAGCCTCACCAAATCTCTTCTTTTGTACATGTGGTACACAGAGAAAACCAGCGTCAGAAGACCTGAGAGCTCTATTGGGCTGATATGCTAGCAAAAGACCTGAGAGCTCTATTGGACTGATATGCTAGCAGAAGACCTGAGAGCTCTATTGGGCTGATATGCTAGCAGAAGACCTGAGAGCTCTATTGGGCTGATATGCTAGCAGAAGACCTGAGAACTCTATTGGGCTGATATGCTAGCAGAAGACCTGAGAGCTCTATTGGGCTGATATGCTAGCAAAAGGTCTTTCAGATATTCTGGTGCTGTGCCAGTGAGAGCTTTAGAAACAAGCAGAAGGATCTTGAAATCTATTCTGAACTTAACAGGAAGCCAGTGTAGAGTTTCTAAAATAGGAGTTATGAGCTTGTCTGCTTGTAACGGCCTTACCTGACTGTTCTCCTTGGGGAGGACCTCTTCTTGGACCTCTTCTTGGGCTGCAAAAAAGGAGGTAAATAAAAGGTTGTTAAGGTTGAAGTAGCTAATCCCCCAAGTCAGTTTTAACACAGCTTTGATACACTGATTCTACAAGTTTCTAAGATGTCTGTTTTTAAGACACTTATCACACAAATAAAAAGCTTCTTCAGAATAAGCTGAAACAGAACATGTTCAAACCTTGTTAATTTTTTCCATTAATCATTAACTCGGTCTGAGTTAACGTCAAAACGCATCGAAATATATTTCTGACTGACATCCCCCAGGCTTCGTCACCAAATAGCATGCCTTGGTGATGTCATCCTTCATGACATCACAAACACATTCCCTCCCCCAAAACAAGTGTTGCCATAACCACGCCCCCTAACAATAGCCACGCCCCTAACCATAACCACTATACAAATAAAGGTTATTATTATTATTATTATAATTATTGCTATTATTATTATTATAATTATTATAATTATTATTAATATATAATCATCACAAGAAGTAGGTGGGCGGAGTTCCACATCCCACTGTATCCATGTCAGGTGTCTGTCTCCATGGTAACAGGTCAACGGAAGCATAAACACATGCTAAATGCTAACGTAGCTGCGCGCTGGTCTGACTGTCCAGCCAGACAAAGTTGATTGACAGCTCAGCTATAATGAACCAGTTTCAACAGCTGATAAATGACTGTCTTATTGACACCAAACATGTGGACAGCGCAGCCATACTGCTGGCGAAGAATGCGACGGTGTCAGCAGCCTCGGCAGGGTTTCAGGTAACAGTGTAATAATAATAATAATAATAATAATAATAATAATAATAATAATAATAATAATAATAATAATAATAATAATAATAATAATAATATTCAATTGGGGTGATCTTGGGCTGATATGCTAGCTAAAGACCTGAGAGCTCTATGCTAGCAACATGCTAGTGAGACTGCAGTGTAGTATTTCTACCTTCAAAAATGATGGCTAGGACGTCGGTTTATAAAGCGGGAGGTTCTTTATATTTAAACAATCAGTTTGTATACACTTTCATCACTTTCAAACAATAAACCAGCTATTAGATAATATTCACTCTCAATCTGGACGTTTCAAATAAACTGTCTACTTCTATGACGTCTGGCCGCAAGGCCTTCTGGGACCTGCAGTTCTACTTCTTCTTAGCCAATACAGCAGAAATGTACTTATTTTTAACTCTCTTAACGATAAATAATAACTCTTTTAACTGTCAATCAATTATGTAACATGTTAATCAATTATGTAACATATTAATCAATCATGTAACATATTAAGTTAATCATGTAACCTATAAATCAATTATGTAACCCATAAATCTAAATCATGTAACCTATAAAGTTACAACAAAACAGATCTGTTCTGCAGCTCACGAACCACAGAGTCTCTGCAGCTTGTAGTACTACTACTACTACTACTACTACTACTACTACTACTACTACTACTACTACTACTACTACTACTACTACTACTACTACTAGTCTACTACTACTACTACTACTACTACTTCTACTACTATTACTACTACTACTACTACTACTACTACTACTACTACTACTACTACTACTACTACTTCTACTACTATTACTACTACTACTGTTACTACTACTACTATTACTACTACTACTGTTACTACTACTACTACTACTACTACTACTGCTGCTGCTACTACTACTACTACTACTACTACTACTACTACTACTACTACTACTACTTCTACTACTACTACTACTACTACTACTACTACTACTACTACTACTAATAATAATAATAATAATAATAATACTACTACTACTAATAATAATAGTAACCTGTTATTGAAGTCTGGTCTGTCACTGAGTCTCAGATGAATGTATGGTGCTACTTCTAGATAAAACTGTTCAAATGTAATACTTACTTACTACAGATTCTTCCGGATCAAGTCCAGATGTTCATCGACTCCTTCAAGCACGTGACGTCGACCAGAGAGCGTGGCTTCTCCTTCCAGGACAAGGCTTACACCTGCGTCAGAGCCGACCGCAACTCCATATACTCCAAATGCGTCAGTAATAATAATAATAATAATAATAACCTTTATTTGTATAGCACTTGTCCTGTTAACGTTGCAGCTCAAAGTGCTCCAATCATTATAGAATCATCATTTAATTATTTAGTCATTTAAAGGCAATATTAAAAAGATGGGTTTTTAGTCTTGACTTGAACATATTTGCTGAGGTTGCATCCCTAATGTAAACTGGCAGTGAGACACAATCTGGAGCCTAAAATGAGAATGCATCCTCACCAAATCTCTTCTTATGTACATGTGGTACACAGAGAAAACCAGCGTCAGAAGACCTGAGAGCTCTATTGGGCTGATATGCTAGCAGAAGACCTGAGAGCTCTATTGGGCTGATATGCTAGCAAAAGGTCTTTCAGATATTCTGATGCTGTAGAGCCGTAACAAACCTTTATATGAACATTATTACATTCTTCTGTTATTACCAATTATCCACCGGCAGCGTTGGAGGTGTGGTCTAACCAACACGTGTTCTGACAGGGTTCACACGGCCTGATCCTGGTGAGGACTGGCCTGTACATCCTAGTGGCCACATACAACGACAGCATGTACCCTGGGGTGTGTGTGGAGGCTGTAGAGAAGCTAGGTAAGGCAGCATGTACCCTGGGGTGTGTGTGGAGGCTGTAGAGAAGCTAGGTAAGCCGGTGATGTTGATCCATCTTCTGTAGCCGTCTGAGATGACAGAAATAGATTGTGAGATGATGAATGACTCAGTGAATTGTGAATATTATTATTAACCCAGAAAATTATGTGCTTTTTCAGGGGAATACCTCAAAGAAAAGGGGAAGTGATGGAAAAGAAGAAACTGATGATGATGATAAGACAATTCAAGCTGTCTGTCTGTCACCTGATAGTGTTTGTGTGTCATGTAAATGACTTGCAATACAAACGTGGAAATGTGAGGAATGTAGGTTGAGATTTGTATGAAATTCATTCATGTTTGTATGCAAGGTTGTAGAAGTGTGGCAGGGGTGTATTTCCTTATTCTGATAAGTCTCGTGAGATTCATCAAAAATAAGCCTGGATTTTCCTTTAGAGACGTTGATGGAATACCTCCCTGGTGTAGAATGTCTATACTGTGTAAATAACAATAACTTACAAACCAGGTCAGAGGGAATCCGCTGCAACCAGTCACACTGAAACTCAATGTCGACTGTTGGATTATCTTCCATCTTCTTAAGTATAGATTTAATTTTCTTAAACAGTGTGTGACTGTTCTCAAACCTGCTATCTGTTGAATAAACTCGGTGTCTGGTGTAGGAAGTGTAACTCTATGTATAAAGGTTTATGAATGATTAAGATTATTACTTATGTAATAAAGGTGTTTAGCTATCTTGAATTCAGTGTAAGTAGGCAAAAAGACTTTGGACCATCGCTCCACGTTTATTCACATCAGAACCCAAACATGTCTGTCTGTCTGTCTGCCAGGCAGCAAGGACGACGCTAATCCCAGCGATGCACATTCACTCACATTCCCTCATCCCTGCAACGTGTGGATCTGGTTACTGGAAAACATTTTTTTTTCTCCCAAACCACCATTTAACTTAGTGCTTTATTCCTTTGAAACAAGGTCTCAGAAAGTGTGCTTGGATGCAATTAGTTTAAACTCGAGCAAAAAAACCTGGTCTGATTTAAACAGAAAAAAACATAATAGTACAGCCGCATCCACAATGTACCATATTAAAGAACACCAACACACACACCCACACACAGGAAGAGGAAGAGAGTTATGGGGGTTTCTATGGATATGTAGTTTTTTCTACTGTTAATGAGACGTGACACGAACTGCAAACCAGCACGGTTAGCGTAGTTACGGATGCTACAGATGCGTTCAGAGCCTCTGCTGTCACACTGGGGGGTAAGCAGAGGGGGGTGGGGACAAGTGCTGATGACCTGGGGTTAGGGGTCAGGGATCAGGGGTCTTTAGAGGACAGAGAAGTGGATGCCGTGTTTGTTGAGTCGGTCGATCAGCGTGGTCTTGGCGAAGGCTGCCCCGGGAGTGTACACACCCCCCCTACAGAGAGAGAGAGACAGGGGTCAATACTGGGGGGGGGGGTGTGTGTGTGTGTGTGAGTGAGAGAGAGTGTGTGTGTGTGTGTGTGAGTGTGTGAGTGAGTGAGTGAGTGTTCATTCGTATGTGTGTGTGTGTGTGTGAGAGCTCACTTCTTGGGCATGGAGTTGGGCTCGTTCAGGATGGTGAGGGCAGCCTGCACCATGGCGATGGGCGTGGCCACATACCCCGCCTCTGTAACAGCAGAGAGACAGTCAACATGTTGTTGTCTAGCTACAGCTAGTTAGCTAGCTCTATAACACGTAGCCCGCCTCTGTAGAGAGACAGTCAACATGTTGTTGTCTAGCTACAGCTAGCTAGCTCTATAACATGTAGCCCGCCTCTGTAGAGACCAGGGGCCTATTCCACGAAGGTCGATTATCTTCTAATCCGCGATAAAGTTCTAATCGGTGATAATTTTATCTTGCGTTCGGGTCCATCAATGTGGCTCAAATAATTCACTGTTTGGTTGCTATGCAACATAGTCTCCCGAGTTATTCTGGTCGCGAGCAGGCTAAGAGGCTGGCTAAGGTAATGCGTGCGTCAAAAAAGGCTCACAGGCGGAAACTACGTACATCCCGAACGACAGTTCCTCAAGTGTCTTTTAGGAAATATTAGTTCCCACTTCACACGAGATAGATAGTTTGATCATTTGAAAGTGTGATCGATCGATAGATAGATAGTTTGATTGTGTGATAGATAACCTGATATTTTGAAAGTGTGATAGATAGATCGATAG
>NC_137688.1:74165043-74170043 GCF_963989245.1 Nansenia antarctica | reverse complement strand
TGTGTGTGTGTGTGTGTGTGTGAGTGTGTGAGTGTGTGTGATGTCTACAGTCAGAAGGCTAGTGTGTGTGTGTGTGTGTGTGTGTGTGTGTGTGTATGTGTGTGATGTCTACAGTCAGAAGGCTACTGTGTGTGTGTGTGTGTGTGAGTGTGTGTGTGTGTGTGTGTGAGTGTGTGTGTGTGTGAGTGTGTATGATGTCTCTACAGTCAGAAGGCTAGTGTGTGTGTGTGTGTGTGTGTGTGTGTGTGTGTGTGAGTGTGAGGTCTCTACAGTCAGAAGGCTAGTGTGTGTGTGTGTGTGTGTGTGTGATGTCTCTACAGTAGTCTCTACTTACGGGCCCCACACAGTTGAGGACGATGACGCCCCGTCTGCACATGGCCGCCAGGGAGTCAGGCTCGCCCACATCAGCTATGATGACGTCCACCTCCGTCCTCAGCTCTGGCTTACCTACACACACACACAGCACAGGGACCACACACACACACACACACACACACACACACACACACACACACACAGCACAGGGACCACACACACACACACACACTCCATTTTAGGATATCTCGACTCTTAGCACCTAGACCTAGGACACATCTACTACCACCTAGACCTAGGACACATCTACTACCACCTAGACCTAGGACACATCTACTGTAGTTTACCGAGCCATTACAGGATGGAACTCTTTAGCCAAGCATGTTAAGCGGGGTACACACATAAGGAATTTCTAAATCTTTTTTTTTTATTTTATTTTATTTTTTTCAGATTTTATCCCTTTTTCACCCAATTTGGTAGCCAATTTAACCCAACTTAGCATCCAATTATCCCCTGCCTATTGCATAGGATCCGCCGCACGACCCCGTGGCCGGCAGTCCCAGAAGAGGCCGCCAGGCAGACTAGCTGACTGGCTCCTCGAGCCCAGCACCGTTATTCCGGCGCCCAGGGGGCGGTGTTGCGCGACGGATCCTAGTCCAGAAATACTCCTATACCGCCCTCGGAAGTGGCCGCCCAATATGCCGCTTCCCGTGTGCCTCGGCCATATCTGGATCTGGCGAGCCGGGATACGAACCCCGGCCCCGGTGGGCAGCATGCACTAGTGGCCAGTGCGTAGACCGCTACACCACCGCGGGGCAGGAATTTCTAAATCTTAACAGAAATCTTATCTGAGACAGACCCCACACATGAAGAAACAAAATCTTGGATTTGAACAGCTTTGATCTTGTTGTGTGTGGTGTGCGCGAATTTCCCCATTTCAGCACCCCACAGACATAAAGATTTTCGTTACGACAGACTCCAAACTCTCTAGTCTCGTTCCCCAAGCCATGTCAATAAGAGAAAATGAACCACAAACAAAATCATATCCATAAAGGCAATATTAAAAACCATGGGTTCACGCGAGATTTCTCTCTAAAACCGCTAATTTCACCAAACAATCTGGCAACCCTATGGTTTCTGGTCGGAAGTATTGAACGCATTTCACATTTACGATTGCCGCCCACGCCCATTTTCCGAGCAGGTTGCCGGGAGAGTTGATTGCACAATTGAAGAGAAGTGACTCTTAACACACCTCACACCACAGGATTCTGTTATTGGAAAATGTTAAGATCCATCTGATAACCGGGCGTTTTCTGTCGTTTTCAGACATCCGAAAATCGGGCCAAAACCGGCCAAAAAATCCTTATGTGTGTACCCCGCATTAGTCAAACTAATTCTAGAGGCACTTTCAAGAAAACAAGGAAAGAGCAACTTAATACAATTAACTCTGAATGAACAGTAGATGATTTATCCTGTTTGCTGATCTGTTATTTCATTTATTTTTTTATTGTATTCCTTTCTTTTGTTATTATGATGTATGCATGTATACAATGTTGACAATTGTCTGTATGTATACAATGTTGACAATTGTCCAAATATGATTTGTGTGTCGGACCCAAGGAAGACTAATGTCATGGCGTTAGCTAATGGGGTTCCTAATAAACAAACAAACAAACTCAACCTTCACGTGGCTCGGCTGGCTGGTTTGTGTCAAGCCTGGTACACATAAAGATAATCTGGCCGATTTTGGCCGATTTCCCCCTTCCAACCAAGGACAGCAAACGCCCGATTATCGGATGCCTCTAAAGATTATCCTACAAGATTATCCTGTGGTGTGAGGTGTGTTAAGAGTCCATTTCTCCCGACAATCTGCTCTGAAAATGGTCGGGGCCGACGATCGTAAATATTAAACGTTTTTTCTCGTGTGGGGTCTCTCTCAGATAAAAAAAATCGGTTAAGATTTAGAAAATCTTCATGTGTGTTGTACCAGGCTTTAGACAAGCGTTCGTTTTTGGACACATGAGCCACATTATCGACGATTGATGTTAAAACCCTTAGCCCATCTCTTTGGCTTGGTCAATAATGTTCTTTTAGGGAGCGTCAACAATCAACTCTACTGTCCTCTATCCACTGCTGCTTTGCATTCTCAATACCCTGTCAGAGAGGGCTGTATACGTGCACGTTCTGCCCTGTCAGAGAGGGCTGTATACGTGCACGTTCTACCCTGTCAGAGAGGGCTGTATACGTGCATGTTCTACCCTGTCAGAGACGGCTGTATACGTGCACATTCTACCCTGTCAGACACGGCTGTATACGTGCACATCTAGGTACTGTAGCTTACTGTCCCGCCTCTCTCTACAATGTGAGAAGCAAACATGGAGAGCTATAAGCTATCGGCCCTAAACACACACAGGTTTGCATTGCTGACGCAAGGCAGAGCGAAATACTGCCTGATTAGAGCGAATGACCAGAGGCTGTAAAAACAACACAGTCATATAAAGACTTTATAGAGTTTATAAAGCTCTCACTGGCACAGCACCAGAATACCTGAAAGACCTTCTGTTAGCATATCAGCCCAATAGAGCTCTTAGGTCTTCTGCTAGCATATCAGCCCAATAGACCTCTCAGGTCTTCTGCTAGCATATCAGCCCAATAGAGCTCTCAGGTCGTCTGCTAGCATATCAGCCCAATAGACCTCTCAGGTCTTCTGCTAGCATATCAGCCCAATAGAGCTCTCAGGTCTTCTGACGCTGGTTTTCTCTGTGTACCACATGTACAAAAGAAAAGATTTGGTGAGGCTGCATTCTCATTTTATGCTCCAGATTGTGTCTCACTGCCAGTTTACATTAGAGATGCAACCTCAGCACATATGTTCAAGTCAAGACTAAAAACCCATCTTTTTAATATTGCCTTTAAATGACTAAATTCTTAAATGATGATTATATAATGATTGGAGCACTTTGAGCTGCAACGTTTGCAGGAAAAGCTATACAAATGAAAGTTATTATTATTATTATACACACACATCTGACAGCTATGATCTCCCAAATAAGTGAAGCAGGAGGCAGATCTGCTCTGTGTATTCACCATGTCAGAGATGAATACGGGCATAGGCGGGGGTAACAGGGTGATAGGGTAACAGGGTGACAGGGGAACAGGGTGATAGGGTGACAGGGGAACAGGGGAACAGGGTAACAGGGTGACAGCAGGGTGACAGACAGGTAGGGTGTGTGATGTCACTGTTGGGGTATGTTTTCCACCAGCTGGTCAGTCAGGATATTCCTGTTAATCCCTGGAGAGGAGCAGGGTGTAGTGATACACACCCACCTTCTCCCTCCTCTTAGCTGTGTGTGTGTGTGTCTGTGTGTGTGTGTGTGTGTGTGTGTGTGTGTGTGTGTGTGTCTGTGTGTGTGTCTGTGTGTGTGTGTCTGTGTGTGTTTCACCCTAATCTACAACTAAGACTGACTCTCTTTGGAAGCAGGACATCATGGGTGTGTGTGTGTGTGTGTGTGTGTGTGTGTAGCTCTGAGAACACTGGACAACTTTGTAGTGGGTTAGTCAGCTGGGCTGGCCGCATATCTTCCCCCCCAAACCATCTGCACACATTCCTGCTGTGTCCCCGTGTGTGTGCAGATGTATGTGTGTATATGTGTATGTGTGTATGTATGCCCTGAGTGTGAAACAAGTGAAGACAGGATCTTACAGTTATAATCTGGGTTACAGGTTAAAAACACACCTAGTTAACTGATACCAACTGATAAGCTCAGGTTTGACTTGAACTTGCTCAATGACACAGAACCCAGTAGAACTCAGTAGAAACATCGACCAGGCAGGGACATGTGATCAGTGCCAAAGGCAGGAGACATCCCCCCAAAAATAATATATATATATATATATATATATATATATATATATATATATATATATATATAGATCAGATAGATAGCTGCCCAGTCCAGGTCTTTGCACATCGATGCGTTTTTTTTTACGTCGGAAATGTTCGCACGTTTTTAAAAAAGAAAGAAGAGAGAACTCACGTTGTGTCAACCACGTTTGCACCTGATCCCAAATATTCGTCCGTCGTAATTTCTTTCGGAACAGGTTCGATTTTAGCGGGGTACACACATAAAGATTATCTGCCCGATTTTGGCCCGATTTTCCCCCTTCCGACCAAAGACAAAAAACGCCTGATTATCGGATGGCTCTAAAGATTTTCCTATAACATTATCCTGTGGTGTGAGGTGTGTTAAGAGTCAATCTCGGTCGTGGCCGGCAATCGTAAATGTCAAATGTGTTCAATACTTACGACCAAAAATCCTAGGGTTGCCAGATGGACTTGTTTTTTTGGGGTGGAATTAGCGGTTTTAGACTGTGGTTAGGGTGGAAAATGTCAATCCCATCTGGCAACCCTTCTCGCGAGTCGTGGAATGGAATGTAAAGCCAATCAAGAAGCGAGCTGACTTCTTTTCGTTTTCGGCACTTTATTTGCCCTGTCGCACATGGTTGTCTCGTACAGGTCAGTCAGGGTACTACGTAAGATAATAATAATAATAATAATAATAACAACTTTATTTTGTATAGCGCTTTTCCTGCAAACGTTGCAGCTCAAAGTGCTTTAATCATTATATAATCTTAATTTAATTATTTTGTAATTTAAAGGCAATATTAAAAGGATGGGTTAACGC
>NC_137688.1:74140043-74152543 GCF_963989245.1 Nansenia antarctica | reverse complement strand
CCTCTCTCCTCCCTCCTCTCTTCTCTCTCCTCTCTTCTCTCTTTTCTCTCCTCTTCCTCTCTCCTCTCTTCTCTCTCCTCTCTCCTCTCTCCTCCCTCCTCTCCTCTCTCTCCTCTTCCTCTCTCCTCCCTCCTCTTCTCCTCTCTCTTCTCTCTCCTCTCCTCTCTCCAGGAGCCCTGGTCGTCCTTCGTGACGTCGTCTAAGACCAGGGCGTCCGTCCAGAAGAGCAAGGTGAGGCTGCGTGACCTTTCCCCTTTCCCCTTTCCCCTGACGCCCAGGTCACATCTAGGAGGACCAACGCAGCAGCGCAACTCTGGTTGCAGCGGAATCCCCCTGCAACCACCCTGCGACTGCAGCTGCAACAACCTCCAGATTCTTTGGAATGGCTGCCAAGTTCTTTACTCTGCAACCTTCTAAAACTGACCCGTTACATTGCGCTACGTTGCGTTACGTTGTGTTGCGTTGCGTTGTGTTGCGTTGCGTTGCGTTGCGTTGCGTTGCGTTACGTTGCGTTGCGTTCCGTTGCGTTGCGTTGCGTTGCGTTGCGAGTCTAAGGCCTGGACTACACGTATGTGGATATTTTTTTAAGCAGATATTTTCGTCCTCGTTTAAAAAAATAGATATATCTCTGTACATACGAAAAGCCAAAACTGAACACGATCTGTCAAATACCGTAGAAGAACGTTATGGGCGCAGTCAGTTGTAATCAAACAGCGGCAGTGACTCAAAACGTAAACAGACCAAACTCTTTGAAACAGACAGAAAATAAAAGTTCAAAACAGACAGAAAGGCAAGTTATGGCGACCAAGAAGAAAGCAAAAACAAATCTCTGTTTATGTGAGTGAAAACGCTGTGTTCGTATGGTTGAGAGGCCCAATTGTACAAACAAAATTGCGTTTAGTAAAATATCCATATAGGTGTAGTCAGGCCTTATAAATATCCATATACGTGTAGTCCAGGCCTTATAAATATCATATGCGTGTAGTCCAGGCCTCATAAATATAATATCCGTGTAGTCCAGGCCTTATAAATATCATATCCGTGTAGTCCAGGCCTTATAAATATCATATACGTGTAGTCCAGGCCTTATAAATATCATATCCGTGTAGTCCAGGCCTTATAAATATCATATCCGTGTAGTCCAGGCCTTATAAATATCATATACGTGTAGTCCAAGCCTTATACATATCATATACGTGTAGTCCAGGCCTTATACATATCATATACGTGTAGTCCAGGCCTTATAAATATCATATACGTGTAGTCCAGGCCTTATACATATCATATACGTGTAGTCCAAGCCTTAGATGAACTGGTGAACCTAGTGAACCGGGCTTCACGCAGAAAGCAGGAATGCCTTCCCACATAACCACTTCAGCGTAGAATGTCAGCCGTGAAGGGAATGTCAGACATGTTTGATATGGATCACAGATGTCGCAGATTTTGAGGAATTTGCAGGCGACGCTATCTATAGTATGAACGCCGCTTAAGGCCGCTTCTGTCTGTCCATACAGATGACACCACATGACACCATGTACCATGGTAAATGGTAAATGGACTGACTCATATAGCTCCTTATCTTATCCGTGACACAAATGATTCCACAGAGAGGGAGGTTGGAGGTTTCAGAAAGAGCCGAGAGAGAAACCCCAGATCTTAATACGCAACGCAGCAACTAGCAGATACGTGGGTTATCCCATAACCAGAGAATGTGACTCTTAAAGACATAAGCAACCAGGAATGTCAGAGCCTTTTCTACACAGACTTTTTCAGACTCTTGACTCTGAGTGTGTGTGTGTGTGTGTGTGTGTGTGTGTGTGTGTGTGTGTGTGTGTGTGTGTGTGTGTGCGTGTGTGCGTGTGTGAGTGTTTGTGTGTGCGTGTGTGTGTGTGTGTGTGTGTGTGTTTTAGAGTGCTGTTGCTTTCTGTACCTTAGAGTAGATATAGTTTTACAGTAATGCTGTTGTATCTGTTAACCCACATGTGAAACATCCTCTGTGTTAATGTTGGATGTGTACGATGGTTGCTGTACAATCACTAGGGATGTCCCGATCCGATACTGATATCGCCGCGATATTGGACCTGAATGCTGGATCGCGGATCGCACCAGAAAAAAAAAAAAGGCTCCGATCCACGCTCTCGATCTGGTGTGTCACTCAAGTGACGACAACAGTAGTAGCCAGTGGTCACGTGCATGACCAGGGCTCGATAGTGCGACTGTTTTGGTCGCATTTGCGAGTGAATATATTTCTGTGCGACTTGGAAATACATTAAATCGCACCAGTGCGACTAAGAGACTGCTGAACTACTGTCATGCGCAGTCAAACTTATGTGTATAAGCGATGAGGGAATGAAAACAGTGAACAGAAACGCGTGTCGCAGAAATGCTTCACGCGAGTCCTATATGCGCTTAAAATGCGCATAATGGATACAGCTCTCATAGTTCGTAGCGCTGTGTGCTTCCGGTTTCATTACAAAGAGGTTAACCCTATATGTGCCTGACGTCTAACAACATTCAAATGACTCTAACTTCATATTTTTTCGGATTTCAATGTATGACACATCATTTGAAAGCTTATGATCCGTAGTTCCAATCCACAACACGTTGCATTTGTTGCTTTAATAAAGGCTGGCAGTCTTTAATTTAACTGTTGTTGGTGTGGACTATATACTGGGGAGGTATTTGTTATTATTCAGGGGTCAAAAAATGTATACAAATATCGGATCGGTATCGGTATCGCAGATACCCGAAGCCCAGGTATCGGTATCGGTAGTGAAAAAGTGGGATCGGGACATCCCTAACAATCACACACGTAACTGAATGTCTCCCAATGAACTGAATGTTAGTGTTTATGTCCTTAATGCACTTTGTATTTATGTGGACATCAATAACGCATTTACAATGTGTGTGTGTGTCTGTGTCTCTCTCTGTCTGTCTGTCTCTGTCTGTCTGTCTCTGTCTCTGTGTGTGTGTGTGTGTGTCTCCCCCCCCCCCTCCAGCTTCCTAACGACCACCTGTGTCTGGTGCGTCTGCGCCCCAGGAGGGAGCTGTTCTCCGGGGGGCTCTCGCCCTCCAACGCCGCCACCCTGGTCATCATGGTCAAGCAGTGTCTGGCCAAGAGGAAGACCCTGCTGCTGGACAAGCTGAAGTACACACACACACACACACACACACACACACACACACACACACACACAGAAAGAGAGACACACACATAGACAGAGACAGAGACACACACACACACACACACACATATAGAGAGACACAGAGAGAGAGAGAGACACACACACACACACACACACACACACACACACACACACACACACACACATATAGAGAGACACAGAGAGAGAGAGACACACACACACACACACACACACACACACACACACACACATAGAGAGACACAGAGAGAGAGAGACACACATACACACACACATACAGTGGAGGAAATACATAATGAACATTTAACTATTAACTCAAACAAGCCAGACATAAAACATCTAAACATTAAAGTCCATATGTAAATAAAGTTATGTGTAATAAAGTGGAATGAAACAGGGAAAAAGTATTGAACACTTTAACTGAAATTAACTCAATACTTAGTGGAGAAGCCTTTGTTGGTGATGACAGCTTCAAGGAGCTTTCTGTATGAAGTAGCTAATCGCCCGCAGTATTCAGGTGTGATTCTGGCCCATTCCTATACACAGAATATCTTTAACACTAGAAGAGGTGACCCCTCACGGCTCTTCCTTGATTGAGTGCTATCTTTGCACTCAATCAAATTTCAGGACCCTCCTTTCATGACTTTTCCTAGATATGTGCGCTCTACCACCCAGTATCCTTACATCTTCAAAATCACTTCAGGATAAGATAAAGCTATATAGTATGAAGCTGTTTTGCAGTTTTTCTGTGTAGGAGGCAGGCTAAAAAAAAGAAGTGTCCTCTAGTGATCTCTGTGTGTAAATAGCAGATTTACATTCTAAAAAGGGTCTATTTGACCCCCAAGGCGGCTCTACTAGTAGGTAAAATAGGCATGGCTGTTGTAGTGTGAATCTGTAATGCAGTCATATTGATAAGTTGCTCTTCTTCTCTCTCTCCCCCCCCTCCTCCCCTCCCTCCTCCACCCCCTCCTCCTCCCCTCCCTCCCCCCCCCCCTCCTCCCCTCCTCTCTCCCCCCCCACCCTCCCTCCTCCACCCCCTCTCCCTCTCTCCCCCCCTCCCCTCCCTCTCTCCCCCCCTCCCCCCCCCCCCCCCTCCCCTCCCCCCCAGCCTGTGGAGTCCAGACAGCGGGCCGGGTCTGCTGAGGGAGATGGGTCTGCAGGAGGACGTTCTGACGGGTCATATCTACCCGGAGGAGTACCTCAGGCTGTTCCAGCTGATGGAGCAGAGCCAGGAGTTCACCCAGAGCTGGCTGTACCAGGAGGTCCTGCACAACAGCAAGAGGGACGGCTGGGCCTAGAGACACACACACACACACACACACACACACACACACCCTCTCTGAACTGACAAGTGTAAAGACTCTGAGACTTTCTCCAGTGACACAGAGAGTCTACCTACGAATAGAGGCGGGAACTTCAACCGGATGTTTTCCCGCGTGTATGATGGAAGCTATCTCACATGTATGATGGAAGCTATCTCACATGTATGATGGAAGCTATCTCACATGTATGATGGAAGCTATCTCACATGTATGATGGAAGCTATCTCACATGTATGATGGAAGCTATCTCACATGTATGATGAAGCTATCTCACATGTATGATGGAAGCTATCTCACATGTATGATGGAAGCTATCTCACATGTATGATGGAAGCTATCTCACATGTATGATGGAAGCTATCTCACATGTATGATGGAAGCTATCTCACATGTATGATGGAAGCTATCTCACAAAGGTTTGGACAATTCAGTTGAATGTGAAAGTGTGTCCAGACCTCTGACTGGTGCCGTATGATGAAGGTATCTCACGTGTATGATCAGGGTTCCCTCGCTGGTCTTAAAAAGCCTTGAAGGCTAAAATCCAACAAACCAAATTTCAAGGCCTAAAAAGGGCCCGAATTTCAGCTATTCTGTCTAAAAATGAGGTGCTAGGTCTTAAAAATGTGATCCTGCAAGGAAATCAGTCCAACCACGTCTATTTACGCGGAAATTAATCAAGCTGGAACGAAGAAAATGCCAATTCGCTTCCTTTTCTGTCTGTATGGTAGTGAAATCCCTAATTTCATCACCTCGAGGATGACAAAAAGCTATCATATGCTGTCGCGAATAAGTCTAAAATTCTATTCAAAGAAGTAAAAAAAAGAAAAAGGTCTAAAAAGGTCTTAAATTTGACTTGTTGAAACTTGTAGGAACCCTGATGATGGAAGGCAACCCTGCTCCTGTGTGAAACGCTCGCATCGGAAACCCCTCAGCGAGCTCCACGTTTTCATTTCATGCGATGTTTAGATTTAAAAACAGAACCTGACCCTGTATCAGTGGTGGAGGCGGCAGACGTATGACATTATCTGCCAGGCGGAGAAGAAAACAGCAAATTAAGAAGTTACGGCCCTTCAATCACATTTGTTATTTGTGTGTTTTAATACTGTAAGTTCTGCTTGGAGGTTCTGACATGATTGACAGGAGGGTAGGGTGGTGGGGCCCGGTGCCTGTAGAGCTTTGTGTCTTCATAACTAGTGGACGTACGATCTCTAAATGTCTGACGATGATTCAAGATGAAATGACCCAACTCAACCCATTTAATGACCCGTTAACACTAGAACAGCCGTGTCTATGTTACCTACTATAAGAGCCGCCTCGGGGGTCAAATGACCATAGTCTTTACAACGGGAAGCTGCTACTTACACACAACGACCACTAGATGGCGCCGTCTTGTAAATTAGCCTGCCTCCTACACAGAAAAACGGCAAAATATCTTCATTCTAGCTTATCCTGATGTGATGTAGAGAATGTAAGGATACTGGGTGGTAGAACGCACATATCTAGGAAGAGTCATGAAAGGAGGGTCCTGAAATTTGATCGAGTGCAAAGATAGAACACTTTGTTTATACTCACAGGGGTCAAATGACCCCACCCGTGGCTGTTCTAGTGTTAATGACCCGTTAAATCAAACATGATTCTGGTTGCGCATTCATATGCCTTTGCAATTCAGATTAAAGGAGAAGGCGTCGTCTGTCTATGTTGTTGTTGTCTGTCTGTGCTCAAAGCACAGAACCGCTCAGTTGAATGGTTGGCTTCAGTTTCCATGAGGAAGCAGTGGCGCTATGTAGGAATGTTTTTGAATTATGACGAAATACTTTGGAGACACAAAGTAAGGCTATCACAATGCAATACCATGTTTTCCATATATACGTTCTTCTTTATGCATATTTGATATAAGGAATAAAGAAAATGTTACTGCACCCTGCAAGTGTCTGTTGTGTGATGTGATCAACTCGACTTGAGCCTTGATTTGTAAACATACTTTCGTTTTAGCTCGTGTTCAAAATCAAGAACTGTGTGTTCATCTAGTTATGTGTAGTTATGTGTTTTTAGCATGTCCATGCATGTTGTGATGTTATTCAAATACAGTTTAGACGTTCGTAGCGATGTGTTTTGTTAGCCGCTAGCTGTTAGCAGCGTTTATAGCTGTGGCTGCGTTTAGTAAGTAAGTATGTTATGTTAACATTTTTATTTTTTATAATGCGCCCCCCATCCAACTTTAAGTAAAGCTTTATTTATATAGCGCCTTTCGTACATGAAATGCAACTCAAAGCACTTTAGACATTAAATATCTGTGCTTTATACAAATTGCAGGACCATGGAGCAACGTCTTCAACTCTTTTATTGTATATCTTTGACCATCCTCTGTGAACCAACTGTCACTCTGTTACCATGGCAACTAAATGGTAAATGGACTGCACTTATATAGCGCCTTATTCCAAAGCGCTTTACAACGGCCTCTCATTCACCCATCCACACACACATTCACAGACCAATGGCGGCAAGCTACCATGCAAGGCACCGGCCCGCTCATTGGGAGAAATTTGGGGTTCATTGTCTTGCCCAAGGACACCTTGACATGTGGCCAGCCGGGGCTCGAACCACTGATCTGCCGACCTTGCGATCATTAGACGCCTGCACCACAGCCACCCCTGATGTGATGTGATTCCCGTTCGCTACAATATAATGCAATAATGCAAAGTTGACCCAAGATCAGTGTCCAGTGGCAATTTCCTTCTGTTTAGTCCCTCTCAGCCCTGCAGTTCCTCTAACCTACAAATACAATTAGGAGTTGGCTACAGTACAGATCTGAGACCAGGATAACGAATGACAGTCAAAGGAGTTGGCTAAAGTACATACAGATCTGGGACCTGGCTAGGAGACAGCCTTGTGATGTTACTATTCTCAGGCTCTAATAAGACACCCTCTGACACACTGTGTGTGTGTGTGTGTGTGTGTGTGTGTGTGTGTGTGTGTGTGTGTGTGTGTGTGCGTGTGTGTGTGTGTGTGTGTGTGTGTGTGTGTGTGCGTGCGTGCGTGCGTGCGTGCGTGTGTGTGTGTGTTGTGAGAGAAAATTATTATATGTAATAAGACATTTTTCTACATTTAAGATTCAAACTTCACAACAGTAAATTGAATATCTAGAGCAAGCTGTAGAAACTGATTTCCTATTGTAAGCACACAATGAAACCAGTTTCTCTACTTGAAGCTTGACATTGGCTAGACAACAGACACATTTAAATGATTACAAAGACCTGATTGCTCTCTTTTCTCCTGACCTGCACCGAGATGGACTAAGCCATCTAGAGCAGTTTTGGACCTTTGTGTTTCCCCAGACCCAGTACTCTAGGACCAGACTAAACCAGTTTGTGGCCTTTGTGTTCCTTATACATCTTTGTGTCTCTAGGAAAAAGTGGGGGTCGATTCCCCCTTAAACCTTCATCCCCCATCATCTTCCTCAATGTACAAATCCACACCCATTGTTCATGATTGGTCTAGACCTCACCCGAGGGCGGACCTCTTACCTGAGGGTACCTGAGAGCATAAATACTGAGATGTAATGAATGATCTTCACTTTGAGAGGAACTTTGAATCTTCAGATGCGTCTGACGAACCTGTAAACTTCCTCCTTCTATAGAGGAAAATATTAAATATCATTTCTTATACATCTTGAAACGAAACAGGCTGCCTTTATTGATAATTAGCTCTAACAGTGTGTGTGTGTGTGTGTGTGTGTGTGTGTGTGTGTGTGTGTGTGTGTGTGTGTGTGTGTGTGTGTGTGCGTGCGTGCGTGCGTGCGTGCGTGCGTGCGTGCGTGCGTGGCGGCGGCGTCCTAAGGGATAATGAGGTGGACTGGTGATCAGAGGGTCATGAGTTCAAATCCCACCTGGGAACACCACCACTAGTGTGCCCTTGAGTAAGGCACTTAGCCCTACGTTACTCCAGGGAGACTGTCCCTGTAATCTCTGATTGTAAGTCACTTTGGATATAAAAAAGCGTGTATAATGGTGTAAATGTAAAACACGAAAGCTGATCATGAATAGATCTGAGTAGTGTTAGTGGAGTAGAGGTTCTAAGTAGTGAGACCATCTCCACACCAGTTGGTTCCATCTGTAACAGTTGTCCAGCCTGTACATTCAACCGGTTTGATTGGCACAAAAACGCCGTCACAACCTCAGCGACATGTGTGCGTGGCGGAACTACTGCTGCTCTTTCTGTTGCGTCTTCTTCCCTACTGGAAGCGTTTCTACCGCAGAGCTGCTACAGCCATCCCTATCTTTATACATTGAGTTTGCCCTTGATAATGGCCATTAATAATATGATGTTTCATTTCACTTCATTATAAATTGTTCTGGATTGATAGCAATACAAGATTTGAAGACGATACTCCGTGGTCCTGCAAGATTTTAATTAAATTAAATTCAATTCAATTCAACTTTATTCGTCATGTGCAGTGCACTAGGAACATGACTTCAATGGTATTCAACCATGCTGAACAAGCTACAGTACATACAACAGCAAGATGACAGTACAACAATAAATACAATAAATACAGTACCAATATCAGTGAATAAACATACTGTACAACTTAAGCAAGAACATGTAAAGTGCAAGGTGCAATGATCAGGAGTTATTGAGGAGGGCTGTGGCTTTGGGGAAGAAACTGTTCAAGTGTTTTTGACCTGGTGGCCCTGTAGGCCTATCGCTGTCCAGAAGGGAGTAATTCAAACAAGCTGTGAGCTGGATGTGAGGAGTCAGCCACAATCTTGCGTGCTCTCTTCGGTGATCTGGAGCTATGGAGGTCTGTGATGGGAGGCAGGGGGCAGCCGATGATCCGCTCAGCTGTCCGTACGACTCTTTGTAGCTTGGCCTTGGATCGGGCAGACGCAGAGTCGTACCAGACAGTGATGGAAGATGTTAGGATGCTCTCTATGACGGCCCTGTAGAACTGGACCAGGATGTGACGACTGATGTGGAGTCTCTTCAGCGGACGGAGGAAGAACAAGCGCTGCTGGCCTTTTTGAACTAAATGGGTGATGTTGTTATCCCATTTTAGTTTGTTGGAGATGGTAGTGCCCAGAAACTTGAATTCATCCATTATTGTGACAGGGGAGTTATTGATCCAGTGGAGAGTGAGTTATTTGATATAAAGTGCAAAAAACGAGGCAAATCTCTCTCTTTTTGGGTTAAACGCGAACTACACGTATCAAGATTAACTTTGTCTGGGTTGGATGATGTTTGTTTGTGCTCTCTGTAACAAGTCCTCTTGTGCCTCCTAGTGGTTCAGAAATGAAGTGTTTCAAAACTCTTCTTCAAACGATCCGTCAAAAATCATTCTAGTTTTAAAACCATTGTGCTCACATTCAATACTATTATATTTCACATTCAAAACTATTATATTTCACATTCAAATGATCCCACACTTTACCCACACCAAAACCTTCAAAAACCCTTAACTACGCCTTTTCTGTCGCTGGCCGCTCCAACCCATCCCATTTAACCGTTATATCCCCATAATCGATTACAACAGTACAACCACAACTACTATGGTACTACGGAATTCAAGCAACATTGTCTTTAACACAGAGAGGGGGTGCACCGTTCCTGGAGGTACTGCAATACCAGGTCGATGCGTGGAGTGGACGGAGCAAGCCCCTATTCCATCTCCCTGCTCCAAAAATCAATTTAATATATGGTCCCCGGGTAGGGGACGTATCAGATATTAAACTGATAAGAACAGATACTACACTTGATCTTAGCCAAAAGGCCGAGAAGCGATACCTGCAATGGGTCCGAGGTAGGGGAGTGATTCTCTGGCACGTCAATGTAGGTCACGGTTTAACCACAATAATAGTTTCTATATGCATTCTTCCACTACATAATAAAATATAATGTTTTAACATTGATAATGTAGTGCCAATGTACAAAACATCCCAGAAATACTACTTTTCACTGTTCCAAACCGGGAGATTAAATACGTCCCATGGTCACGTGGTAACCCGTCTCCAATCGTAGCGAAAGAAAGCATTTGTTAACCAAAATCACATTAACCGCAAACTGGAAATAATGACCAACCGGTTACATGTAGTAAAACGTAATGCGATTATTATGTGATATTTTGGGATAATGACGCTTAACTTTTTGCCTGAATATGAATGACACAGACACACGACGCCAACACACACACAGGAGCCGATAGAAAGACCTCTGTCGCCCTCTAGCGGTTATATTACACTTTGACCAGACATCACTGACCTGTCCTGCTTCCCCGGTGAAGTTCAGCCCAGCAATTTATCGATGAAGTTTGTACCACTCATAAGCTACATTTAAATTGAATGCGAGTAACAGGGTACCGGTAACAGAACCATTCACTAACTGTGCTGCATTTCAGTCTAGAACCTGAAGAAGTGCAATCGTATCTGTTTAGAATATTAAAGAAGATTACCGGCTACAGGTGGCTGGCAGTGGTGTAGTCTAGTTTTTTCTAGTGGGTATACTGTGATTTTGCCCTCCCAGTCAGAGCGACACCTGTCCCGTAGCGACACCCCATAAGCACCACCACACTCACTTATGCATACAGTATGCATCTACACCAGTGTTTGCTACCTGGGGGGTGGCATGGACTGTACTTGTACATCAAGCTGCCTCACGCTACAGAAACAGGAGATAGGCTCCTTCCCTATGGGCCGTTAGGCTCCAGAACCATTGGTTCTCAAGGCTACTTACTTATGTGGTCTTGACTACCTGTCCACTTTCTCACCTGGTTCTTGCTCTCTCTCTCTGGTGTGCCGACACCATCCTGCTCTCTCCTTCTCTCCCTCCCTATCCTCCTCTCTCCCTCTTTTGCTGTCAACCAAAAGGCAAACATAACAACCAGAGTATTTATAATTTAATAAGAGGTATACATTGAATTCATATCAAATCATAACATAATTCTAATTGAATATTGGGTTGCTGTGGGCAATGCAGTCAGATACTGTCTTTACTTACTCTCTCACCTGTAAGAAAATCGTATGTCCAACTACAAAAAACAGACATTTCCAATGAGTGAGGGTTTGTTCCAATGCTTCAATCCACTGTCCATGTACTGTAAATATACCATTATGGTATTACCATAAAGCCCAATTCTAGCAGAATAAGAAAGATTGTATATCTACTTTAAGTAAAATAATAAAGTGCCTCCAGTTAGCTCTTTAGCTGGCATGTGTGCAGCAGACTAGCTCATCTAATCACCTCTGAGCTAGCTAGCTTGCTAGTTCTTTGACACTATTATTCACACCATGAAACTATAATCAGACACTTTCTAATCACAATAATAACGACTAATTTGAACCAACTTTCTCTGTCAGAACACAGTAATTATATTTGCTAACGTTTCAACTTGCTTACTTTCTTCTGCACAGCTTTCACCCTGCAAAAACTCTCTCGCGTCGCACGCGCACACAAAACAAACCAAAAGCATTCTCCAGCGGCACGAAGCTGTGTGTGGAGGTCTGGCCCGCCCGCGAATTTGCGAAACCTAGGATGGTAAGGGGAGGCAGGGCAATACCGCTACCTGATTGGTTGGCGAAGCACTCCCTCATTGCCCCCTCATTGGCTGCCGCCCACCCCAAGGCTCTGTAGGGGAAATACTGAGACTAGCATTCTGAACGACTGGTTATGCGATAACAAACATGTCAGAAAGTTCGAAGTAAGTGCTTCGTAACACAGACGGGGTGAATTTTATGAATGAAAGTGAAAGTTCTGTCACAAAACGCCGTTACGTATCCTCGCGCATTTTCTAGTGGGTATACGCAAATCCTTGTCCTTTCCTAGTGGGTATACGGCGTAGTCCTGCGTATCACGTAGACTACACCACTGGTGGCTGGAGATCTGGAGAGTAGTTGAACCGGTTCTTCAACAGCTTTGACACGGGGGTTCATTGTCTCCCTCCCCCCAGCTCCACCAACGACTCTCCACTCCATCCTCCTTCTCCTCCAGCCTACCTACTGCTCAGGTACCAGACCAGCCCCCC
>NC_137688.1:74122543-74135043 GCF_963989245.1 Nansenia antarctica | reverse complement strand
ACATGTCCAGCCCAACCGGTCTAAAAACTGCCGAATCCACCCGTCCAGTACCAAAAGTAGCCCAATCTGGCAACACTGCTTGCTACGTTCTTGCAGCTCGCGTGAACACAGGTTCTTCCATCAGCGCTCGCCTGCCGCTTCGACTGCAGACTCAAGTTAACGCGCGTGCAGAAAGATGCCACGAAACTCATGTCCGGTAAAACAAATAGTTATTTCTCGCCGCGAGAAATAGAGATGCGGCGTGAGAGCGTGAGAACTGGTTGAAATGCGTGTGTCTCACGGTGATTGCGTGAGACTTGGCAGCCCTGTTATATATCTGATCTGACGTTGAACCCAGTGTGCGCTCCGGCGCTCTCAGAGCGAATTTACGAACGCACCCTATAGATACCTTCACTGCGGAGTTCGACAGAAACATCGTAACATAATTACAACAAGTTGTAAAATGATTTGGCCGCCAATATCTTTAGCTAGCTCACGTAACTAGTTTACTATATTTTTGTCTTAGCAGTTGGTAAAAGAACATGATTAAAATAAATATATATGAGCAATAACATATCGTGGGCTTGCTGCAGCAAGCACTACAACCAACTTGTCCGTCTGAAGCGACAATACTGGGATCATTCGTGATTGGGCTACAAACAGTCAAATACTAGGCGAACATGACGACGTAGCCTGGTCTAAGAATGCATTTCATTATGTTAATTCCCAGTATAGTGAAAATACCACCACTCATCCGTGATCAGACTTAGCTGGGGTGCTGCAACTGAAGAGTATGAAATAGAGTGCAAAAAAGCAGCATCTTTACACTCAAATCTGTGCAAAAAACGATGTTTATTGCAAGCTTTCGGTCCCCAGGCTATCGGACAATGTAAACAACAGCTGTATGACAAGTTTGTATGACGCAGTTTGACGAAACTGAAGAGACGCGCAATGCATTTTGGGGAATCAGTACCCCAGAAGTGTCCAGTCGTATCGTACTTAAATAATTCTGAAGTGGGGGTAGGCTGTCTGAGGTGTTCTGTGTGAGATCCTCTACTTGTTATCTGAGTAGAAAGGGACAGGTCCGTTTACACACACACACACACACACACACACACACACACACACACCTACACACACACACACACACACACACACACACACACACACACACACACACACACACACACACAGAGGAGGGGCTGGGTCACTGTCTGACACCAGGCTCTCAGGATCCCTCTCTCCCTGTGTGTGTGTGTGTGTGTGTGTGTGTGTGTGTGTGTGTGTGTGTGTATAGGTGTGTGACTAGTTGAAGATCTATGCTAGCTTTGTAGCTGTGGTGATGGTGCCTAGTATTCAGTCCAGTTAGGCTAGTTGATCAGGATCAGAGAGAGAGAGAGAGAGAGAGAGAGAGAGAGAGACACACACACACACAGAGAGACACACACACACACACACACACAGAAAGAGAGACACACACACACACACACACACACACACACAGAGAGAGACACACACACATAGAGACACACACAGAGAGAGAGAGAGAGAGAGACCGACCGACCGTTGCATGTTCCTTCGTGTGTGTGTGTGTGTGTGTGTGTGTGTGTGTTGGTTGGTTGGAGACCATTAACATGGATCCATTTACTCTCAACATAGTTTTGCGTCCAGCTCTCAGCACTGTTCTGGTCTTAACCCTTTCTCCCCCCCCCTCTCCACCCCCCCTCCCCCCTCACCCCCCCTGTCTGTGTTTCATTATTCATGCCCCCCCTGGAGGAGAACAGACACAGACACAGAGAGGTGATGACTGATGGATGGAGAGACAGGGGAGGGAGGGAGGGAGGGAGGGAGGGGAGGGAGGGAGAGGAGGGAGGGAGAGGAGGGAGGGGAGGGAGTGAGGGAGGGAGTGAGTGAGGGAGGGAGGGGAGGGAGTGAGGGAGGGAGAGGAGGGAGTGAGGGAGGGAGGGAGGGAGGGAGGGGAGGGAGTGAGGGAGGGAGGGAGGGGAGGGGAGTGAGGGAGGGAGGGAGGGGGAGGGGAGTGAGGGAGGGAGGGAGGGAGGGGGAGGGAGGGAGTGAGGGAGGGAGGGAGGGAGGGGAGGCAGGGCTTGATGGCTGAGTGTAGATGGTGGTGAGGTTGGGGAGGAGAGTTCACAACAACAAACTGGATTGCTGCCACCAGCCTGGTGACACACGCACGGCCCCCTGGGAAATGTAGTCCACGTAACACCTGTAATCCAGGAGACCAGGTTGCATAAGACACAGCAGCTCTCTCTCCTCTCTCTCTCTCTCTCTCTCTCTCTCTCTCTCTCTCTCTCTCTCTCTCTCCCCCTCCCTCCCCCCCTCCCACCCTCTCTCTCCCCTCCTCCCTCCTCTCCCTCCCTCTCTCCCACCCCTCCCTCCCTCCCCCCTCCCTCCCTCCCTCCCTCCCCTCCCCTCCCCCCCCTCCCTCCCTCCCTCCCTCCCCCCCCCAGGCAGTTGAGGCCCTAGTGTAGCTCTGTTATTGCCTCAGGTCCTCCAGCAGAGCAGAGCAGAGCTGTAATTAGCCTGCTAGCTAGCAGAACCAGAACTGCTCCTCCTCTGAGAGAGAGAGAGAGAGAGAGAGAGAGAGAGAGAGAGAGAGAGAGAGAGAGAGAGAGAGAGAGAGAGAGAGAGAGTGTGTGTGTGTGTCTGTGTGTGTCTGTGTCTGTGCGAGTGCGAGTGTGTGACCTGTCACTCTTAACAGTACCATGAATCATTCAGGGAAGTAACAGCTTACAAGCCATGAATCACCTGGTCCGTTATGTGTGTGTGTTCTCTGCATGTGCGCTCCTCTGCATGTCCGATCCCCAAATCCTGTGCAGGGATACGCGGACGACGTGCAGGTGTCATCACAACAGGAGGATGTCATCACCAACATGCTGGCACGCACTGGTGAGTTCCTCCAATGGTCAGGGCTGGAGGTGAAGCAAGCCAAGTGTGCCGTACTCCATGAGCGCCGCAGTGGAGGCAACCGCTGGTATAAGGCTAAGAACGACAAGCCCCCCACCTTTCTTGTAATGGGCCAACCCATCAGGGTGTATTCCCGCAATGAGACCTACCCATACCTTGGCCACAGGTTTAACATCGCTGGCGAGTGGAGCGAGCAGGTCGAGGAGCTCATTACAGAGTTTCTCCATCGTCTCCACCTGATTGACTTGTCCCCCCTCCCCATCCTCATGAAGCTCCAGGCTGTGAGAGAGGTGGCTCTGGCTAAAATCCAACACCTCTTCGCCAATGTGCACATCCCTCTCAAGGCACTGAGAGAGATGACGAACAGAACTGTCCAGCTGGTCAGAAAGTGGGTGGGCCTCAACACACACTCCACACGGGGCATGATCTTTCTCCCATGTGGAGAGGGAGGGCTGGGAGTCCCCAATGTCGAGTGGACCTACATAGCCACCAGGCTAGCCCACCTGCTCCACATGCTTAACAATGACGATGCCACCGTTAGAGAAATGGCCAGGGCCTCTCTCCTGCTGGATCTATGCAGAAGGAAGATCCCCCTGGCCAGCGCACACCAGAACGACTTCCTCGGCTTCAGGAGGAAAGACTTCGGGAAACTGGATTCCCAGGGCAAGGGCTTCGGGGTCTGGTCTGACTGGCCGGATCTCAATGACCTCTGCAACCAGACTGGAGTTCAGCTAAGATGGACAGAACTTAACACACAGACTGAAGTCCCTGTCTCTGATGAGGTGATCACAGACCCCTGTGTGATTGTGAAGGCCGACATCACAACACTGCAGGAAGAGACTGTCGGACTGCACAGAGACTCTGCAAGGAGGGTTCTGCTCAGCCTGAAGCAGTCTGAGATCAGGCAGCACTGGTGTGGACTCAGACTACAGGGAAAGCTAGCTTGTTTGGAGTTCGCTGACCACACAGTCTCACACTCAGTGTTTAAGAACGCTGTTGGTGAGGATGTTTTGAAATTCACCATCAAAGCAAGACTGCAGGTATTACCGACCAAGTACAATCTGTCCACCTGGTATCCCCACACTCACAGTCCATTCTGTTTAAACCATCAGGATTCACAACATCTAGAATCCATTGCACACATAACAAATGGATGTAATGCATACAAACACCTGTACATAGCTCGTCATGACCGTATTGTGGGCATTGTGTCTGATACAGTACAAAACATCTTACCATCTAGCGCAGCTATGTACAAGCATGCCAGAGTGTTACCAGAGTGGTTTGGTTTTACCAATGACATTTTTGCCAACATCCCAAATACACCTGATGTTGTCTTTGTTGACACCAGCCACAAGGAGGTGCTGATTGTAGAAGTAGGCTGCCCCTTTGACCTGTACATGGACCAGACTTTCCAGGACAAGTATATCAAATACCAACCACTACTTAGTACGATAACCAGCTTTGGGTACAAATGTAAATTCAGCATACTTGTATTTGGAAGTCTGGGCCATGTATATAAATGCACCATGAGGGGTCTGAGAATTACTGCAATGTCTAAAAGAAAGGCCAAACAGGTTGCCAAATTTTGCTCTGTCTCAGCTATTATTGGCAGCTTGGCCGTGTGGAGAAGGAGGTGTTATGTGTACCCTTGAGTGTTCAGTGCTGCTTAGCCCCGAAATATTTGATTCCCTGTTTGTGTAATATGATTTGTGGAACCAAATAAAGTATTCAAATGTAGTGTGTATATATGTATGTGTACTGTGTGATGGTGCGTGTGTGTGTAGTGTATATGTGCTAGTGTGATAGTTTGATTTGAATTGATTGAAGACATTCCTGGTTGGTGAGTGTGTGTGTGTCAGTGTGTGTGTAAGTGTGTCTGTGTGTGTGTGTGTGTGTGTGTGTGTCAGTGTGTGTCAGTGTGCTTAATGTTTTGTTTACTCTTTTTTTGTCACTGGAATGATGTTAAACCTGTTCACTCACTTTCACTCCCTCTCTCCTCCCTTTTTCTCTCTGTCTCTTTAACACCCTCTCCTCTCCTCCTCCCTCTCCTCTCCTCTCCTCTCCTCCTCCCTCTCTCCTCCTCCCTCTCCCCTCCTCCTCCCTCTCCTCTCCTCCTCCCTCTCCTCTCCTCTCCTCTCCTCCTCCCTCTCTTCTCCTCCTCCCTCTCCTCTCCTCCCTCTCCTTTCCTCCCTCTTCTCTCCTCTCCTCCTCCCTCTCTTCTCCTCCTCCCTCTCTTCTCCTCCCTCTCCTCTCCTCCTCCCTCTCCTCTCCTCCTCTCCCTCCTCTCCTCCTCCCGTTTTGTCACTGGAATGATGTTAAACCTGTTCACTCACTTTCACTCCCTCTCTCCTCCCTTTTTCTCTCTGTCTCTTTAACACCCTCTCCTCTCCTCCTCCCTCTCTCCTCCTCTCTCTCCTCTCCTCCTCCCTCTCTCCTCTCTCTCCTCTCCTCCTCCTCTCTCTCCTCTCCTCCTCCCTCTCCTCTCCTCCTCTCTCTCCTCTCCTCCTCCCTCTCCTCTCCTCCTCCTCCCTCTCTCCTCCTTCTCTCCTCTCCTCTCCTCTCTCTCCTCTCCTCCTCCCTCTCCTCTCCTCTCCTCCTCTCTCTCCTCTCCTCCTCCTCTCTCTCCTCTCCTCTCCTCTCTCTCCTCTCCTCCCTCTCTCTGCAGGAGGAGGTGTGGGGCTAGGTGAGGTCGAGGGGGGAGGAGTTGACCTTCGTTGCTAAGCGGTTGCCGAGGCCGAGCCTCATGGATGAAGGTCAGTGACATCATCAGTCAGTGACATCATCAGTCAGTGACATCATCAGTCAGTGACATCATCAGTCAGTATCATCAGTCAGTGACATCATCAGTCAGTGACATCATCAGTCAGCGCCGTTTCTAAAGCTCTCACTGGCACAGCACCAGAATATGTTCAGATCTTTTGCTAACATATCAGCCCAACAGAGCTCTCATGTCTTCTGCTAGCATATCAGACCAATAGAGCTCTCAGGTCTTCTGCTAGCATATCAGCCCAATAGAGCTCTCAGGTCTTTTGTTAGCATATCAGCCCAATAGAGCTCTCAGGTCTTTAGCTAGCATATCAGCCCAATAGAGCTCTCGGGTCTTCTGCTAGCATATCAGCCCAATAGAGCTCTCAGGTCTTTTGCTAGCATATCAGCCCAATAGAGCTCTCAGGTCTTCTGCTAGCATATCAGCCCAATAGAGCTCTCAGGTCTTTTGCTAGCATATCAGCCCAATAGAGCTCTCCGGTCTTCTGCTAGCATATCAGCCCAATAGAGCTCTCAGGTCTTCTGACGCTGGTTTTCTCTGTGTACCACATGTACAAAAGAAGATATTTGGTGAGGCTGCATTGTATGTTTAAGTCAAGACTAAAAACCCATCTTTTTAATATTGCCTTTAAATTACATGGGCCCAGTAGTTCAAAACGTTTAATCTCAATCAGATCCGATCAGATTTTGAAATCCCATTTTTTGTGATCCAGGATCAGACAACTCTGCCAGGTTTTGTCCCAGTATTTCAAAGCAATTCAGGATAGTATCACCCTGATCCAGATTCAGACTTTTCAATATTACTAGATCCTGAATATCAGTGCTTTAATCCTACTGATCTCCATCTAATGGATATGAAAAATTATCTATAATGTCTAATTATATATATTTAAATACATAAAGGACTTAAAATGATAATGGAGTACTGAAGAGGCGTTTCGCATGCCTCAACTATCTGAGAGTGGAACCCCAACGACATGCCGCATTACACTGTCTTGTATTTTGCTACACAATATCGCTGTCCATCGCAGAGTCCCCCTCTCTGTCCATCGCAGAGTCCCCCTCTCTGTCCATCGCAGAGTCCCCCTCTCTGACATCCATGATTCCCCAGAGCCCCCCTCTCTGACATCCATGATCTCCCAGAGTCCCCCTCTCTGACATCCATGATCTCCCAGAGTCCCCCTCTCTGACATCCATGATCCCCCAGAGTCCCCCTCTCTGACATCCCAGAGCCCCCCTCTCTGACATCCATGATCTCCCAGAGTCCCCCTCTCTGACATCCATGATCCCCCAGAGTCCCCCTCTCTGACATCCATGATCCCCCTGAGTCCCCCTCTCTGACATCCATGATCCCCCTGAGTCCCCCTCTCTGACATCCATGATCTCCCAGAGTCCCCCTCTCTGACATCCATGATCTCCCAGAGTCCCCCTCTCTGACATCCCAGAGCCCCCCTCTCTGACATCCCAGAGCCCCCCTCTCTGACATCCCAGAGCCCCCTCTCTGACATCCCAGAGCTCCCCTCTCTGACATCCCAGAGCTCCCCTCTCTGACATCCATGATCTCCCAGAGTCCCCCTCTCTGACATCCCAGAGCCCCCCTCTCTGACATCCCAGAGCCCCCCTCTCTGACATCCCAGAGCCCCCTCTCTGACATCCCAGAGCTCCCCTCTCTGACATCCATGATCCCCCAGAGTCCCCCTCTCTGACATCCCAGAGCCCCCCTCTCTGACATCCCAGAGCCCCTTGCACCTGCTGATGATCTCGGCCCACCTCTGGATTTCCCTCTGATATGTATTCTTTAATCTAAATTACATTTGTGATTGACAGTCTTTGTTGTGATACTTTTATGAGCATAAACATTCATGTCATCAACATTTGGTTGAAAACAAAATAGGCCACCTCAAACGTGACCAAAAAACGTAAACCACCACGAAAATTGATTTGCCATGAAGGCTTAAAATATTGTGTATTATTTCAGTTAACAAACTTTGCCATCTTATTTATATTGAAACATATTTGTAAATAAATTGTATAGTATATTTTGCTCTGGTAATACACCTAACCCTGACCCTGACCCTAACCCTGACCCTGACCCTAACCCTAACCCAAAATCCACATCTGATCTGATACATTGGACCCCGGCTACGGGCAAGAAAATGTTAGAGGCATGGATGCTACAGTTAAACTGAAAAGAGGGGGACCTGGGACACTTACCAAGCCCCATTCTAACATTTTAAATGTTTCGAATATTTTAAATCTTTCACTTACCTTTGAACTATCCACAGAAGAGGAAATGCTGCTGGAGAAGGGCCTCTTCTTTATTCCTACGCCATCTGTAACAGACAGAGAAGATTTACAAAGAGATTTAGCAAAGTATCACAGGCGTTTGAAACTCTTAGATCATTTCCGGTTTACCGCGGATTTCACCAGGGAACCGTTCATCAATCCCTCTCATTGGGAACCTGATTGGAATTCCATCTCGGACCCTATTAAGGGATTGATCAGGGAAGATGTGCGGCACCTGGAGGGAATCCGTTGGGCCTGTGAAAAAGAAAGTAACCTGTCACAAGGGGAAAGAAAAGCATTGAACAAATTAAAAAAGAACCAGGATATAATTATTAAGCCTGCCGATAAGGGCTCTAAAATTGTAATAATGGATAAAAATCAATATTTGACAGAGGCTAACAGACAATTGGAAAATAGAACACACTACGTACCTTTAACTGGCTCTCTGCAACTGGAGACCCAGAAACAGATTAGAGCGACGGTGTCTCACCTGTATGAAAAGAAAGTTATATCGGCCAAACAAATGACTTACCTGTATGGGGAGGATCCGCCACGTCCACGGCAACTGTATCTCTTGCCAAAGATCCACAAGGATCCAGAGACCTGGACAGTTCCACATCAGGTCCCCCCAGGAAGGCCGATTGTGTCCGATTGTGGGAGCGAGTCCTATCGAATAGCAGAATTCATAGATTTTTATTTAAATCCATTATCCCAAATTCATGAAAGTTTCATTAAAGATACATATGAATTTGTGGAAAAACTGAAAAACACCCAGGTTCCTATTGGTTCGATGCTTTTCTCGGTCGACATTGACTCCCTGTATACAAACATAGAGACCCCATTGGGGCTCAAAGCGGTGCGGGAGCTATTTAACGACCATCCAGACCCTTCTAGACCAGATGAGGCTCTTCTCCATCTCTTAGAGTTAGGGTTGACTAGAAACGACTTTGTCTTTGATTCCAGATGTTTCCTTCAGGTACATGGGACAGCTATGGGGAAGAAGTTCGCCCCTGCGTATGCCAATATTTATATGGCTGATTGGGAGCGTACTGTCTTCCCCAAATGCCCGAAACTCCCAGCACTGTATGTCCGTTATTTGGACGATATTTTTGGCATCTGGAGCCACACAAGGGAGGACTTCCAGGCTTTTATCAATGTGCTAAACACGCATCATCAGGCAATCACTGTAAAATTCAATATTCAACCTGAGAAAATCGAGTTTTTGGATACAGAGGTGTTTATTAAGAGAGGAGAGGGGAGTTATAGTCTGGGCACAAGAGTATATTTTAAACCCACAGATACTCATGCGCTGTTGCACAAGTCTAGCTATCACCCCAAACATACTTTTAGGGGAATAGTGAAATCACAGCTTATCAGATTCAAGCGAATTTGCACAGCAGAGGAGGACGCGGAGTCAGCCACGAGGACCCTCTTCAAGGTCCTCAGATCGAGGGGTTATGGGAGAACTTTCCTCCGGACCATCAAAGCTGAGGTCCAGCAAAATTTCAGCAGGGGGGATAGACCTGCAAAAGAAGGGGACAATTGCAGGATAATTCCTTTTGTTTCCATGTTCTCCCCATCCTCGATGGAACTTAATAAAATGATTAAAAGTAATTTTAAAAGGACTCAAGATATCGTCGAACCGTTGGTGGGTTTTAAAATTATTGCAGCCTTTAGGAGGAATAAAAATATAAAAGATTTGCTAGTACATGCAGCATTAAAAAGCGATAAACAAAATAAACTAAAAAGACATTTAAAAACACCAAAATACATTACGAACATATATACAGACAAAGGGGCTCCAATCTGGAATGTTCTGGGTTTGGAGTCCTCAAACCTGGTATATGGAATAAAATGTGGGGTCTGTTCTAAATGGTACATTGGTGAAACTAAGAACAAACTTTGTGAACGTTTAAAACAGCACCTTTACAGGATAAATCGGATTGAGGAATCCACCCTACTGTACGAACATTTTAGAGATCATGGTAGGGAGAATCTCCTGATTGTAGGCCTGGAATCTGGAACCTGTTGGTCAAAAAGACAGAGAATGATGAGGGAAAGACACTGGATTAAAGAACTAAACACAATTTCACCCAGTGGTTTAAATGAAATATAAAAACGTACCTCTCATTTAATATGTACAGTCCAGTCCTGAAAAAAATCTGTAAAGGAAAAAAACACTTACCTGTGATCTGATAGAACCTGAAAAAAGTTTAAAAATAAAATAAAAAATACAGTTAAATTGGGTGCTTACCTGGATACGTACTGAAGTTCTGAAGCCGGAGATCCTTGAGTCTTGAATTATGGATGGTCGACGACATAATCTGAACAAAGATCTGAAAGTAGAGAAAAAAACTAAAAGATTAGTGTGCCCGTGCATTCTGCGAGCCTTCGGGCAAGCAGGGCCTCTTATTCCCCTAACCTAACCCTGACCCTGACCCTAACCCTGACCCTGACCCTAACCCTAACCCAAAATCCACATCTGATCTGATACATTGGACCCCGGCTACGGGCAAGAAAATGTTAGAGGCATGGATGCTACAGTTAAACTGAAAAGAGGGGGACCTGGGACACTTACCAAGCCCCATTCTAATATTTTAAATGTTTCGAATATTTTAAATCTTTCACTTACCTTTGAACTATCCACAGAAGAGGAAATGCTGCTGGAGAAGGGCCTCTTCTTTATTCCTACGCCATCTGTAACAGACAGAGAAGATTTACAAAGAGATTTAGCAAAGTATCACAGGCGTTTGAAACTCTTAGATCATTTCCGGTTTACCGCGGATTTCACCAGGGAACCGTTCATCAATCCCTCTCATTGGGAACCTGATTGGAATTCCATCTCGGACCCTATTAAGGGATTGATCAGGGAAGATGTGCGGCACCTGGAGGGAATCCGTTGGGCCTGTGAAAAAGAAAGTAACCTGTCACAAGGGGAAAGAAAAGCATTGAACAAATTAAAAAAGAACCAGGATATAATTATTAAGCCTGCCGATAAGGGCTCTAAAATTGTAATAATGGATAAAAATCAATATTTGACAGAGGCTAACAGACAATTGGAAAATAGAACACACTACGTACCTTTAACTGGCTCTCTGCAACTGGAGACCCAGAAACAGATTAGAGCGACGGTGTCTCACCTGTATGAAAAGAAAGTTATATCGGCCAAACAAATGACTTACCTGTATGGGGAGGATCCGCCACGTCCACGGCAACTGTATCTCTTGCCAAAGATCCACAAGGATCCAGAGACCTGGACAGTTCCACATCAGGTCCCCCCAGGAAGGCCGATTGTGTCCGATTGTGGGAGCGAGTCCTATCGAATAGCAGAATTCATAGATTTTTATTTAAATCCATTATCCCAAATTCATGAAAGTTTCATTAAAGATACATATGAATTTGTGGAAAAACTGAAAAACACCCAGGTTCCTATTGGTTCGATGCTTTTCTCGGTCGACATTGACTCCCTGTATACAAACATAGAGACCCCATTGGGGCTCAAAGCGGTGCGGGAGCTATTTAACGACCATCCAGACCCTTCTAGACCAGATGAGGCTCTTCTCCATCTCTTAGAGTTAGGGTTGACTAGAAACGACTTTGTCTTTGATTCCAGATGTTTCCTTCAGGTACATGGGACAGCTATGGGGAAGAAGTTCGCCCCTGCGTATGCCAATATTTATATGGCTGATTGGGAGCGTACTGTCTTCCCCAAATGCCCGAAACTCCCAGCACTGTATGTCCGTTATTTGGACGATATTTTTGGCATCTGGAGCCACACAAGGGAGGACTTCCAGGCTTTTATCAATGTGCTAAACACGCATCATCAGGCAATCACTGTAAAATTCAATATTCAACCTGAGAAAATCGAGTTTTTGGATACAGAGGTGTTTATTAAGAGAGGAGAGGGGAGTTATAGTCTGGGCACAAGAGTATATTTTAAACCCACAGATACTCATGCGCTGTTGCACAAGTCTAGCTATCACCCCAAACATACTTTTAGGGGAATAGTGAAATCACAGCTTATCAGATTCAAGCGAATTTGCACAGCAGAGGAGGACGCGGAGTCAGCCACGAGGACCCTCTTCAAGGTCCTCAGATCGAGGGGTTATGGGAGAACTTTCCTCCGGACCATCAAAGCTGAGGTCCAGCAACATTTCAGCAGGGGGGATAGACCTGCAAAAGAAGGGGACAATTGCAGGATAATTCCTTTTGTTTCCATGTTCTCCCCATCCTCGATGGAACTTAATAAAATGATTAAAAGTAATTTTAAAAGGACTCAAGATATCGTCGAACCGTTGGTGGGTTTTAAAATTATTGCAGCCTTTAGGAGGAATAAAAATATAAAAGATTTGCTAGTACATGCAGCATTAAAAAGCGATAAACAAAATAAACTAAAAAGACATTTAAAAACACCAAAATACATTACGAACATATATACAGACAAAGGGGCTCCAATCTGGAATGTTCTGCGTTTGGAGTCCTCAAACCTGGTATATGGAATAAAATGTGGGGTCTGTTCTAAATGGTACATTGGTGAA
>NC_137688.1:74102090-74109590 GCF_963989245.1 Nansenia antarctica | reverse complement strand
GCTCTTCCTGCTCTGCCTGGTAACCGTGGTGATCAGCCTGGGAGGCACCGCCCTCTACTGCGCCCTGGGCGACGCCCACTCCTCCCCCGTCTGCACCGACTTCTCACGCAGCGCTGACTTCTACCTCGCCCAGGTGCAGCGTGGGATGGACCAGCTGCGACACTGGATGACCTTCGAGACGTCGTAGGAGAGGGGAGAGAGGGAGGAAGAGGGGGGAGGAGGGGGGAGAGAGGGAGGAGGAGAAGGGAGAGGGAGGAGAGGAGAGGGGAGAGAGAGGAGGAGAGGGGAGAGAGAGGAGGAGAGGGGAGAGAAGGAGAGAAAGAAGAGAAGGAGGTTGGGTTGAAAGGTGGATGAACACCCCTCTCTCTCTACCTTCCGTCGTTCTGGCCAGAAGATAACTCATCCCTCCATCGTCTCCTCTCTCTGTCTCCTCCCCTCCCAGGATCCTACTGGCTGGCCAGTGTGTGTGGCGGGAGAGTGTGTGTGTGTGTGTGTGTGTGTGTGTGTGTGTGTTTGCCCACACACAGACAGTGATGTCATCAGCTGCTGTCATCACCTGTTAGTTCTGTTCCTAGGTCAGTTCCTAACCTGGTATATATGCACAAGAGTCACCGCCGACTGACCCAGAAACGCTGACCTGGAACCAGCTCACTGGCACATGAAGCGTCTCGGTCGGCTATTTTACAAACTGGCGTGATTCTCTTTGTTTACCGCGGCCATTTTTAATCTCGACAGGACCTGGACTACGAACGATCATGTGACATCTGAAAACATGAACTATAATAATGTCTTAAATCCTCTAATAGTTAATGTTGTTTTAATGAAAATGTATTTTACTTCCCCCTCGTCCCTCTGTAGAGGATGTCTGGAGGGTTTTGGGGGGTATAAGGGGTGATTGGGCTGTTTAGGGGTATATCAGGGGTTGTTTTGGGGTATATTGGGAGTTTTGGGGGTCTTAATCTGCAACCTGATTGTAACATTGGCCTCATGTGTCAGAGATATATGCAACATGGACAAGAAAGCAATACCTGTCAGAAATGTGTCTAGAATAATGTTTAAGTCCTACAGACTAGTTTGGTACTAGAATAAGAACATTCATATGTTCAGCTTGAGTTTCAGTTTGTTCAAGTGTGTGTGTGTGTCTGTGTGTGTGTGTGTGTGTGTGTGTGTGTGTGTGTATGTATGTATGTATCTTTACTCTTAATTATGGGCACCTTAATGTACTTCATCATGATCATTTTTACCCCAGTGCATTACCTCTCACCGTCGATGGACTTTTTATTATTATTATTATTATTATTATTATTTCTATTTTTAATATTTATGCTTTTTTTTTGTCTTGGGGATTTTAAAAATCAATCATCTGTTGTTTTGTTGATGTGTCGCTTGTGTCACGACATCCGTTTGATTAGTTTAGCTTCCGATAGATCAGGAGACTTCATGTGACGAAGGCGTGACTAACCCTTATTAATTCAAACACACCGCGTCAAAGCGTCAACCTCAGCTGCGTGTGTGTGTGTGGCGGGACTGTTGTAGCTCTCACTGTTGCGGCGGCTTCCACACTGGCTGCTGTGTGTCTTCTGAGTCTCTAACTGGCTGTGTGTCTTCTGTCTCTCTACCTGGCTGTGTGTCTTCTGTGTCTCTAACTGGCTGTGTGTCTTCTGTGTCTCTAACTGGCTGTGTGTCTTCTGTGTCTCTAACTGGCTGTGTGTCTTCTGTCTCTAACTGGCTGTGTGTCTTCTGTATGGCTGCTCTAACCTGTTAACATGGGCTGTATGGCTGCTCTAACCTGTTAGCATGGGCTGTATGGCTGCTCTAACCTGTTAACATGGGCTGTATGGCTGCTCTAACCTGTTAACATGTCATGAGTTTAGAATGATAAGGTTCTATCTCCGTTTAGGGTAGTTCAGAGATATTGAGCATCAACGTTTTTACATTCCATTATGTTCTGTGAGATGTAACCTTTGTATTTTATTAATTACTAACTAAAAAATGTCAACATTTAAAAAATAACAACACACAGGCATTAATACACACCTAATGGATCAGATTATGTAAAAAACTACATTTTGACCAAAAATGGAGATAGAACCTTATAATTATAACGCCACGATGGGCTGTGTGGCTGCTCTAACCCGCTAACATGGCTGCTGAAATGGAAGGCAAACACACGCTGCTGAGGTTGGCGCTTGTGGTGTTGTTCCAGGGACATGCTGGGTAGTCTCTCTCAGGACGCGTCCCAACAGTATAAAGTTGCTTCCTGTCCTGGTCTTTTCTCCTTCATCTGAACTGATCTGAAGTTCAACATAGACCACAACATTAACACTAGAACAGCCATGTCTGGGGTCGTTTGACCCTGTGAGTAAAAATATTAGTATAACATTTCAGGACCCTCCTTTCATGACTTTTCCTAGATATGTGCGTTCTACCACCCAGTATCTTTACATGTTCAACATCACATCAGGATAAGCTAGTATGAAGATATTTAGCAGTTTTTCTGTGTAAGAGGCAGGCTAATTTACAAGAAGGCCAACTAGTGGTAATTGTGTGTAAGTAGCAGCTTCCCATTGTAAAGACTATGGTCATTTGACCCCCGAGGCGGCTCTTATAGTAGGTAAGAAAGGCACGGCTGTTCTAGTGTTAAACTCTTATAGTATGTAAGAAAGGCACGGCTGTTCTAGTGTTAACGTGTAAAGGAAGTCCACAAGGACCTCTAGTATCTATTTGATCTGGACCAGAATTATTTTGGGGATATCTGAGATCAGATCGAGCTGGGTGATTTCCCCCTATAGCCTACTACTCAAAACCTGCCCCATGATAGACCTGATCCTGGATCACAAAAAAGCCAATAACTCACTAGAAGGGAAGGAGACCAGGACAGGACACCACCTCACACTGTTGGGTGCACACTGCACCCTACCCTACCCTCCATCTGTTTCTTGTTTCTTTAAATTATTTTGCGCCGCGCGTGTCCTCTGGCTGGTTCAGACGACGACTCCTCCTGTCTTTGTTTAATTATTTATGTCACATCAATCGCATGCACGACAACGCGGGAGTCAACCAGATCAAAGCAGAACTTTCGAAATCAAATCAAAATGGTTATTATCGTGCATGTATGTCAGTTTCTGTTTGACTTGTGTTGGTTTGACGTGGGTATCATATGTAGGCTGTTAATCTTTTCAAAGTCCTTTCTTTGTTTCCTTTATTTTTGCTCATGAAAGGCTTGAAGGGTTCAAAGAACAACGAACAATAGATCACTGTGTGGCTCTGAACCACTGAGGAGATGTCTGTCTGTCACAGTTTAACTCTCTGAGGAGACGTCTGTCTGTCACAGTTTAACTCTCTGAGGAGACGTCTGTCTGTCACAGTTTAACTCCCTAAGGAGACGTCTGTCTGTCACAGTTTAACTCTCTGACTCTGACTTTTAAACTCTGTGTATGTTTATGGAATTACCACGACCGATGTCTGTTAACGTTGATGAGGTCTCTGGGTTGTTTTACCGTCTTTGGAGAAATGTATAACGGAGGAGAGGATGCTGGTCACGTTCGTAAAGCCTGGTACACACATAAAGATAATCTGGCCTGGTACACACATAAAGATACTCTGGCCTGGTACACACATAAAGATAATCTGGCCTGGTACACACATAAAGATAATCTGGCCTGGTACACACATAAAGATAATCTGGCCGATTTCCCCCCTTCCGACCAAGGACAGCAAACGCCCGATTATACGGATGGCTCTAAAGATTATCCTGTGGTGTGAGGTGTGTTAAGAGTCCATTTCTCCCGACAATCTGCTCGAAAAATGGTCGGAGCCGATGATCGTAAATATTAAAAGTGTTCAATATTTACAATCAAAAGTCCTCTTGTCTGTGGTCAAAACTGACTACTCCCGAGTCCGATTGTGACGTGGAATGGAATGTAGCCAATCAAGAAGCGAGCTGACTGACGCGTCTTCTTCTATTCGTTCTTCGGCACTTTATTTGCCCTGTCTCACATGGCTGCCTCTACAGGTCAGTCAGGGTACTACTACCCTGATCACACGATTTCTGGCTTGGGGGACGAGACTCCAGACTGTCGTGGGACAGATCTTTATGTTTGTGGTCGTATATCGGAGCACACCACACACAATACGATAAAAACTGTTCAATCCATGAATTTTTATCTTCATGTGTGGGGTCTGTCTCAGATAAAAACATCTGTTAAGATTTAGAAAATCCTTATACGTGTACCTGGCTTTAACCAGCGCTGTTGAAAAGGACAGGGCTACCAAGGTAGCGGTTACTACCTGAAACCCCTCTCTCTCTCTGTTGACTGGTAAATAAATCTTATTATTCTGCTGTATTCTTTTCTTTGTGTCCCTGATCAGATGCTCTGGAGTTACAGGTTTCAGTACCTGAGGCAGCCCAACAGTTTGACTGATGGATCAAGAGGATTAATCTTTAATCCTAAGAGTATAGACCGTGTTCAAGGTTATTACTCTGAATCAGCCTCAGAGCAGGGGACAAGCTAGCGTAGCGTGGTTCCACTAGGGGGGGCAATGCTCATGTCCCCCACCCCCCCTAGAACTCACACACTTCTTTTTTTTTATTTATTTTTTTATGAACATTTTCACTTTAGTTTAAAAAATAAATAAAAACATAAATCAGATGTGAGGTGGTGGGTACAGGAGTTATTCTAACCTACCACACATGGTTCTATGATGTACAGAGAATAGTCATGAAGAATCACATACACTGGATAAATATAGCATAATATAAAACCTCCACACCTCTCTCTCTCTGTGTCTTCTCTCTCTCTCTCTCTCCCTCCCTCCCTCTCTCTCTAACTCTCTCTCTCTGTCTCTCTCTCTCTCTGTCTCCCTTCCTCCCTCTCACTCTCTCTCTCTCTCTCTCTCTCTCTCTCTCTCTCTCTCTCTCTCTCTCTCTCTCTCTCTCTCTCTCTCTCTCTCTCTCTCCGCAACTACACTCACGTCAGGAGGACGTCGTTCGGACGCTCCTACGTCATGACGCAAGTTTGACGCTCCACTACGCGGATGTAAACACAGCACACAGCGTGCACCCATGCTTGTCTGAGCCAGCGGCTGAACCATGGAGCTTCTGAAGGTGGAGCGTTTCTGCAGCCCGGGTAAGGGCAACGGCCTGCGGGCCACCAGAGCCCTCCTCCCCGGGGAGACGGTCTACACATCACTCCCCCTGGCCGCCTGCGTGCTGGCCAACAGACACGCCGCACACGTCTGCCACACCTGCTTCTACCGGTGAGGAGGGAGGGAGGGAGGGAGAGAGGGAGGGAGAGAGAGGGAGGGGGAGGGAGGTGGAGAGGGAAAGGGAGAGAGAGGGGAGGGAGGGGGAGAGGAGGAGGAGGAGGGGGAAGGGGGAGGGAGAGAGGGAGGGAGAGAGGGGGAGGGGGGGGAGAGAGAGAGGGAGAGAGAGAGGGAGGGGGAGGAGGGGGAAGGGGGAGGGAGAGAGAGAGGGAGAGAGGGGGGAGGGAGAGGGAGGGAGAGGGAGGGAGGGAGAGAGAGAGACTAGCTGGTAGAGCTAGTCATTTAATTATTTAGTCATTTAAAGGCGATATTAAAAATATGGTTTTCAGTCTTGACTTGAACATATGTGCTGAGTTACACAATCGTACATACAGTCATGTTTCATAACTGGCATAATAATGTTGAAAGCTGAAAGCTGATCCTGGAAATAAAGGGGCAAAAGCACTTGACTCCTCTGACATTTTCTGACGCTTTTATAGCCATAAAAACTAAATAAATCCAGGCGGAATGGTTGATTAACGTTTGATTGAATTAATAAAAGGGTTAAAAGGGTTAAACACACCTGTCAGAGGTAACTAATTACCTGGACCGTTTCTGTAGATGGAGGTTGTTTACCTTGACGGTGTCTGTGTGTGTGTGTGTGTGTGTGTGTGTGTGTGTGTGTGTGTGTGTGTACGTGTGCGTGTGTGTGTGTGTGTGTGTATGTATGTGTGTGTGTGTGTGTGTGTGTGTGTGTGTGTGTGTGTGTGTTGTCTCGGGAGGGCTTGGGTTTGTGTGTGTGTGTTTGTGTGTATGTGTGTGTGTGTATGTGTGTGTGTGTGTGTATGTGTGTTTGATTGATTGATTGAAAACGTTATTAGAAGATTTGCAGAAGTAGGTACATGAAAGTACATATTACATACAAGGTCAACTAAAAGGATAAAAACCCAAGAAAGCCACTGGCTTATTTCAATTGGGGTCCTTGTGTGTGTGTGTTGTCTCGGGAGGGCTGAGTCTTTTGCATACCTTCATGTATTAATGTATTAACACAATTAGATGACTAGGCCTGTTTAGGGTTATATTACAGTTTATCCTGTCTTTAGAATCACGAGGCTCTGCAGTGCTGCCGGCTGTCCGCTAGATGGCAGTGTTGATCTTTCCTGTTTTAAGTGTCTCAGACATGGAATCTGTTCTCGTCTCTTTCGTGATTATCTTTCTCTCTTTCCTTATTTGTTTCTCTTTCTGTCTGTGTGACTGTAGTGGAGTGTAAGGCTCTCTCTCTCTCTCTCTCTCTCTGACCCAGCTATATGACGAAACATCAGAGAAAAAACTAAAGAAAGATGTTGTCGAAAGCTCTATCTTGACAGGGCTGTTTTTATTTTGGGACATGGCAGAGTGTCTCTCTCACAGGACGGCATACAGGAGGAGGATGACATCTGGCTACCTCTGCCCCAGACACACGTCCTGGTCCAATGGCCCTGGATGGTCCACGGGAGGGAGGGAGAGAGAGGGAGAGGGAGAGGGAGAGGGAGAGAGAGGGAGAGGGAGAGAGAGAGGGAGAGAGAGAGAGAGAGAGGGAGAGAGAGGGAGAGAGAGAGAGAGAGAGAGGGGGGGGGAGAGAGGGAGAGAGGGAGAGAGAGAGAGAGAGAGAGAGAGAGAGAGAGGCTAGCTGGTAGAGTAATGGGGATTTTGACTAGAGGATACCAAGGCAGAACCACTTAACTGTGTGTGTGTGTGTCTAAGCTTGTTGTTGTAGGGTCAGTGAGTTCACCCCTCCACTGATCTCTCTGGGCTCTCAGTCTCAGGTAGTTTTCCTGTGACCTTCAGCCAAAAGTGTGTGTGTGTGTGTGTGTGTGTGTGTGTGTGTGTGTGTGTGTGTTGTCTCAGGAGGGCTTGGGTGTGTGTGTGTGTTGTGGGAGGGCTTGTGTGTGTGTTGTCTCGGGAGGGCTTGGGGGTGTGTGTGTGTGTGTGTAGTCTTGGGTGTGCAGGAACGACCACATTCCAATGATTGATTTGATTGAACTGCCACGGTGGATAAAACACTGGCCGCGTTCCAACATGCCTTCTGGCACCCTGTCTAGAGCAACCCTGGCCTGGTCCCAACATGCCTTCTGGCACCCTGTCTAGAGCAACACTGGCCTGGTCCCAACATGCCTTCTGGTACCCTGTCTAGAGCAACACTGGCCGTGTTCCAACATGCCTAATGGTACCCTGTCTAGAGCAACCCTGGCCTTGTTCCAAGGTGCCTTCTGGTAC
>NC_137688.1:74074590-74087090 GCF_963989245.1 Nansenia antarctica | reverse complement strand
TTGGATCTAGCTTGCTGTTCATTATTTTCATGATAAATCGTAGCTAGCTAGCTATAACATCTTCATATACACCATACAGGCTAAATACTGATTAACAGTAGGCTACTTTGGCAATCCACTTAACAGATTTATTTATTATCCTATCTTAAGAAAACTAATGTAACACTCTCATCTGGGGAAAGCCCACAGCAAATCAAATGAAGAACTACAAATCCCTGATGACAGGGAGATGAAGTATGACTGCTCTGATGAATCAACCCCTATTTCGTTAATTTTCTCTATATAACGACGTCGATCATTGATCGGCAACGACACTATATAATAGTTTGCCTAACTGGCCATCGGATTTGGGCTCCTAATATCTAAAAAGCACTACGGTTTTCTTATTTTATCGGATTAAAGTAGCAAAGACCAGAAATTTCCATTGACTGCCAGTCAAACTTCTACACTTCTATCACCCAAAAAGGGGCGTGGACATGACGGGAGAGCAAAGTACCCGGATGCGTTGCTCTTATGAATGGGTGGGGTCATTATACTCTTATAGTAGGTAACACACACACGGCTGTTCTAGTGTTAAACTCTTACAGTAGGTAACACAGACACGGCTGTTCTAGTGTTAAACTCTTATAGTAGGTAACACACACACGGTTGTTCTAGTGTTAAACTCTTATAGTAGGTAACAGACACGGCTGTTCTAGTGTTAAATTCTTATAGTAGGTAACATAGACACGGCTGTTCTAGTGTTATACTATTATAGTAGGTAACACAGACACGGCTGTTCTAGTGTTAAACTCTTATAGTAGGTAACACACACACAGCTGTTCTAGTGTTATAGTCATATGCAAGCTGTGCGCAGTGGAGGTTAAATTTAGTGGAAACACCACAAATCTACGGAACCACTTATCACCCTGACATGAAACATGGAAAAGCTGATCCGAAACAAGACTCGCTGATTAAGACGTTTGGTTGCAAATTACAATCCAATTTTCCGCGTGCCCAACAAATTACAGAGGCTGTAGCAGGGTTTCCGTTAACCGGTAATTACCGGTCTTTGTCCGGTAAAATGTGTTGAAGTCCGACAAATTGAAAACTCGTCGGACATAATGTCCGGTGAAAATAATTCCCTCTAAGCACAATTTGGCTTCGGGCCACCATTTTCAGCTGAGCACCAAACACACACACACTCATACACGCACAACACTGCCCGAGAGAGAAGGACCCGCCCCCTTTAGTTAGCCTGCCCGAGAGAGAAGGACCCGCCCCCTTTAGTTAGCCTGCCCGAGAGAGAAGGACCCGCCCCCTTTAGTTAGCCTATAGCCTATAGGCTAACTAAAGGGGGCGGGTCCTTCTCTCTCGGGCAGTGTTGTGTGTGTGTGTTTGGTGCTCAGCTGAAAATGGTGTCCCGAAGCGGAGCGGATAACAAACGAAACGGACAACATTTACACTATGGAGACAAACTTCAGCGATATGATCTAACAGCCGGTCTTCAGGACGACATACAAAAACAGTTATGTTCTCCTCATTGTCATACTCCCGAGTCCGATTAAGTATGATTTGACAGGCAGCTAAACGAAATGCCTTCCCAACCAGCGAGACCTGGGGGGTATTCCATCAACGTCGCTAAAGGAAAATCCTGGCTTATTTTTGATAACTCTCGCGAGATTTAGCGGAATATGCCTGTATATTTTTAGGAACCCTCGCGAGACTTTGTCAGACTAAACCTGGATTTTCTTTTAGCGATGTTGATGGAATACCCCCCTGGTTATAGAAATGACGTTGTTTTATTGATAAAAAAAAGGGTAAAACTGGAAAGAGAAAATAGAAAACTCACATTAATCCCAAACAATTTAACAAACTTCAGTTAACGTAATGTGGAGTCCGTTCATTGATCGATGCTGTCTGTTCAGTTCCCAGTGAGGCGCCCGTTCAGCGCTGGACATAATGGCATAGCGCGCATGCGAATCATGTTATATTATTATATATTATATAGCTCGCATCTAATCGTATCGGATGAGAAATAGACATTAAATGGCATATATAGGCCGCTACACAACAGTTATCACCGCGCCAAACAGCTATATTAGATTTGGAGAAAAAAAAATATGATTTTGAATTTTTTTTTTTTTATTATATTTTAATATGATGACCGGAATATATCACGTTTGTCCGGTAATTCGAAATCTTCCCGGACACGATGTCCGGCTGCAAATTTTTCTAACGGAAACCCTGGGCTGTAGCACATTTTATTTGCAAGGATATACGCCCGTACAGCGTTGTCAAAAATGCTGGCTTTCGAAGCCTCGTCAGTGTACTAGAACCACGCTACGTGTTATCGACACGCAAACAGTTGAGTGAAGTGATAGTCCCAGACATGTCCCCGCAGGTGAAACGTGACATCGCAACTTCATTTCAGCCAGCAGAGAGAGTTGCCATAACGTGTGACAGCTGGACATCCAGAGCAATGGACTCGTATATGGACTCGTATGGACTCGTATGGACTCTATATCAGCGAGGCTTGTTTCGGATCCGCTTTTCCATGTTTCACGTCAGGGTGATGCCTCAATAAGTGGTTCCGTAGATTTGTGGTGTTTCCACTAACTTATTGTTACTGTATACTACAGTATTTTAATAATCATTGATTTTCCAATTATGTTTATTCCTGAATAAACTCTTCCAATCTCCAAAAAGTGAGAAAGCAGTAATGAAGGGCTTTAGTTTCATGGACATTGGTTTACAATGTGTTTTTTTGTTCCCCAAAATACCCTCATCTATTGCACTATTTTCGTTTGAGTTTTGCACATTTTTATTTTGTATATATATATATATTATGCAAATAAGCTATTTGAGAGAGTCCTGAGGGATATGTGATGTCTTGTTTACCGATAGGCTATGTTTGTAGCCCCTTTATTTACACTGGCTGCAGTAAAGCACGTTAAAAAGCACTTTTTGTAGTGTCTGATTTAGCAAAATGTTGGTCAATGATGTTAATTTATGTTCCAATAAGAAGTACATTCATATAACTGCTTTGGAGTCAATTCTTAATGTAAACATTGATATTGTGAGACAGTCCACCATGGGTGGCTTTCCCTGTTGTTGTTGTTGTGTTTATGTTACCGTTATTGTTGATTGGTTACTGTATGTCACATGATCACCCAGAGAGAGAGATAGCTCGTTACCTTGGTTACGTAAACAGTCAGTAAAGGGAACAACGCTCATCGGTATGGACAGCAAAGCTGCTGTTCTGTGCCAGAGCTAGTTTTCCCGTCATCTATTAACCTGCCATCTGGGACACAATTAGTTGTATCTTGTATTGTGTATTGTGTTAAGAAGAAGTTCACTAAAGAACCAGAAACGGAGAATCCCTTGTCGTGTGAGTCATTATACCCACGCACATCAGACGGACAAAACACGACAACTGGTGTCAGAAGTAGCGATCATCCGTGAGTACATCCACCTGACAGAGGAAAAGCTAACAGAAGCTAACGGAAGATAATAAAGTTATAAGAGCCAAAGCTAACGGGAGCTAATAGGGGCTAACAGGAGACAGCTAGCTAGCCAGCTGACTGGATTCAGGAGTTACTACAACAACTGGTTGAGTACTGCCACCTGGTGGTGTTTGGGCAGACTGTACTCCCGTTAGACTCAACTAAATTAAGCGGACAATTCCATTAATAAACAACTCAACAAAATCAAAGAGACAATTATATAAATAAACAACTAAATAATACAAAGAGACAACTACATGAATGAGAACAAGACAAGTGGAACAGACAATCCACCGAAAATAAAAGGACAATTACATGAACAGAAAACTCAATAAAATGACAGAGGAACAAGGAGCTACAGTAGGACCTACTGAGCCTGATAGAGCCCCAACATGGCTACAAGCTTTGTTGGATAGCCAAAATCAGCAGACAAAACACCTGCAAATGATGCTAGCCCCCGTACTAACACACATAACAGGAGGAAATCCCGTTACACAGCAAGCCTCACCACCACTTGCTGCTTCCAGTCGAAATGGGGATAAGATCTTACAGCGCCCCACATTGGACAGGCATGCTTCTGAGCCTGAAGCTATACCTTCAGCCTCTTGGGATATACCAGTAAGACCAAAAACTCGTGTTGGTGCCCCCTTTGCAGCTGAGTTGGATGTCATCAATCAGCGCACTCGCAACTTTGGTCCCACCAGGAGGGGCGGCAATGCTGAACCTGACAGTAGATGGAGAGACACTAGAGACTCTGAGAATGAAACCCAACGCTCATTTCCCTATGGTGAGCAGAGACTGAATAGTTCTGGTCACAACAGTCAGCACACTCTGCAAGAAGTGCGTAGACCTAAACTTGCCACATTTGAAGGAAATGATGACTGGGACTCTTTCTTGTTGCCATTTGAGCGCCAGGCCAGGAAGTATGGATGGAGTACTACAGAAAGAGTGGACAGGCTGCATGAATGCTTAAGAGGAGCTGCAATACGATATGTCTGCTCACTGCCAGAACGTACACGGGAGGATTATGCTCTCTTAGTGGAGGAGCTTACTCAGCGCTTTGGGAAAAGAGACCCCCCTACCACAGTAAGGAGAAAGTTGGGAGAACTTCGGCAAGGTAGAGAGGCGTCAGCTGAATTTGCAGAAGAGGTGAGACGCCTCGTCACACTTGCATATCCAGGAGTGGATCTCCAGCTGCAAGATCAACTTGCAACTGATGCCTTTCTTAAAGGTCTAAAAAATCAAAAAGTGGCCTATGAAGTTATGAACCGAGATCCATGCTCCCTTGCAGAGGCTCAAAAGTGTGTAGAGGCTCATGAACACAACTTCAAAGCTACGGTGGGACGTGAAACAGAAATAAAGAACAGAACACGACGCATTTCTTGGGCTGATGATGGAGACATCTGTGAGGACTTTACTCCTACCTCTCGTAGGGTACAGACCCCTCAGTATGTAACTGCTGAACAGTTTGCTACACTAACGGACCAAGTCAAGACCCTCGTACATACAGTAGGGAATCTACAGCTGCAGTTTGAACATCATAAAACTAGAGCAACAACACAACGTCCCCTGTCACTAGAGAGGACACAGAACCATTATCAGGTGCAGCCCGGCCGGATGCGCTCCCAGTCACCAAGCCCAACCCGGGGAGCAGCTGGCCCATGTTATAAATGTGGAGAACAAGGACACTTCAGGAGGGACTGCAGTAGATCGCCGAGCCCAACAGCTGCACGTAACCGCGGTGACAAAGGCCCAGACCAACGGGGGCGGTCAGAAGGGAGACTACATGCAGATCACAAACCACAAGGGCTACAGATTGGCTGCACCAAAAACAAGGGTGAGAGTCTACAGATTCCGGTGACAGTAAACGGCATTCCAACACAGGCTGTGGTGGACACGGGAGCCCAGACAACAGTAATCTCAGAGGAGCTGTATAGGAGTTTCTCTGGAGGTGATCCGACAAGCCTACGTAAGACCTACCTTCTAAATGCGGGAGTTGGAGATGGCATGGAAGCAAAACGTGGACTGAACGTCACCTTTAAAATTGCAGCCAAAACAATCGACTGGGATGTACACGTAGCCCCCATACGTGACTCTGTCCTCATAGGATTGGATCTGATGAAGACTCATGATGTTGTCATCCACACCCGTGGTAAGGTGTTCATCGGTAACGAACTTGTGCCCTCCAAAATAGTAAGAGGGGATGGATCAGACTATCATGTTGCCAGAGTGACCCTAGGAGAGACCACCACCATACCACCTACATCTGAATGTGTGGTCTGGGGCGAGGTGGAAGAACCAAGGCCAGGTGTTCCAGCTGTACTAGAGCCTTTGAACATCACAGAAAATGTAGTCTCCGGGAGTGTTGTTACCACTATGGAGAAGCGGGTGCCAGTCCGGCTATGCAACTTCTCGACCAGCAAAGCGGCCCTGCCAAGAGGAGCATGCCTTGGACTCTTAGTTGAAGCTTATCCTGAGGAGCCATCATGTTCACCTGAGCAAAGTGTAGAGCCCATCATAGAGGGAGAGTCAGAGAGTGTGCCATCACTGGTGGTTGGAAGAGTAGCAGCAATCTCTGAGCTACCTGAACATCTCCAAAGCCTGGTTGGTGCTACTAGTGAGGCACTCAGTGAGGAGCAACAAGAACAATTTATCCAACTGCTAGTGACCTACCAATCCCTCTTTGCCAAAAGTGATTCCGACCTGGGTTACATGTCTGCTGTCACACACAAGATTGACACAGGATCGGCTAAGCCTGTGCGCCAGCGAGTGAGAAGGGCACCTCTTGGATTTCAAAGTGAAGAGCAAACACATCTTCAAGACATGCTTAAAGCCGGTGTCGTTACACCATCATCATCGGAGTGGGCCTCTCCGGTCGTCTTAGTACGCAAGAAGGATGGAGGAGTACGATGGTGCATAGATTACCGCGGCTTGAACAGTCTGACGGTAAAGGACGCATATCCTTTGCCCAAGATTGAAGAGTGTCTTGATGTTCTTGGGGAAGCTACAATGTTCTCAACACTTGACCTTCAGTCTGGCTATTGGCAGATAGCAGTGGATGACCAAGACCGCGGGAAGACAGCATTCATCACCAAATGGGGCCTCTATGAATACACCCGCATGCCATTTGGGCTCTGCAATGCCCCAAGCACCTTTCAGAGGGCAATGGAGCTCGTCCTCAGGGGACTCCAATGGGAAACATTGCTGATCTACCTTGACGACGTCATTGTCATTGGCAGGGGAGTGGATGAAAGCCTGGACCGGCTCGCACAGGTCTTCAAGTGTCTCCACAGCTATGGGTTGAAGCTGAAGCCTTCTAAATGTCACTTGCTTCAAGAGGAAGTTCTCTTCCTGGGCCACATTGTGAGTGGAGATGGGATCTGTCCAAACCCAGCTCTGGTCAAGGATGTACAGCGCTGGGAGCCACCCAACAACCTGAAGGAGCTGCAAGCTTTTCTTGGACTGTGTAACTACTACCGCAAGTTTGTTCCAGCTTTTGCAGAACTGGCAAGCCCTCTCCACAGCCTTTCAAAGAAGGGGGCTACATTCCTGTGGACAAATGAGCACCAAGATGCTTTTACAAAGCTGAAAGAAAAACTGACAACTACACCAGTGCTGGGATACCCCACTGTTGGAGGCAAGTACATTCTAGACACTGATGCCTCGAACCACAGTATTGGAGCTGTTCTGTCACAACTCCAGTGGGGAGAAGAGCGAGTCCTAACATACGCCAGCAGCCATCTTACACCAGCTCAGCAGAGGTACTGTGTTACCAGACGTGAGTTACTTGCTGTCGTCCGCTACACTCGTCAGTTCCGCCACTACCTACTGGGCAAGAAGTTTCTGCTACGAACAGATCATGGCAGTCTCACCTGGCTGTTTCGGTTCAAAAACCCTGAAGGTCAGTTGGCTCGCTGGCTGGAAGAGTTGAGCCAATATGACTTTGACATAGAGCATCGAGCGGGCCGGCAACACTGCAATGCTGATGCCATGTCAAGGCAAACCAGAGAACATTCAGACAAATGTGACTGTTACCAAGCTGGAAAGAACTTGTCTGATCTACCATGTCAAGGATGTAAGTACTGCCGAAGACTTCATGAGCAGTGGACAAGATTTGAAGACGATGTTGATGATGTTGTGCCGCTCGCAGTTAGGAGTATTGAGTCTGGTGAGACCAGTGGTGATAACACTCAGTCGATGGAAACAGATCCACCACATACAACCATGCTGGAGACTCCAGTAGTTAACTGGCTGCAGTCAGTCAGATTGGAAGAGCTTGCCAAACTTCAGAAAGCTGATCCTGTCCTCTCCACCCTCCACACATGGAAAGAATCAGGAACCCTCCCTACTAAAGATCAGGTGATGCTTGAGAGCCCTGCAGTGAGGAAGTTCTGGCTCTGCTGGCCTCAGGTCATGCTGCAGCAAGGAGTTCTCTACTACTCCTGGGAGAGAGTAGGAGCCCAACAACCAACCGTGTTGCTACTAGTTCCAGCTTCCATGCAAAGAGAGGTCCTGCAGGCTTGCCATAATCCTCCTCAATCTGGTCATCTTGGGGAAGCAAAAACACTGGAGCGCTTACGCCAGAGCTATCACTGGTATGGAATGGGTGAAGAAGTCCATCTGTTTGTGAAGAGATGCCAGCACTGCAATGCATGCAAAACTACGGGACCAGTGAAACGAGCCAAGTTGCAAAGCTACCAAGCTGGAGCACCTTTGGACCGTCTCCACGTAGACATCCTCGGGCCATTCCCTGTATCCAGCTCTGGAAACAAGTACATTCTCGTCATAATTGACCAGTTTACTCGATGGGTCGAAGCCTTTGCTGTTCCTGACCAAGGGGCGGAAACAACAGCAAGGAGGCTTGTGTATGACTTTATCGCCCGATTTGGAGCCCCCCTCGAGTTGCACACTGACCAAGGTCGCAATTTTGAGAGTTCCCTGTTCCAGAATGTATGCAAGCTCCTACAGATCACAAAGACAAGGACCACCCCCTACCACCCTGCCTCTAACGGACAGGTGGAAAGGTTCAACAGAACTTTACTCCAGATGATCCGGTGCTACGTGGACCAGAACCAAAAGAACTGGGATGAGCATCTGTCACTACTCACCTCAGCCTACCGCAGCTCACGCCATGCAATCACAGGGTTCACACCTAACAGGCTCATGTTTGGCCGAGAAGTTCATCAACCACAGGATATCCAGTCTGGGGCTGCAGAACTCAAATCTGACCGAATGGAGGTAGCAGATTTCCTTCATAACCTGGGAGAAGGACTTAAGGAGGCACAAAGCACAGCGAGGGAGCACCTCCGCACTGCACAAGAACGTCAGAAGAAGATGTATGATGTCCGAGCACGAGAACATTCTTACAGCGTTGGAGATTTGGTGTATGTAAAGGATGACACGAAAAAGAAGGGATTAAGCCCCAAGCTTCAAGCACCTTGGAAGGGCCCCTTGATTGTGGCTGGATGCCGTGGTCCTGTCCTCTACGATATTCAAGGGTTGAAGCGCAGAAAGATAATGCACCATGATCGGCTTAAACCATACAATAGTGAGGTGGTCCCTGCTGGGATAAAACGTCAAAGGAGTCAAGTGCTGCAGCAGTGCCAAGACCCAGCTACACAGCTACCTGAAGAGGATGTCCCGTTGGTACCAGAGCTGCCACTACAGAAAGACAATGATAAAGATCCAGCAGGGGAAGGAGCTTCTCGAGAGTCATGTGATCAAGAGGAGAAACCTCATCTCAAAGCTCCAAGGTGTCAGCAGGAAAAAAGACAAGAGGACACTCCAAAAAATACTGTTAAAACATCTAAGGGACGCATGGTTAATAAGCCAGAGAGATTCAGGAACTAGTTATTGAAAGAGAGACTGTTTAGTTTATCGGCAGATTGGTTACTTCATCCAAGAAGTTTTGCATTATAAAGAAAAAAAAAAATGTTTTACTGTAAAAACTGTTTACAAGTAGTTAAGTGTTTTAATTGTTTCACTGCTGTTTAGCTATATAGTAAGGGAAACATATGAAAATCTGCGAAGTAAATCGTTACCAAAAATGTTCTTCACCAATGTGTTTCTAAAGGTGTGTAATAACATGTACTAAAAGGTTGAAATTCAACTCCTGTGGGAAACCTCATAAAAAACTGCTCAAAGTTGGGGTACCGATAAGCGATTTTCGAAAATTCGAAAATGCTTAAATTGGACTTGAGTAACTTTTGAGGGGTCAAACTAGGCATTTTTCATGATTCTGAGTTGATTGCAAGCATTTATTTGTCACCAAGACCACTTCCTGGTAGAGAAACTGCCACGCCCTTTTTTTTAGAGAGACACTCTGCTGGGCAGTAACTTACCTGTTATGGAGGCCTTCACTCTCACCTCCCATTGTGGAAGAGATGTACCAACCAGACTACCAGCTAGGTGTTCAGCTACTCACACAGCCCAGCAGAGAGTCACTATCATGGGCATGGTTAAAGACCCATAGACCCTGTGCTGGAGGTCACATGAGTTGACCTTTAGGCCTTTGAGCTACTCACACACAGCCCAGCAGAGAGACACTCTGCTGGGCAGTGACCTACCTGTAATGGAGGCCTAAAAAAAAAAGGGAGGTGAGAGTGAAGCTGAATAGCTTCACTCTCATGTACCAACATGAGATGTACCAAGGACTACCAGAGGTGTTCAGCTAGACACACAGCCCAGAGACAACACACCTTCCATGGGTGCTGTGACTAGGCCTGTGGCCCTATGCTGGAGGTCACATGAGCTCCAGGGCCTCAGGTCCTGCACTACCAGGCTGAGTAGGAGAGCCCTCACTGGGCCTAGCTGTCTACCAGTCACCCCTCTTCTGGTGCTCTGACCTCCAGGGCCTATGTCATACACTATCAGTCCGATTAGGAGTAACCTCACTGGGCCTAGCTGTCTACCAGTCACCCCTCTTCTGGAGCTCTGACCTCCAGGACCTATGTGATACACTGCCAGTCCGATTAGGAGAGCCCTCACTGGGCCTAGCTGTGTACCAGTCACCCCTCTTCTGGAGCTCTGACCTCCAGGTACTATGTGATACACTGCCAGTCCGATTAGGAGAGCCCTCACTGGGCCTAGCTGTCTACCAGTCACCCCTCTTCTGGAGGTCTGACCTCCAGGTACTATGTGATACACTGCCAGTCCGATTAGGAGTGACCTCACTGGGCCTAGCTGTCTACCAGTCACCCCTCTTCTGGAGCTCTGACATCCAGGCTCTATGTGATACACTGCCAGTCCGATTAGGAGAGCCCTCACTGGGCCTAGCTGTCTACCAGTCACCCCTCTTCTGGAGCTCTGACCTCCAGGCTATATGTGATACACTGCCAGTCCGATTAGGAGTGACCTCACTGGGCCTAGCTGTCTACCAGTCACCCCTCTTCTGGAGCTCTGACCTCCAGGCTATATGTGAGACACTGCCAGTCCGATTAGGAGTGACCTCACTGGGCCTAGATGTCTACCAGTCACCCCTCTTCTGGAGCTCTGACATCCAGGCTCTATGTGATACACTGCCAGTCCGATTAGGAGTGACCTCACTGGGCCTAGCTGTCTACCAGTCACCCCTCTTCTGGAGCTCTGACCTCCAGGCTATATGTGATACACTGCCAGTCCGATTAGGAGTGACCTCACTGGGCCTAGATGTCTACCAGTCACCCCTCTTCTGGAGCTCTGACATCCAGGCTCTATGTGATACACTGCCAGTCCGATTAGGAGAGCCCTCACTGGGCCTAGCTGTCTACCAGTCACCCCTCTTCTGGAGCTCTGACCTCCAGGGGCTAACTGCTACTATGCCAGTCCGATTAGGAGTAACCTCACTGGGCCTAGATGTCTACCAGTCACCCCTCTTCTGGAGCTCTGACCTCCAGGGGCTAACTGCTACTCTGCCAGTCCGATTAGGAGTAACCTCACTGGGCCTAGATGTCTACCAGTCACCCCTCTTCTGGAGCTCTGACCTCCAGGGGCTAACTGCTACTCTGCCAGTCCGATTAGGAGTAACCTCACTGGGCCTAGATGTCTACCAGTCACCCCTCTTCTGGAGCTCTGACCTCCAGAGCCTATGTGATACACTGCCAGTCCGATTAGGAGTGACCTCACTGGGCCTAGCTGTCTACCATTCAACCCTCCTCTGGAGCTCTGACCTCCAGAGCCTATGTGATACACTGCCAGTCCGATTAGGAGTGACCTCACTGGAAATAGCTGTCTACCATTCAACCCTCCTCTGGAGCTCTGACCTCCAGAGCCTATGTGATACACTGCCAGTCCGATTAGGAGTGACCTCACTGGGCCTAGCTGTCTACCATTCAACCCTCCTCTGGAGCTCTGACCTCCAGGGCCTATGACCTACCCTATAGTGCCCGGTCTAAGTGCCTCATCATCGGACTCCTTTCCTCCATAACACCCCCTGGTTCCTCCACACCCTACCACGTGCACCAGGCGGTCCCGGGCCCCCACACTTAAGCACCCCCCCACTGATAAGGACAGCCATCCGCGACTTCCAGAAGAATGCATCCCTGGTATCCTAAAAAACGTTTTTAGTTACTAGTAGTACTGGCAGGACCAGTACTACAACACATGTCCTACAACACTAGGCCCAGTCTCAGAGCCTCTTACTCAGCCACTCTACCTACCAGCCTCCCTGCCCTGGAGCTTAGACTCTAGTGTCCACAGACTAAGTCCCATTAAGTACCAGGCCTAGTAATACTTCCAGTACTTAAATTTCATGAAAAATGCCTAGTTTGACCCCTCAAAAGTTACTCAAGTCCAATTTAAGCATTTTCGAATTTTCGAAAATCGGTTATCGGTACCCCAACTTTGAGCAGTTTTTTATGAGGTTTCCCACAGGAGTTGAATTTCAACCTTTTAGGACATGTTATTACACACCTTTAGAAACACATTGGTGAAGAAATTTCTTGGTAACGATTTACTTCGCAGATTGGTCAAATATCTGGTAAAATGCCCTTACTAATAGGGCCTACGAGTTTGCAAAGAATGTGATGTAAGTAATCA
>NC_137688.1:74064062-74069390 GCF_963989245.1 Nansenia antarctica | reverse complement strand
GACAGACAGTTTAGAGACAGGAGATAGACACCAACAGACAGACAGTTTAGGGGCAGATAGACACCAACAGACAGACAGTTTAGGGGACAGGAGATAGACACCAACAGACAGACAGTTTAGAGACAGGAGAAAGACACCAACAGACAGACAGTTTAGGGGACAGGAGATAGACACCAACAGACAGACAGTTTAGAGACAGGAGAAAGACACCAACAGACAGACAGTTTAGAGACAGGAGATAGACACCAACAGACAGACAGTTTAGGGGCAGATAGACACCAACAGACAGACAGTTTAGGGGCAGATAGATAGACACTAACAGACAGACAGTTTAGAGGCAGATAGACACCAACAGACAGACAGTTTAGGGGCAGATAGACACCAACAGACAGACAGTTTAGGGACAGGAGATAGACACCAACAGACAGACAGTTTAGAGGCAGATAGACACCAACAGACAGACAGTTTAGAGGCAGATAGACACCAACAGACAGACAGTTTAGAGACAGGAGATAGACACCAACAGACAGACAGTTTAGAGACAGGAGATAGACACCAACAGACAGACAGTTTAGAGACAGGAGATAGACACCAACAGACAGACAGTTTAGGGGACAGGAGATAGACACCAACAGACAGACAGTTTAGGGGCAGATAGACACCAACAGACAGACAGTTTAGAGACAGGAGATAGACACCAACAAACAGACAGTTTAGGGGACAGCAGATAGACACCAACAGACAGACAGTTTAGAGACAGGAGATAGACACCAACAGACAGACAGTTTAGAGACAGGAGATAGACACCAACAGACAGACGGTTTAGAGACAGGAGATAGACACCAACAGACAGACATTTTAGGGGACAGGAGATAGACACCAACAGACAGACAGTTTAGAGACAGGAGATAGACACCAACAGACAGACAGTTTAGGGGCAGATAGACACCAACAGACAGACAGACAGTTTAGAGACAGGAGATAGACACCAACAGACAGACAGTTTAGGGGACAGCAGATAGACACTAACAGACAGACAGTTTAGAGACAGGAGATAGACACCAACAGACAGACAGTTTAGAGACAGGAGATAGACACCAACAGACAGACAGACAGTTTAGGGGCAGATAGACACCAACAGACAGACAGACAGTTTAGGGACAGGAGATAGACACCAACAGACAGACAGACAGTTTAGAGACAGATAGACACCAACAGACAGACAGTTTAGAGACAGATAGACACCAACAGACAGACAGTTTAGGGGCAGATAGATAGACACCAACAGACAGACAGTTTAGGGGCAGATAGATAGACACCAACAGACAGACAGTTTAGAGACAGGAGATAGACACCAACAGACAGACAGTTTAGGGGCAGATAGACACCAACAGACAGACAGACAGTTTAGAGACAGGAGATAGACACTAACAGACAGACAGTTTAGGGGACAGCAGATAGACACCAACAGACAGACAGTTTAGAGACAGGAGATAGACACCAACAGACAGACAGTTTAGGGGCAGATAGATAGACACTAACAGACAGACAGTTTAGAGACAGGAGATAGACACCAACAGACAGACAGTTTAGAGACAGGAGATAGACACCAACAGACAGACAGACAGTTTAGGGGCAGATAGACACCAACAGACAGACAGACAGTTTAGGGACAGGAGATAGACACCAACAGACAGACAGACAGTTTAGAGACAGATAGACACCAACAGACAGACAGTTTAGAGACAGATAGACACCAACAGACAGACAGTTTAGGGGCAGATAGATAGACACCAACAGACAGACAGTTTAGGGGCAGATAGATAGACACCAACAGACAGACAGTTTAGAGACAGGAGATAGACACCAACAGACAGACAGTTTAGAGACAGGAGATAGACACCAACAGACAGACAGTTTAGGGGACAGGAGATAGACACCAACAGACAGACAGTTTAGAGACAGGAGATAGACACCAACAGACAGACAGTTTAGAGACAGGAGATAGACACCAACAGACAGACAGACAGTTTAGGGGCAGATAGACACCAACAGACAGACAGACAGTTTAGAGACAGATAGACACCAACAGACAGACAGTTTAGAGACAGATAGACACCAACAGACAGACAGTTTAGGGGCAGATAGATAGACACTAACAGACAGACAGACAGTTTAGAGACAGGAGATAGACACCAACAGACAGACAGTTTAGGGGCAGATAGACACCAACAGACAGACAGTTTAGAGACAGGAGATAGACACCAACAGACAGACAGTTTAGGGGACAGGAGATAGACACCAACAGACAGACAGTTTAGGGACAGAAGATAGACACCAACAGACAGACAGTTTAGAGACAGGAGAAAGACACCAACAGACAGACAGTTTAGAGACAGGAGATAGACACCAACAGACAGACAGTTTAGGGGCAGATAGATAGACACTAACAGACAGACAGTTTAGGGGCAGATAGACACCAACAGACAGACAGTTTAGAGACAGGAGATAGACACCAACAGACAGACAGTTTAGGGGACAGGAGATAGACACCAACAGACAGACAGTTTAGGGGCAGATGGACACCAACAGACAGACAGTTTAGAGACAGGAGATAGACACCAACAGACAGACAGTTTAGAGACAGGAGATAGACACCAACAGACAGACAGTTTAGGGGCAGATAGACACCAACAGACAGACAGTTTAGGGACAGAAGATAGACACCAACAGACAGACAGTTTAGGGGCAGATAGACACCAACAGACAGACAGTTTAGAGACAGGAGATAGACACCAACAGACAGACAGTTTAGGGGCAGATAGACACCAACAGACAGACAGTTTAGAGACAGGAGATAGACACCAACAGACAGACAGTTTAGGGGACAGGAGATAGACACCAACAGACAGACAGTTTGGGGGGCAGGAGATGGGCACCTGCCCAGTAGTAATTAGTGTTTTTCTGACAATCTAGGTTTTGGGCTGGTGGTTTTTGGTGGATTTAGCGGTTTTTAGAATGGATGTGTGTTAGGATGGAACTTGTCAACCCTATCTGGCAACCCTGATCGCAAGTTGTCAGTTTCGCCCACACACAACATAACAGGACTTGTGATCTGCTCAGTGAATGGTCTGGGCCGACAATCACCACAGGATAATCCAACTAACTAAAGCGGGGTACACACATAAGGATTTTCTGGCCGATTTTGGCCCGATTTCCCCCCTTCCGACCAAAGACAGAAAACGCCCGATTATCAGATGGCTCTTAACATTTTCCTATAACAAAATCCTGTGGTGTGAGGTGTGTTAAGAGTCAATCTCTCCCGACAACCTGCTCGGAAAATGGTCGTGGCCGGCAATCGTAAATGTCAAATGTGTTCAATACTTACGACCAGAAATCCTAGGGTTGCCAGATTTTTTGGTGGAATTAGCGGTTTTAGACTGTGGTAAGGGTGGAAAATGTCATTCCCATCTGGCAACCCTGCTCGCGAGTCCAACTATGACGTGGATGGATGGTGGCCAATCAAGAAGCGAGCTGACTTCTTCTTTTCGTTATTTGGCACTTTATTTGCCCTGTCGCACATGGTTGTCTCGTACAGGTCAGTCAGGGTACTACGTTAGATAATAATAATAATAATAACTTTATTTGTATAGCGCTTTTCCTGCAAACGTTGCGGCTCAAAGTGCTTTAATCATTACATAATCTTAATTTAATTATTTTGTAATTTAAAGGCAATATTAAAAGGATGGGTTCACGCGAGATTTCTGGCTTGGGGAACGAGACTCTTGAGAGTCCGGAATCTGTCGTTCCCCATCGGGCGTTTTCTGTCGTTTTCTGTCGTTTTCAGACAACCGAAAATCATAAATGAGTGTGGAGCCCCTCCTCCTCTCACACACACACACACACACACACACACACACACACACACACACACACATCTACATAAACATCAAGTCTATATTGCAGACATTTTCTTTGCTTTCCTCCTCTCTCTCCTCCTCTCTCTCCTCTATCACCTCTTCCCTCTCCTCCTCTCCCCTCTCCTCCTATCCCTCCTCCTCTATCTCCCTCTCTCTCTCCCTCTCTCTCTCCTCCTATCTCTCTTCCTCTCTCCCTCTCTCTCTCCTCCTCTCTCTCCTCCTCTCTCTCCCTCTCTCTCTCTCCTCCTCTCTCTCCTCCTCTCTCTCCCTCTCTCTCTCTCCTCTTCCCTCTCCTCCTCTCTCTCCTCCATCACCTCTTCTCCCTCCTCCTCTCTCTCCTCTATCACCTCTACTCTCTCCTCTCTCTCCTCCTCTCTCTCCTCCTCTCTCTACTCCTCTCTCTACTCCTCTCTCTCCTCCTCTCTCCTCTTCCCTCTCCTCCTCTCTCTCTCTCTCTCATCCTCTCTCTCCTCCTCTCTCTCTCGTCCTCTCTCTCTCCTCCTCTCCCTCCTCCTCTCTCTCCCTCTCTCTCTCCTCCTCTCTCTCCTCTTCCCTCTCCTCTTCTCCCTCCTCCTCTATCTCCTCCTCTCTCTCCTCTATCACCTCTTCCCTCTCCTCCTCTCTCCTCTCTCTCCTCCTCAGGGTCCTCTGAGAAGCCTGGTCTCTTCTCCTGGCCTTCAGGTTCACAGCGACCACAGCACCGACCTGCACCAGCAGACCGCAGCTCAGCACGGAACACCACACTGCGTAGAACACGGAGTCGATGCCAAAGGGGTCCTTCTCCTGATAGACTAGGAGGGTCTTGTTTGATGAGTGACATACAAAGACAAAGTCTACCCAACCATAGACAGCACACCAGTACTGACCACTGTCCTCCAGTGAGAGGTTAGAGAGGACCAGGGTGGTAAGGGACTGAGACACATTGATTCGTCCAATCAAATCTTCAGGAGTTGGTACTTCCCTCCACCATGGACGTGAGTCCAGAATGACACCATCATGCTGATCAGTCTGTCTGTACCACACAATGACCCAGTGAGACGAGTGAGACAATGACCCAGTGAGACGAGAGTCACAGCTGAGAACGACCTCCTCTCCCTCTGAGTAGAGCGCTGTAGCGGGGGCGCGGGGGGGGCAGACCAGTAGAAGATAAAGGTTGATGATGACATCAGTGTCATATTGACGACAGTCATACCGCCCTGTGTGGTTGAGCATCAGAGATGGGACGACCAGGGAGTAATTTCCCGCCACTCTTCCATCGAGCACGTACGTCTTTCTCCCTCCGGCAGAGAGGTCACTGGCGTCCTCAAAGAGGTCACTGGCATCCTCAGAGAGGTCACTGGCGTCCTCAGAGAGGTCACTGGCGTCCTCAGAGAGCTCAATGTAGTCCTCATAGAGGTCACTGGCGTCC
>NC_137688.1:74036562-74051562 GCF_963989245.1 Nansenia antarctica | reverse complement strand
GACCGAAAATGATCTGTGCTGGTGAGAGGTTGCAGTCTGGGTCGGGTGTATTACGCAACTGTATCATCGCGCGCAAGAAGCGATCCTGGTCGAGACTGCCCGCCGGGCCACTGTTGGACATCAGAAGCCGCTTCGCAGTCTTAACAGCGACCTCCGCTCTCCCGTTAGACTGTGGGAAACTGACGGAGGACACACGATGCCTGATCTGCCATAGGCGGAGGAAGTCCTGAGTGTGGCTTGCCATAAATTCCGGGCCGCCATCGCTTGAAAGCTCCTCAGGCACCCCAAAGGTCCGAAAGAATGAGCGGAGGTGGCGAACAAGGCCAGCTGCGCCTCCAGCATCAGTCCCGGCCGCAGCGCCCAGGACCTCCACCCAGCCTGAGAGCCGATCCCCGACGACCAGGTAGTGGCGGCCCCCGTAATCAAAGAAGTCAGCAAACACTGCCTCGAACGGGGTGGACGGTGGCGGAGATGACAGAGGGGGCGTAGCTGCCTGTGATGGAGCATTGCGGTTGCAGTCCGCGCACCCGGTCCTGACAGTGCGGATATCCCCAGACATCCCAGGCCAGTAGACTATGGCCCGGGCGTGCTGCTCCATCGCCGAAACCCCCTGGTGGGCAGCATGAAGGTGTCGAAGGACTCTCTCGCGGAGGGATAGGGGAATCACGACGCGATCCTGATACAGCAAGACCCCGTCCTGCGCATAGATGGAGTCACAGACCGGCGACAAACTCACCACGGCAGGGTCATGCGCGTCCACTCCGTCCCCGTGCTCAATCATGTCCAGCAGGCGGCCGAGGCATGCGTCAGCCGCTGTCTCTTGCGCGAGGAGGGGCCAGGAGACGGCGCCGAGCTCCTGAGCATCGATGCAGATGGAAGCCATGAGTGCCAACTCGACAGTGTCAGGCACGCCTGGCGGTTCCAGGGAGAGGCCGCTAGCCGAGCCCGAGGGGGAAGGGTGCCTTGAGGCAGCGTCAGCGGCATGGTTGCTCACGCCAGGGAGGTAAACAATCTCGAAACGCCATGGGAGGGTACGCTGTTTGAGCCTGAACAAGCGTGAGTTTGTGATCTCGTCGAGTGTGCGGTCCCCGAAGATCTTCACCAGGGGCTTGTGGTCGGTGACCACGACGAGATCGTCGCATCCCTGCGTGAAGTATCGTGCCTGCTCCAGACCCCAGGCCACGGCCAGGGCCTCCCCTTCGATAGCCGCATAACGCTGCTCCGCGGAGGACAGAAAGCGAGACCCAGCGAGTGTGATTCTCCAACCTCCCGGGCAGCAGTCCGGCACGCCCGAGGCACAGCTGCAATGCTGTTGGAGAAGGAAGTAGCCAATGCCTCGCCTGGACCAGTCGGGGCGGAGGCAGGTGCGCTTCTGCATGTCAAAGATCTCTACACCTTCGCGAATGGCCCCAATTATGGCATGCTTAGACGCCTGGAAGGCCTCCTCCAGCTCGGTTGACCATGCGAACTTGCAGCGTGGGCTGAGGAAGGGCTTGAAAGGAGCCATAGTATCGCGCAACTGGGCGTAGTTAGTCACTTGATTGACAAGGCCGAACCAGCTTCTGATATCTGTCGTGGAGACCGGGCTGGGGAAGTCCCGGATGGCGTCCAGGTATTTGGGAAGTGGCTCGATGGTAGCGTCCGACACCCTGAAGCCAGCGAAGTCCACGCTCCTCTGCGCAAACTGAAACTTGCCCGGGTTCAACACGACGCCTGACCGCCCGACACGTGTCAGGAAATCGATGGTCCTCCACCAGTGCTGCTCCAAGTCGGTGTCGTAGTGGACCGTGTCATCCACACACCGTTCCTTGCGTTCAAAGTCTGAGAGGATGGCGTCAAAACGGCGGTTGTAGCCATCACCCGACGAGAGGAAACCCTGTGGTGCCCTGGTGTAACGCCACCGGCCAAAGGGAGTGATGAAAGTTGTCAGATGACGGTCAGACTCGCGCAGTGGCACACTGTGATAACCATTCCAAGCGTCCGTGACTGTCTTCCAGGTGCCCTTCGGGACACGACGTGCGAGGTGGAATGGGGACTCAGTGGCGAACGTCTCACGCTGGCAGAACTTATTGAGAGGGGAAAGGTCCACGGTCCTGCGGGGGGACCCGTCGTGCTTCCGGGTAACCACCATCCGGTGGCACCATGTAACCGGTTCGCCGTACGGCACACGCTCGATGACACCAAGGGCCTCGTCCCGGAGAAGGTCGTCGTGGACCTTCTGCTGCCAGTGGAGAGGCACACCGGCTGCGGTGTGGCACGCTTTCGGCGCGGCAGCAGGGTCCACATGCATCTCGACGGGCGGCCCCTCCATGCAAGGCAATGCCCGATGGGGGCACGTGTTAAATGTAGATGAGGCATACCTCTCAATCAACCACCCCTTCATCCGGCTATTGTTCTCAGGCTCGCAAGAGAATGGCAGTGCCGCGGGGCGTGACGGGGGGACTGCACGCTGTGGACACGAGCACCTGGCGTCATGGGGGTCGCTCGGGCCGTTGCAGCCGCCGTTGGCGGACTTCAATGCATTAACAGACAAGGGCCGATCCGGCGAGGAAGGGGGGGCAGGATCGTGCGTGTCCCTGGGTCGCCCCGCACCACCTGTTGGGAAGTCCTTAGGCAGGAGGCTGAGGTTGAGCAGCGACTCATAGGAGAGGTACATTCCCCGGACCGAGCTGCTCACATACACCATTGAGCAGCAGGACGACACCTCGCCGCCGTTGGAGACCGCCGAGAGTGTAGCAAAGAATGCGCCATCAATGGCTATGGGGGAGCGATTTGCAGCCGAGAGGCTGAGGCTAACAGGGCGCAGGTCGTCACGCGAGAATCCGCAGGACAGGTACTCCTCTAACGACCAAATGTCCGACTGCGCACCTGTGTCTGCGATGGCGGACACCTCCACCATGTTCCCCGAGGGCCGACAGCTGGCGCCGCCCCCCTGACCCACCGGATTGTCAATCGAGACGGAGATCAGTGCCCGGGGGTGTTCCCTCAGCCTGGCCCGCCTCCATTCGCCCTTGGAGAAGATATGGTGCTCGAGTCTGAGTGGTGCCGTTGTACGGCGCCGACGATGGTTCCCGTAGTGTCGATCTGGGCGCGCCTCAGACTGAATGACCGAGAGCTGGGAGATTGGCTCCGACTCCAGGGCGGCCTGCTGACCGTTAGACGGCGTCCGCAACCACACCTCGGATCCCATGGTAGCCTGCTGACCGTCAAATGGTGGCAGCCGCCGCTTGCGTCGACGGGCCTTGAAGCAGTCGACGCAGAGCTGGTGAGGCCTGATGTTCCATCCGCGAGACCCCTCTGTAAAGACATGGAACGTATTCTGACACCCTGGGCACACGGCTCGTTTTGCCACATCAGCTGGACTCGGGGCCAAGGAGGGGCTCCGCTGTGGGCTTGGCTGTGGGTCCTTCCTCAAGCGCTGGAATGAGGAGACAGCCGACAGGGCGGATGATGGAAGGGCGTTACGAGCCATCTCCTTGCCCTCGACGAGCGCGACCACATCATTAACGGGCTTCAGAAGAATGTCAGGCGTCCCTAACGCCTCGCGGCGTATGTCCGGGTCGTAGATCCCATTAACAAGGACATCGCGGATGATGTGATCAGTGTAGCTCACACTCTTGCCACACTCGCAGACAGCCACGTAAGAGCACGTCTCCGCCTTCCCACGCACTCTGGCAGTAAAGGCGCGGAATGTCTCATCGCGTTCCTGGCGCAGCTGAAGCAGCTCTGTGCGCAGGACGCATGTGGCGACCGGGACAACGGCCAGCAAGCGCATAGCAGCAAGTAGTTCCTCTAGAGTCCCAGAGGCGACGTCCGGGTCCACTTTCAACAGGCTGTCTCCAAGTTCGATCCCCGCGCACTGAAACAGCTGGAACGGGGCCTGGGCCGCTCCAATGCCCGACCCCGCCCGGAAGACCTCCCACCGCCGGACGAACACGTTCCACTCCTCCGTTGAGATGCCGGTGTCAACCCTAGGCCGCTCCATCCTCGGGCCTCGGGGATCTGGGGTCTGAACCGCCGCACCTCGATGGAAATGTCCATGGTTTGTCAGCAAGACGATGGCGAGTGCTTCGGACACGTCTCTGGTCTCGAAGTCGCAGCCGGGGAAGGGGCATTCTACCTTCATGGTGTTGACATGAAGAAGACTCCTCAATGTCTGTTTATAATATTTATTTGGACAAAGATGTCAACACCCTGTGGGTGAGAATACAGTGTACGAGTAAATACAATTACTATAACAAGACATACATAACAAGATATAAACAAACAAGAACGATTACTGTTCACCAAAATCGGATAACAAGATACATATAACTAAGTTTAACAGACTTACGTATAACAGGCAAACACGTCCTAACGAGAGAGGAGAAACAGCGTGTATCCTCGGACCACCTGGCATCCACAATGGCAGCCAACTTCTTCTCCTAACTCTAACCTCTTAACAGAGAGTACTAAACACATAACCCGATACTATCGCCCCCTAGCGGTCGGGAGTACACTCCACCCTGCAGTAGGCAAAACACATTTGTCTTGGTACTCCTCACCAGGGTGCCGCCACACACGCCGGACAGGTTTATTTTGGTCAGGACATGGTTCCAGTAACTCATGTTCTTGGATTCCTTGTCTTCAGCAAACTGTTTGCGGGCTTTCTTATGCATCGGTTTCAGAAGAGGCTTCTGTCTGGGGCGACGGCCATACAAACCGATTTGATGCAGTGTGCGGCGTATGGTCTGGGCACTGACAGGCTGACATCCCACTTCTGCAACCTCTGCAGCAATGCTGGAAGCACTCGCATGTCTATTTTTGGAAACCAACCTCTTGATATGACGCTGAGCACGTGGACTCAACTTCTTTGGTCGACCCTGGCGAGGCCTGTTCTGAGTGGAACCTGTCCTGGAAAACCGCTGTATGATCTTAGCCACTGTGCTGCAACTCATTTTCAGGGTGTTGGCAATCTTCTTATAGCCAAGGCCATCTTTGTGAAGCGCAATAATCCTTTTTTTCAGCCGCTCAGAGAGTTCCTTGCCATGAGGTGCCATGTTGTCCAGCATTCAGAGAGAATTGTGCCCAAAACACCAAATTTAACAGCCCTGCTTATCATTTACACCTGAATCCTTGTAACACTAACGAGTCACATGACACCAGGGCAGGAAAACAACATCATTGGGCACAATTAGGACAGACAGACAGACAGAGATGCTATTTGGCTGTAAACAGAGAACACACAGCGGCAGAATACCTGAGTACTGTGACAGAAATCCTTGACTATGTACAGACTCAGTGAACACAGCCTCGCCATGGAGAGACTGCACACTAAACCAGGTGGAAACAGACCACCTGCCAGCTGTCCAAAGACCTCAGAGACACATACTTCCCACTGACCACCAACACCCAAAAATACTTTAAAGACTGGACCAATGTCGAAAAACGGCCACATCTGCTGGGTGAAGTACAACAATGTGAAACCCAGCAGCCAGATGTGTGACCTGTTGTGACAGTAAAAGGACGTCCAACGGGATAAAACCACCGTAAGACTGTAAATAAGTTTAATCATTTCTTTATTCTAGTATACCTTTAATTGTATGTAGGCTACACTACTTTTTGGAGAGAGAGAGAGAGAGAGAGAGAGAGAGAGAGAGAGAGAGAGAGAGAGAGAGAGAGAGAGAGAGAGAGACAGACAGACAGACAGAGAGAGACAGGCAGACAGAGAGAGAGAGAGAGAGAGAGAGAGAGGCATAGAGAGAGAGACAGAGAGATAGAGAGACAGAGAGAGACAGAGAGAGAGAGCGAGAGAGAGAGAGAGAGAGAGAGAGACAGAGAAAGAGAGAGATGGAGACAGAGAGGGAGAGACAGAGAGAGAGACAGAGAGAGAGACAGAGAGACAGACAGACAGCCAGGCAGACAGACAGGCAGACAGACAGACAGCCAGGCAGACAGACAGACAGACAGCCAGGCAGACAGACAGACAGACAGACAGACAGACAGACAGACAGGCAGACAGGCAGACAGACAGACAGACATACAGACAGACAGACAGACAGACAGTCAGACAGACAGACAGACAGACAGACAGGCAGACAGACAGACAGACAGACAGACAGACAGACGTACCTTGCTGGAGTAAGGCCCGGGGATCAGCAGCTTCAGTGCTTGCCTCTTCAGCTCGGCCAGCCGCGCGCTGCAGCCCTCACACCAGACCCCCCTGCTCTCCTCCTCCGCCCCCGGGGAGCTGCCCGAACCCGAGCCCGAACCGGGCGACCCGGTACCGAACCCCGGGGAGCCGCCCAGAGACCCCGGCGAGCCCGTCCCGATACCCCCCGGAGATATCGTGCCCCCCGGGGAGGAACCCCCCCCAGAGAAAGACCCCCCCGGGGAGGACGTGCCCGACCCCGGGGAAGGTGTGCCGGTGGAGCTGGGCATGGAGCCCCCCGCGCCCTCGGGGATCCCGCGGTACCACGACTCCGGAGAGAAGGAGGAAGATTTGGTCAGCGAGGTATCGTTCATCTGGTAGAAAGGATAGGCAACCTTACAACACTGCGCGCACTAAGTAATAACCTTACAACATAGCATAGGTGTATCTGTCTATCTATCTATCTATCTATCTATCTATCTATCTATCGACCGATCGATCGATCAATCTATCTATCTATCTATCTATCGACCGATCGATCGAGCAATCTACCTATCTATAGGTAACCTTACAACACTGTGCGCACACAACAAGTTGTATCTAATGTTTATGAAACAGCATCAATGGATGAACAGATATGTCATCTAAAAGACTAATTGCAACGTTTTTTGTTTTTTTAATAAAGGTGATATTGCGTCGCCGCAGTAATTAGTCTCCTATAATAATAACCGTTATGTGTGTAGTACTCTTCCTGCAAACGTTGCAGCTCAAAGTGCTCCAATCATTATATAATCATCATTTAGTCATTTAAAGGCAATATCAAAAAGATGGGTTTTTAGTCTTGACTTGAACATATGTGCTGAGGTTGCATCCCTAATGTAAACTGGCAGTGAGACACAATCTGGAGCATAAAATGAGAATGCATCCTCACCAAATATCTTCTTTTGTACATGTGGTACACAGAGAAAACCAGCGGACCTGAGAGCTCTCTCTCTCTCTCTCTCTCTCTATAATATATACATCTACTATTGCGCTGCTGATAATAATGAAATGCGGTTCCCCCCCCCCCCCTTAATTACATTAATTGTTGCAGAAATAATGAACAACCCAAACGAGAGATAACGAGATGAAACACCTACCCCGTATTTTCGGCTCCGACTGGTCACAGACCTCTCCTTGGACCCGGAGAGAGAAGTCATGTCGGAGGAGAGGGGAGTGGAGTGGAGTCGGGGGGAAAAACCCAAAAACAAATCTGTCGTTTTACATCCGAGAGAGGTCACCAAATCCGATGTCAATCAATTAATTCCAGGTTTTCGCAATCAGGAACCGATAATCACGCGCGGGTCGGCGCCGCCTGTCCAGCCCTCTCCATAGGGCGATCTCTTATAATAAAACACTAACGGTATTCCACTCCGACAACCCGTTACCCGGACAAGCCTTGTTATTAGCGCACGAATTAGTTCCTCCTCGCGCTCGCTCTATTTGGTGACTTCTTCTCCTGAAAAAAAAAAACCTTTAAAAATGAGAATAATGCACACAGGTCCTCTCCCCTTCTCTCTGTGTTTGCGAGTTTTTTTTTTTTTTTTTGCGCACTGACACAGTCGGCTAACAGAGGAACAGCCCTGGTATTCCTGCTGGCTGTCCTCCCTCCGTCTGCCTGCCTGCACACCTCGGGAGTGGACTGGAGAGAGAGAGAGAGAGGGAGAGAGAGAGAGAGAGAGAGAGAGGGGGAGAGAGCGGGAGGGAGGGAGCGAGAGAGAGAGAGAGAGAGAGAGAGGGAGGGAGGGAGGGAGAGAGAGAGAGAGGGAGGGAGGGAGGGAGGGAGAGAGAGAGCGGGAGGGAGGGAGCGAGAGAGGGAGAGAGAGAGAGGGAGAGAGAGGGAGGGAGGGAGAGAGAGGGAGTGAGAGAGAGAGAGAGAGAGAGAGAGAGAGAGAGAGAGAGAGAGAGAGAGAGAGAGAGAGAGAGAGAGAGAGACGCTCACATCTGGCTGTGGGAGGGGCTTCCCGGCCCCCACCTCAACAGCGGACCAATAGGGTATCGATGCCTGGTTGACTGGCAGAGCAGAGGGACAGAAGCAAGAATTCCACGACCAACTTTTATCGGGGCGGTTTCCCCCCCCGGAACACTGACTGAGCGTTTTGTGCAGTAAATCACACCTTCCATGAACATATCTCTATTGGAACCGTTCATGAGTCAAGGTCAAGGATATCATACGACGTCACAGAGACAGGGACAGGGACAGGGACAGAGACAGGGACAGAGACGGGGACAGAGAGAGACAGAGACAGAGAGAGAGACAGAGACAGAGACAGGGACAGAGACAGAGACAGGGACAGAGACAGAGACAGGGACAGAGAGAGAGAGAGAGAGAGACAGAGACAGGGACAGAGACAGAGACAGAGACAGAGACAGGGACAGAGACAGAGACAGGGACAGAGACAGGGACAGGGACAGAGAGAGGGAGAGAGAGACAGAGACAGGGACAGGGACAGAGAGAGAGACAGAGACAGAGAGAGAGAGAGAGACAGGGACGGAGACAGAGACAGGGACAGAGAGAGAGAGAGAGACAGGGACAGAGACAGAGACAGAGAGAGAGACAGAGACAGAGACAGGGACAGAGACAGAGACAGGGACAGAGACAGAGACAGAGACAGGGACAGAGACAGAGACAGAGAGAGAGACAGAGACAGAGACAGGGACAGAGACAGAGACAGGGACAGAGACAGAGAGAGACAGAGACAGAGACAGAGACAGAGACAGAGACAGAGACAGGGACAGAGACAGAGACAGAGACAGGGACAGAGAGAGAGAGACAGGGACAGAGACAGGGACAGGGACAGAGACAGGGACAGAGACAGAGACAGGGACAGAGAGAGAGACAGGGACAGAGACAGGGACAGGGACAGAGACAGGGACAGGGACAGAGACAGGGACAGAGACAGAGACAGGGACATAGACAGAGACAGGGACAGGGACAGAGACAGGGACAGGGACAGAGACAGGGACAGAGACAGAGACAGGGACAGAGACAGAGACAGGGACAGAGACAGAGACAGAGACAGAGACAGGGACAGAGACAGAGACAGGGACAGAGAGAGAGACAGAGAGAGAGACAGAGACAGAGAGACAAAGACAGAGACAGAGACAAAGACAGAGAGAGAGAGAGACAGAGACAGAGATAGAGAGAGGGAGAGAGACAGGGACAGAGAGAGAGAGAGACAGAGACAGTGACAGAGACAGAGAGAGACAGAGAGAGAGAGACAGAGACAGGGACAGAGAGAGAGACAGGGACAGAGACAGGGACAGAGACAGAGACAGAGACAGGGACAGAGACAGAGAGAGAGAGAGACAGGGACAGAGACAGGGACAGAGACAGAGACAGAGACAGGGACAGAGACAGAGACAGGGACAGGGACAGAGACAGGGACAGAGACAGAGACAGAGACAGAGAGAGAGACAGAGACAGGGACAGAGACAGAGACAGAGACAGAGACAGAGAGAGAGAGACAGAGACAGGGACAGACAGAGAGAGAGAGAGAGACAGAGACAGTGACAGAGACAGAGAGAGACAGAGACAGAGACAGAGAGAGACAGAGACAGAGAGAGAGAGAGACAGAGACAGGGACAGAGACAGGGACAGGGACAGAGACAGAGACAGTGACAGAGACAGAGACAGAGAGAGACAGAGACAGAGAGAGAGACAGAGACAGAGACAGGGACAGAGACAGAGACAGAGACAGGGACAGGGACAGAGAGAGAGAGAGACAGGGACAGGGACAGAGACAGAGACAGGGACAGAGACAGAGACAGGACAGGGACAGAGAGAGAGAGAGAGACAGGGACAGGGACAGAGACAGAGACAGAGACAGAGACAGAGACAGGGACAGAGACAGAGACAGAGACAGGGACAGAGACAGAGACAGGGACAGAGACAGGGACAGAGACAGAGACAGGGACAGGGACAGAGACAGAGAGAGACAGGGACAGGGACAGAGACAGAGACAGAGACAGGGACAGAGACAGAGACAGAGACAGAGACAGAGACAGGGACATGGACAGAGACAGAGAGAGAGAGAGAGAGACAGGGACAGAGAGAGAGAGAGAGACAGGGACAGGGACAGAGACAGAGACAGAGACAGGGACAGAGACAGGGACAGAGACAGAGACAGGGACAGGGACAGAGAGAGAGGGACAGAGACAGAGACAGGGACAGAGACAGAGACAGAGACAGGGACAGGGACAGGGACAGGGACAGAGACAGAGAGAGAGAGAGACAGGGACAGGGACAGGGACAGAGACAGGGACAGATACAGGGACAGAGACAGGGACAGAGACAGGGACAGAGACAGGGACAGGGACAGGGACAGAGACAGAGAGAGACAGGGACAGAGACAGAGACAGGGACAGAGACAGAGACAGGGACAGGGACAGAGACAGAGACAGGGACAGGGACAGAGAAGACTCAGTGTTTTGCGTAGAACCAAAAAATAAATGTATTGTTGTCAAGACATGATTGTAATTCTGTTGTGTGTGTGTGTGTGTGTGTGTGTGTGTGTGTGTGTGTGTCGGACTTCACAGACGGCAGCATGACAGGAGACTATGACTGTTGCGAATTAAAACATCGTGTTTCTGTGTTACCAGTTCTTGAGGATGGATTTTTGTTTATAGGTACACAGCGCCACCTGTTGTCGTCAATTGGCAGTTTTGTAATCACTTCAATAGACTTCAATACAATTTATTGAAATAATACAATTTAAAACTCAACCTAGGCTACATTGCCTTTACATACATTCCTAGCAAATATTTTCAAGTCAAGACTAAAAACTCATATTTTTAATGTTGCCTTTAAATGACTATTCTTTTCTAAATGTATCTTTTAATGTTAGTTGATGAATCTATATATTTGTATATATTGTATATTGAATATTGTTGTATATTGTATATATTGTATTGTATATATTGAATCTATATATTTGTATATGTATTTACTTGTTTAAATCTTATAGTAATTCTTATATTATTTAGTTGTTTTGTTAAAGCACTTTGAGCTGCAACGTTTGCAGGAAAAGTGCTATACAAATAAAGGTTATTATTATTAAAGGTTATTATACACTTTATTGAAATAATACAATTTAAAACACAACAATACAAGACAATAACCACGACAACGTTCTACAACGGTCCTGGAGGAGGAGGTGGTGGAGGAGGAGGTGGTGGTGGTGGAGGTGGTGGAGGTGGTGGTGGTGGAGGTGGTGGTGGAGGAGGAGGTGGTGGAGGAGGAGGTGGTGGTGGAGGAGGAGGTGGTGGAGGAGGAGGTGGTGGTGGAGGTCCTGGAGGAGGAGGTGGTGGTGGAGGAGGTCCTGGAGGAGGAGGTGGTGGTGGAGGAGGAGGTGGTGGAGGTCCTGGAGGAGGTAGTGGTGGTGGAGGAGGAGGTGGAGGAGGAGGAGGTGGTGGAGGAGGAGGTGGTGGAGGAGGTGGTGGAGGAGGAGGTGGAGGAGGAGGAGCTGGGGCAGCTTCTCTACCTGTGGTCCTCCAGGGTGGAGGTGGAGGAGGTGGAGGAGGAGGAGGTGGAGGAGGAGGAGCTGGGGCAGCTTCTCTACCTGTGGTCCTCCAGGGTGGAGGTGGAGGAGGTGGAGGAGGAGGAGGAGGAGGTGGAGGAGGAGGAGCTGGGGCAGCTTCTCTACAGCTTCTCTACCCCTCCAGGGTCATCATGCTGACAAAGTCCTTGTAGAAGACGAGGTTCTGGTCCCGGTCCAGAGAGGCAGACAACATCTCCTCCATCTCCTCCTGTGTGAAGGGCTCGCCTGGGGAGGGAGGGGGGGAGGGGAGAGGGAGGGGGGGGGAGGGAGGGGGGGAGGTAGATGGGGAGAGAGAGAGTGAGAGGGAGAGGGGGATATAGAGGGAGAGAGAGAGGGAGGGAAGGAGGGAGAGAGAGAGAGAGTGCAAAGATATTAAAAAAACATTCACTCACAGGGTCAAATGACCCCACCCACGGCTGTTCTAGTGTTCATGACCCCACCCATGGCTGTTCTAGTGTTAATGACCCCACCCATGGCTGTTCTAGTGTTAATGACCGCACCCACGGCTGTTCTAGTGTTAATGACCCCACCCATGGCTGTTCTAGTGTTAATGACCCCACCCATGGCTGTATAGTGTTAAATGACCCCACCCATGGCTGTTCTAGTGTTAAATGACCCCACCCATGGCTGTTCTAGTGTTAAATGACCCCACCCATGTCTGTTCTAGTGTTTAATGACCCCACCCATGGCTGTTCTAGTGTTTAATGACCCCACCCATGGCTGTTCTAGTGTTAAATGACCCCACCCATGGCTGTTCTAGTGTTAATGACCCCACCCATGGAGGACTATAGCTACTTCACCTTCTTGTGTCATGTACTTTGTGAGCTCCTCTGGGTCAAGATGTCCTTTTTTCTGCTGATCTAAAACCTGAAAAGACACCAAGGTGTTTTTTTATTTTATTTTTATTATATTGAGTCCAGTACGAGTCACATGAACCCACACATGTAGCATTTTAGAGAGGGACATTAGAGGTCATAGTCATAGAGGTCATAGAGGTTATAGAGGTCATAGAGGTCATAGAGGTCATAGAGGTCATAGAGGTCATAAAGGTCATAGAGGTCATAAAGGTCATGGTCATAGAGGTCATAAATGTCATAGAGGTCATGGTCATAGAGGTCATAGAGGTCATAGTGGTCATAGTCATAGAGGTCATAGAGGTCATGGTCATAGAGGTCATAGAGGTCATAGAGGTCATGGTCATAGAGGTCATAGAGGTCATAGAGGTCATAGTGGTCATAGTCATAGAGGTCATAGAGGTCATGGTCATAGAGGTCATAGAGGTCATGGAGGTCATAGAGGTCATGGTAATAGAGGTCATAGAGGTCATAGTCATAGAGGTCATAGTCATAGAGGTCATAGTCATAGAGGTCATAGAGGTCATAGAGGTCATAGAGGTCATAGTCATAGAGGTCATAGAGGTCATGGTCATAGAGGTAATAAAGGTCATAGAGGTCATGGTCATAGAGGTCATAGAGGTCATAGTGGTCATAGAGGTCATAGAGGTCATAGTCATAGAGGTCATAGAGGTTATAGTCATAGAGGTCATAGAGGTCATGGTCATAGAGGTAATAAAGGTCATAGAGGTCATAGTGGTCATAGAGGTCATAGAGGTCATAGAGGTCATAGAAGTCATAGAGGTCATAAAAGTCATAGAGGTCATAGAGGTCATAGAGGTCATAGAGGTCATAGTCATAGAGGTCATAGAGGTCATGGTCATAGAGGTCATAGTCATAGAGGTAATAGAGGTCATAGTCATAGAGGTCATAGAGGTCATAGTCATAGAGGTCATAGAGGTCATAGAGGTAATAAAGGTCATAGAGGTCATAGAGGACATGAAGGTCATCACACCTCAAAGGCCTGGAGCAGCAGGTCCTCAGGGATGGGACGGAACCTGCATGCAGAACACACACACACACACACACACACACACACACACACACACACAAAAGGCGATAAGAAAATGATGTAATTTTAGGCTTAAAAAACAACACAGCACATCTTTAAGAGTGCAATGCCAGGAGAGACATAAACCAACAACAACACTCTGAGAGGCATCTAGACCTAGCTGTAAGACTGAGAGAGACACCTAGACCTAGCTGTAAGACTGAGAGAGGCACCTAGACCTAGCTGTAAGACTGAGAGAGACACCTAGACCTAGCTGTAAGACCGAGAGAGACACCTAGACCTAGCTGTAAGACTGAAAGACACCTAGACTTAGCTGAAAGACTGAGAGGCACCTAGACCTAGCTGTAAGACTGAGAGAGACACCTAGACCTAGCTGTAAGACTGAGAGAGGCACCTAGACCTAGCTGTAAGACTGAGAGAGGCACCTAGACCTAGCTGTAAGACTGAGAGAGGCACCTAGACCTAGCTGTAACACTGAGAGACACCTAGACCTAGCTGTAAGACTGAGAGGCACCTAGACCTAGCTGTAAGACTGAGAGAGACCTAGACCTAGCTGTAAGACTGGCACCTAGACCTAGCTGTAAGACTGAGAGAGGCACCTAGACCTAGCTGTAACACTGAGAGAGACACCTAGACCTAGCTGTAAGACTGAGAGAGACACCTTGACCTAGCTGTAACACTGAGAGACACCTTGACCTAGCTGTAAGACTGAGAGAGACCTAGACCTAGCTGTAACACTGAGAGACACCTTGACCTAGCTGTAAGACTGAGAGAGACCTAGACCTAGCTGTAACACTGAGAGACACCTTGACCTAGCTGTAAGACTGAGAGGCACCTAGACCTAGCTGTAACACTGAGAGACACCTAGACCTAGCTGTAAGACTGAGAGAGGCACCTAGACCTAGCTGTAAGACTAAAGGTGAGAGGTCCTCTGTGGCTCAGTTAGTAGAGCATGGCGTTAACAACGCTTAGGTTATGGGTTCGATTCCCGCTGGGACCATATACAGTATATACACTACCGTTCAAAAGTTTGGGGTCACCCAGACAATTTTGTGTTTTCCATGAAAACTCACACTTTTATTTATCAAATGAGTTGCAAAATGAATAATAGAAATAAAATGAAATATAGCCAAGACATTGACAAGGTTAGAAATAATGATTTTTATTTGAAATAATAATTTTGTCCTTCAAACTTTGCTTTCGTCAAATAAGGCTCCCTTTGCAGCAATTACAGCATTGCAGACCTTTGGCATTCTAGCTGTTCATTTGTTGAGGTAATCTGAAGAAATGTCACCCCACGCTTCCTGAAGCACCTCCCACAAGTTGGATTGGCTTGATGGGCACTTCTTGCGTACCATACGGTCAAGCTGCTCCCACCACAGCTCA
>NC_137688.1:73989062-74031562 GCF_963989245.1 Nansenia antarctica | reverse complement strand
CTATTATTATTGTTATTATTATTATTACTATTATTATTTTGATTATTATGATTATGATTATTATTACTATTAATATTACTACTATTATTATTATTATTACTATGATTATTATTATTATTATTACTGTTATTATTATTATTATTATTATTATATACATGGTGCCTTTGTGCTCACCTGACATCCACTGCCTTGTTGAACTCGTGGTCAAACACGTCAAAAGCATCGCTAATCTTCTTGTGGACTTCAGACACGACGGTCTCTGCCAAGATACACACAGAACAAGATACACACAGAAACAAGACACAGAAACAAGCGTCAGTGGAGCAATCGCGTTCAGATAGATAATAATATAATAACTTTCATTTGTATAGCACTCTTCCTGCAAATGTTGCAGCTCAAAGTGCTTTAATCATTATATAATCATCATTTAATTATTTAATAATTTAAAGGCAATATTAAAAAGATGGGTTTTTAGTCTTGACTTGAACATAATGTGCTGAGGTTGCATCCCTAATGTAAACTGGCAGTGAGACACAATCTGGAGCATAAAATAAGAATGCAGCCTCACCAAATCTCTTCTTTTGTACATGTGGTACACAGAGAAAACCAGCGTCAGAAGACCTGAGAGCTCTATTGGGCTGATATGCTAGCAGAAGACCTGAGAGCTCTATTGGGCTGATATGCTAGCAAAAGACCTGATAGCTCTATTGGGCTGATATGCTAGCAAAAGGTCTGAACATATTCTGGTGCTATGCCAGTGAGCGCTTTATAAACAAGCAGAAGGATCTTAAAATGTATTCTGAACTTAACAGGAAGCCAGTGTAGAGTCTCTAACAGAGGAGTTATATGAGCTCGTCTGCCTGTTTTGATAGCTGCATCCCTGCACTGACGTGGTTTATTCAAGCTGTTGTTGATTAGTTGATCTTTGCATTACTGTTTCGACTTCCATGGATGTATGCTACTATCTTCCATGGCTGTATGCTACTATATTCCATGGCTGTATGCTACTATTTTCCATGGCTGTATGCTACTATCTTCACCTATGCTACTGTATGCTACTATCTTCACTATCACCAACCTCTACCTCCTGAGCCACAGCCTCTACCTCCTGAGCCACAGCCTCTACCTCCACCTCCACCAGCCTCTACCTCTTGAGCCACAGCCTCTACCTCCACCCTCTCTACCTCCTGAGCCACAGCCTCTACCTCCTGAGCCACAGCCTCTACCTCCACCTCTACCAGCCTCTACCTCCTGAGCCACAGCCTCTACCTCCACCCTCTCTACCTCCTGAGCCACAGCCTATACCTCCACCATCCTCTACCTCCACCAGCCTCTACCTCCACCATCCTCTACCTCCACTAGCCTCTACCTCCACCAGCCTCTACCTCCACCAGCCTCTACCTCCACCAGCCTCTACCTCCACCATCCTCTACCTGCACCAGCCTCTACCTCCACCAGCCTCTACCTCCACCAGCCTCTACCTCCACCAGCCTCTACCTCCACCAGCCTCTACCTGCACCAGCCTCTACCTCCACCAACCTCTACCTGCACCAGCCTCTACCTCCACCAGCCTCTACCTGCACCAGCCTCTACCTCCACCAGCCTCTACCTCCACCATCCTCTACCCCCACTAGCCTCTACCTCCTGAGACACAGCCTCTACCTCCACTAGCCTCTACCTCCTGAGACACAGCCTCTACCTCCTGAGACACGCCTCTACCTCCACCAGCCTCTACCTCCACCAACCTCTACCTGCACCAGCCTCTACCTCCACCAGCCTCTACCTCCACCATCCTCTACCCCCACTAGCCTCTACCTCCTGAGACACAGCCTCTACCTCCACTAGCCTCTACCTCCTGAGACACAGCCTCTACCTCCTGAGACACAGCCTCTACCTCCACCATCCTCTACCTCCACCAGCCTCTACCTGCACCATCCTCTACCTCCACTAGCCTCTACCTCCACCAGCCTCTACCTCCACCATCCTCTACCTCCACTAGCCTCTACCTCCTGAGACACAGCCTCTACCTCCACCATCCTCTACCTCCACCAGCCTCTACCTCCACCAGCCTCTACCTCCACCATCCTCTACCTCCACCATCCTCTACCTCCACCAGCCTCTACCTCCACTAGCCTCTACCTGCACCAGCCTCTGAGCCACAGCCGCCCCAGTATAGAGTCAAAATAAGACAATTGCATAATTGCAATACCAATACTTAAGACCCAGAGGGAACTGTATCAGTAGAGTCTAGACATACAAGAATCCTGCCAACAGTTTATAGATCTCTTGAAAGCCAATGTCTTAAGGATGTCTCCCAAAAGTAAACAAGACACATTAATTAGGCTATTTCAAGACCTTTAAACACATGGAACTGCTGTATTGTAGGAGGACAGGCTTATACACTCCCTACCCCCCTGCCTTTCAACACGGTGTCATTCTGCTGACTTTCTAATGAAACTTCAGTTCCCATCATCAGTTCAATTACTCAAATAAAAAATCTGAGGGAAAATGGTAAATCCTTGGCGTACACCTCTTAAAACTGGACTGAAGTGGAAGTTGAGAGTAAACAAGTCTTACTAAATGACAAAAACGTAAATGTAAATGTGAATGTAAACTTACCTGCAGTTTCCTTGTCTGTCATGTTTACCGTTGCTTGGTGACCGAATTCTGTTTCTTCTTCTTCTGTTGGATTTAACGGCAGCTTGCATCCTTAGCGTCGCACTACTGCCATCTACTGGATTTATCCAACTCCTACATTTAATTGTCCAGCTCGTCAAAGTCTCCCTATCATTCATTTGCTTGCATTTACGGTACTTGAAGAGCTTAGTTTCGGTATTGCTACATGGATAAAACCATAACAATTATTTATAGATATAGATATGACAGATGGAAGCCTACACAAATACTACTCAACGCTTTAATAGCAGTGTGTTCTCTACCCCAGTGAGTTTACTAACATCATTACGGTAGGGGTATATTTACTACCATCATTACGGTAGGGGTATATTTACTAACATCATTACGGTAGGGGTATATTTACTAACATCATTACGGTAGGGGTATATTTACTAACATCATTACGGTAGGGGTATATTTACTAACATCATTACGGTAGGAGCATATTTACTAACATCATTACGGTAGGGGTATATTTACTAACATCATTACGGTAGCTGTATATTTACTAACATAATTACGGTAGGGGTATATTTACTAACATAATTACGGTAGGGGTATATTTACTAACACCATTACGGTAGCGGTATATTTACTAACATCATTACAGTAGCGGTATATTTACTAACATCATTACGGTAAGGGTATATTTACTAACATCATTACGGTAGCGGTATATTTACTAACATCATTACGGTAGGGGTATATTTACTAACATCATTACGGTAGGGGTATATTTACTAACATCATTACGGTAGCGGTATATTTACTAACATCATTACAGTAGCGGTATATTTACTAACATCATTACGGTAGGGGTATATTTACTAACATCATTACGGTAGGGGTATATTTACTAACATCATTACGGTAGCGGTATATTTACTAACATAATTACGGTAGCGGTATATTTACTAACATCATTACGGTAGGGGTATATTTACTAACATCATTACGGTAGGGGTATATAACACCAGCTGGCCGCTGAAGGCGCAGATGTCTGTCGGGGGATGCGCAGTGAGGGTGCAGGCTTGGCGCAGTGGCAATCCTAGCGACTCATAGGCCATCGGAGGAGCTTTTGTCTTCGTGTTTTTTAAAATAGAGAAGCACTATCATCCGTTTATATATATATTAATATATACAATTGTGTCGATATTTATTGAATATACTAGCTGAGACAGACACAATGAGCTCTGTCATCAACGTGAAGAAGCTGAAGGTAAACGAGCTGAAGGACGAGCTGAAGAGGCGGCGGCTGTCTGCTCTGGGGCTGAAGGCCGAGCTGATGGAGCGGCTAGAGGCCGCGCTGGAGGCCGGGGGGGGAGAGCCTCAGCCCGGGGATGCTGCCCCTGATCCCGAGGAGGGGGAGGAGGAGGAGGAGGAGGAGGAGGAGGAGGAGGAGGAAGACCTGGTCGGGGAGAGCATGGAGGCCGAGGGAGAGGAGGAGGAGGAGGAGGAGGATGGAGCTGGGGACCTGAGGGCTCCGGCGGGTGAATGCGCCAATATCGACGAGGCTATGGGGGAGGAAGAGGAGGAGGAAGAGGAGGATGCGGGAGTAGAGATGGATAAGTCGGACGAGGACGAGGAGGCTCTGCTGAAGGATGAGGACGAGGAGGAGGAGGAGGAGGAGGAGGAGATGGAGAAATTTGACGACGATGATGCCGCACTTGGATCCCCGCTCCCCGGAGATGGTAAAGATAGGTCACGTGTGGATGACCCTGCTGTGTCAGGTGGATCTGGATAGGCTGCGAGTTCTTCTTCTTCTTCTTCTTCTTCTTCTTCTTCTTCGAGAATTTGATTAATTCATGTTTATGCTTATGGATTAATCTGTCGAGTTTCCTCTCCCATGATTGCATGATTGACGGGTGTGTGTGTGTGTGTGTGTGTGTGTGTGTGTGTGTGTTTGTGTGTGTGTTTGTGTGTGCGTTAGGGCTGCAACTAACGATTATTTTGGTAGTCGACTAATCTGTCGATTATTTTTCGGTTAGTCGCGATTAGTCGTGTGGCTTTTCGCTGCGCGTAAATGGCGACGCAGAAGCATAAATCCGGCTTAACTAGCTATCTAACCTAACGTTACGCCAAGCTACAGCTGCTCACAGAGCTAGTTGACTGGCTAGCTAGCATTGCTGGCTAGACTACAGACAGCTCACGTTAGTAGGCTACGCTTGGCGCTGTTTATCTTACAGACAGCTCGCTGGTGGACTCAACATAATTGAAATAGCATTCACTTATCAAGCATCATTCATGATCATCCACCATGACTACCTGGTATTTTAATAGCGACCACCCCTCACTTCATTTCATCTCGCGTTCTCCTGGCTTCAACATGGAAAACCCCTGCTACGTAACGTTACATACAAGCGCCTCTGTCTGTCACATGCGTGCCACAGGGCAAATAAATTAATAGCACAAACGCTCATAGCATGTACAGCCCTGTCCATGAGACATTGTTTTCCAACATGTAACAGTAAAGCTAACATAAACATTACGACCCTAACAATATAACGTAAGCCAGTTGGCTAACAACGTTAGCTAAAACTTACCCAGCTGATTCTTGCATGGCTCCCGAAAAAAAAAAAAAAAAAAAAAAAAACGTTTTTGCAGCATTTTTTTTATGCGATTAGTCGACAACAACATTTCACGTCGACGAATTTCCGTAGTCGATTAGTCGTGACTAGTCGACTAATCGTTGCAGCCCTAGTGTGCGTGTGTGTGCGTGCATGGGGATTGCACTCCTTTCAAGCGCCAGACAAATATGCAATATATGCATGGTGCAGATATGAGATGGTTGTTTAGGTGGAGCAGATATCAGATGGTTGTTTAGGTGGAGCAGATATGAGATGGTTGTTTAGGTGGAGCAGATATGAGATGGTTGTTTAGGTGGAGCAGATATGAGATGGTTGTTTAGGTGGAGCAGATCTGATGGTTGTTTAGGTGGTGCAGATATGAGATGGTTGTTTGGTTGGTTAGTAATATTAGGCCTATAGATTTTGTTTGTTTGCTCTATGCCCCTTGGATTGTATGGTTTATTCTTGTTTTATTATGTAGTTAATATTTTTGCTATTGTGTGTTTTGTCTTTTGTTGATTACTATTGTTCTATTATTATGTTTATGCTGTGTGGATATGTTAAAGCACTTTGAGCTGCAACGTTTGCAGGAAAAGTGCTATACAAATAAAGGTTATTATTATTATTAGCTGCAGTGAGGTGTATGAAATGGTGCCTCCTAGTGGCGAGAGAGAGATGTTGCATTCCGACTATTGTTTCAGTTCAGTTGTCAGCTTCAGTCAAAACAGCTACTAAAGTACTTATCACTTTCATTGAATGCTATTTGTTAGGGCTTTCACACCGGCAAAGAACCGTGCCGGTTCGAATGCGAACCAAGTCTGGAACCGGCCGGCGCGTTCAGACCGGAAAAGTTGGTTTGCAGCGGGAACCAAAACGTAGAACAGTCACGTTGTCAGTGGGTGTGTCTGACATCATCAGTGGGTGTGTCTATGACATCATCAGTGCGTGTGTCTATGACATCATCAGTGCGTGTGTCATATTCTAGGCTGCAGAGACCAGCAAAAAGGAAGGAGACAAAATGTAATCTAATCTAAATCTAATCATTAGTGATAAAAAAAAATATCGAAAGTTTCATTATTCTCTCCATCTTCCTCACATGCTCAGCAAACACATGCACACGCACGGACATGCGCGAACGCGAATTTCGTAAGCCATTTCTATTCCAGTAATGGAGCAGCTGGTTAGTAAGAGAACGCGTGTAGAAAGTGGCTTTTATTTTGTTTAATAGAAAATAGTGTTTATTTCAGATACTGTAGTGGAAGATATTATCCTCTTTTCCAGGAAGGAGACAAAATGTAATCTAATCTAAATCTAATCATTAGTGATAAAAAAAAATATCGAAAGTTTCATTATTCTCTCCATCTTCCTCACATGCTCAGCAAACACATGCACACGCACGGACATGCGCGAACGCGAATTTCGTAAGCCATTTCTATTCCAGTAATGGAGCAGCTGGTTAGTAAGAGAACGCGTGTAGAAAGTGGCTTTTATTTTGTTTAATAGAAAATAGTGTTTATTTCAGATACTGTAGTGGAAGATATTATCCTCTTTTCCAGTGAAGTAGCAGTTATCTAGTTGTGACATGTTTGTTTATCCCGCCCCTTCATCACCCAGCGTTGATGACGCGGATGGTTCTGGTTACACTGGTATGAACCCTGATGGTTCTGGTTACACTGGTATGAACCCTGATGGTTCTGGTTACACTGGTATGAACGCTGATGGTTATGGTTACACTGGTATGAACGCTGATGGTTCTGGTTACACTGGTATGAACGTGGGCTCGTTCGCCAGACAACACCAACGTTCGGAGGTTCCCGAACGCGAACAGGCACGGTTCTTTGCCGGTGTGAAAGCCCTATGAGAGAGGAAATTGTCTGGTCTGCTATGCTAGTTCTCAATGTGTATTATTGTTGCCCAGTTGTGAATGAATGGACTAAGTCAAGGGGCCAGCCAGCCAGGCCGTGGGTACATTGTGACTGCTGGGTGCTGTGTTATTCTCGGAACTTTGACACTAGTAGATAGCCACACAGGCTGTGAGTAAAGAAAAATTGTATATCTTTGCACTCGATCAAATTTCAGGACCCTCCTTTCATGACCTTTTCCTGCGTTCTACCACCCAGTATCCTTACATTTTCAAAATCACATCAGGATAAGCTAGCATGAAGCTATTTTGCAGTTTTTCTGTCTAGGAAGCAGGCTAATTTACAAGCGGCCAACTAGGCCAACTAGTCGTTGTGTGTAAGTAGCAGCTTGAGCATTGTAAAGAGGGGGTCATTTGGCTCTTTTAGAAGGTAAAAAAGGCACGGCTGTTCTAGTGTTAAAGGAAACGGGTGAACCCAACTGTCACTACTAGCAAACCGTTATCTGCCCAAATTGATTATTGTTGAATACCTGGGTTTTCTTTTTGTGGATTGACTTAAAAGCATGCCAAATACAATGCAGAATTGCATTGCCTTTCTTCTTTTTTAAGAAGGCATAATTCTAGGCAGCTCGACCTTGACGGTGTGTGTTACTTACTGCTCAATCTAACAGATTAGGGCAGTTCTCACTTTTTGGCAAAGCTGTGTAGCCACCCGTGTCTCTGGTGTCTGGCTGTGGTACGTCAGCCAAGTAGCGCTCCTTGCCGCTTACTGTTCCTGGCTGCTTACTGATGGGGCGTGGGGGGGGGGGGGGGGAGACGCACCTCAACGCCAACGTTTGTTGTTGTTGTTGTTTCATTTCCAAAGGGGCGGAGGAAGACCAGAGTGCCGAGCAGAAGAAAGGCGTGAAGAGGCGCCGCGAGGAGCACGGGAGGGGGAGGGGCTACTTTGAGTTCATTGAAGAAAGCAAATACAGCCGGTAAGGATGGGGGGGCAAATACAGCCAGTAAGGATGGGGGGGGGGGCAAAAACTGCTGGTAAGGAGGGGGGGGGCAAATACAGCCGGTAAGGATGCAGGGGGGGGCAAATACAGCCGGTAAGGATGGGGGGGGGGGCAAATACAACCGGTAAGGATGGGGGGGGGGGCAAATACAACCGGTAAGGATGGGGGGGGGGGGGGAAATACAGCCGATAAGGATGGGGGGGGGGGCAAATACAGCCGGTAAGGATGGGGGGGCAAATACAGCCGGTAAGGATGGGGGGTGGGCAAATACAGCCGGTAAGGATGGGGGGGCAAATACAGCCGGTAAGGATGGGGGGTGGGCAAATACAGCCGGTAAGGATGGGGGGGCAAATACAGCCGGTAAGGATGGGGGGTGGGCAAATACAGCCGGTAAGGATGGGGGGGGGGGGCAAATATAGCCGGTAAGGATGGTGTGCTGAGGGGGGGGGGGGTAAGCTCCTGTTAGCACGCCACCGCGGTTCCTCTACCTTTTAAACTGTTTTGCCGTCTTAAAAGCCAGACCAGACCTCACAGACCAGACCTCACAGAGCCAGTCTGTAGTGAATAGGATGGTCTGGGGACAGTCTGTAGTGAATAGGATGGTCTGGGGACAGTCTGTAGTGAATAGGATGGTCTGGGGACAGTCTGTAGTGAATAGGAGGGTCTGGGGACAGTCTGTAGTGAATAGGATGGTCTGGGGACAGTCTGTAGTGAATAGGAGGGTCTGGGGACAGTCTGTAGTGAATAGGATGGTCTGGGGACAGTCTGTAGTGAATAGGATGGTCTGGGGACAGTCTGTAGTGAATAGGATGGTCTGGGGACAGTCTGTAGTGAATAGGAGGGTCTGGGGACAGTCTGTAGTGAATAGGATGGTCTGGGGACAGTCTGTAGTGAATAGGAGGGTCTGGGGACAGTCTGTAGTGAATAGGATGGTCTGGGGACAGTCTGTAGTGAATAGGATGGTCTGGGGACAGTCTGTAGTGAGTAGGATGGTCTGGGGACAGTCTGTAGTGAATAGGATGGTCTGGGGACAGTCTAGTGAATAGGAGGGTCTGGGGACAGTCTGTAGTGAATAGGATGGTCTGGGGACAGTCTGTAGTGAATAGGATGGTCTGGGGACAGTCTGTAGTGAATAGGATGGTCTGGGGACAGTCTGTAGTGAATAGGAGGGTCTGGGGACAGTCTGTAGTGAATAGGATGGTCTGGGGACAGTCTGTAGTGAATAGGATGGTCTGGGGACAGTCTGTAGTGAATAGGATGGTCTGGGGACAGTCTGTAGTGAATAGGAGGGTCTGGGGACAGTCTGTAGTGAATAGGAGGGTCTGGGGACAGTCTGTAGTGAATAGGATGGTCTGGGGACAGTCTAGTGAATAGGATGGTCTGGGGACAGTCTGTAGTGAATAGGAGGGTCTGGGGACAGTCTGTAGTGAATAGGATGGTCTGGGGACAGTCTGTAGTGAATAGGATGGTCTGGGGACAGTCTGTAGTGAATAGGAGGGTCTGGGGACAGTCTGTAGTGAATAGGATGGTCTGGGGACAGTCTGTAGTGAATAGGATGGTCTGGGGACAGTCTGTAGTGAATAGGATGGTCTGGGGACAGTCTGTAGTGAATAGGATGGTCTGGGGACAGTCTAGTGAATAGGATGGTCTGGGGACAGTCTGTAGTGAATAGGATGGTCTGGGGACAGTCTGTAGTGAATAGGATGGTCTGGGGATAGTCTGTAGTGAATAGGATGGTCTGGGGACAGTCTGTAGTGAAGTCTGGGGACAGTCTGTAGTGAAGTCTGGGGACAGTCTGTAGTGAATAGGATGGTCTGGGGACAGTCTGTAGTGAATAGGATGGTCTGGGGACAGTCTGTAGTGAATAGGAGGGTCTGGGGACAGTCTGTAGTGAATAGGATGGTCTGGGGACAGTCTGTAGTGAATAGGAGGGTCTGGGGACAGTCTGTAGTGAATAGGATGGTCTGGGGACAGTCTGTAGTGAATAGGATGGTCTGGGGACAGTCTGTAGTGAATAGGAGGGTCTGGGGACAGTCTGTAGTGAATAGGATGGTCTGGGGACAGTCTGTAGTGAATAGGAGGGTCTGGGGACAGTCTGTAGTGAATAGGATGGTCTGGGGACAGTCTGTAGTGAATAGGATGGTCTGGGGACAGTCTGTAGTGAATAGGATGGTCTGGGGACAGTCTGTAGTGAATAGGATGGTCTGGGGACAGTCTGTAGTGAACAGGAGGGTCTGGGGACAGTCTGTAGTGAATAGGATGGTCTGGGGACAGTCTGTAGTGAATAGGATGGTCTGGGGACAGTCTGTAGTGAATAGGATGGTCTGGGGACAGTCTGTAGTGAATAGGATGGTCTGGGGACAGTCTGTAGTGAATAGGAGGGTCTGGGGACAGTCTGTAGTGAATAGGATGGTCTGGGGACAGTCTGTAGTGAATAGGATGGTCTGGGGACAGTCTGTAGTGAATAGGATGGTCTGGGGACAGTCTGTAGTGAATAGTAGGGTCTGGGGACAGTCTGTAGTGAATAGGATGGTCTGGGGACAGTCTGTAGTGAATAGGATGGTCTGGGGACAGTCTGTAGTGAATAGGATGGTCTGGGGACAGTCTAGTGAATAGGAGGGTCTGGGGACAGTCTGTAGTGAATAGGATGGTCTGGGGACAGTCTGTAGTGAATAGGATGGTCTGGGGACAGTCTGTAGTGAATAGGATGGTCTGGGGACAGTCTGTAGTGAATAGGATGGTCTGGGGACAGTCTGTAGTGAATAGGATGGTCTGGGGACAGTCTGTAGTGAATAGGAGGGTCTGGGGACAGTCTGTAGTGAATAGGATGGTCTGGGGACAGTCTAGTGAATAGGAGGGTCTGGGGACAGTCTGTAGTGAATAGGATGGTCTGGGGACAGTCTGTAGTGAATAGGATGGTCTGGGGACAGTCTGTAGTGAATAGGATGGTCTGGGGACAGTCTGTAGTGAATAGGAGGGTCTGGGGACAGTCTGTAGTGAATAGGATGGTCTGGGGACAGTCTGTAGTGAATAGGATGGTCTGGGGACAGTCTGTAGTGAATAGGATGGTCTGGGGACAGTCTGTAGTGAATAGGATGGTCTGGGGACAGTCTGTAGTGAAGTCTGGGGACAGTCTGTAGTGAAGTCTGGGGACAGTCTGTAGTGAATAGGATGGTCTGGGGACAGTCTGTGGTGAATAGGAGGGTCTGGGGCTGTTCCCAGGGTGACCCACGCGCTGTGTGACAAAGGAGGAGGAGGGTGGGGGGTGGGGGGGCAGCAGCTGTTTCTGCGGACAACAAGGGGGTGGGTGGGGGTGGGGGGTTGTCTTCAAATAAGTTCCCTCCAATTAAGCGTCCAGTTAGTGGTATCACAACATGGCTCTGCACTACGTACTAGAACACCTAGACACTGCAGGCAACTACGCCAGGATCCTGTTCGTGGACTTCAGCTCGGCCTTCAACACGATCCTCCCACACATCCTGGAGCACCAGCTATCCCTGCTGCAGGTGCCGGACTCCACCTGCAGGTGGATCACGGACTTCCTGACTGACAGGTCTCAGCGGGTGAAGCTGGGGAAGAGCATTTCCAGCTCCAGGTCCACCAGCACGGGCTCCCCGCAGGGCTGCGTCCTGTCTCCAGCACTATTCTCCCTATACACCAACAGCTGTGTCTCCCGCCACCCCTCGGTCAAGCTCCTGAAGTTTGCAGACGACACCACCCTGGTGGGCCTCATCTCCGGGGGGGACGAATCTGCCTACAGGGGTGAGATCGAGGGGCTGCAGAGCTGGTGCAGTTTAAACAATCTGGAGCTCAATGCTCTGAAAACAGTGGAGATGGTGGTGGACTTCCGTAGGAAAGCAGCCCTGCCCCCTCCCATCACGCTGGGAGGTACCCCGGTGGCCTCCGTGGAGTCATGCCGCTTTCTAGGCATGACCATCTCCCGGGACCTCAAGTGGGAGCGGAACACTGAGGCCCTCACGAAGAAGGCCCAGAAGAGGATTTTCTTCCTCCGGCAGCTGAGGAAATTCAGGCTGCCGAGGTCCATGATGGTCCAGTTTTACACGGCCATCATAGAGTCCATCCTCACCCACTCCATCATCACCTGGTTCCCTACTGCAACGACCAAGGACAAGGCCAAGTTGCAGCGGGTGTTACGTTCAGCAGAGAGGGTGATCGGCTGTCCCTTGCCCTCCCTCAACTCCTTGCATGACACCAGGGCTCTGAGGAGGGCAAGAAAGATCATGGCCGACCCCTTCCACCCCGGCCACGGCCTCCTCACCCTGCTTCCCTCTGGAAGAAGGTTGCGGCTGCCTAAGGCACTGAAGGCCCGCCACAGGCTCAGTTTTTACCCCTCAGCCGCCAGGCTGATAAATGACTCTGGCTTCCCCCTCCCCCCCGCCCCCAATGCTGCCCAGGACTGAATATGCACTGGACTCACTGTAAAAACTCTGCACTGCACTTTATATATGTTGCACTATCCAATGCACTGTTGTCTGTCCTGTGTTGTCCTGTTTTTTGCATTTGTTTTTGTATACACGTGAAAAAAGTATAAACGCACTTACTGTAATGCCGAAGCAAATTCCTATATGTGTATGCATAATGGCAATAAACGTTATCTGAATCTGAATCTGAATCACGCTAGATCAGTTTTCTATGCTTTCTCTCCTCTTTCTCTTTCTTCTCTTTCTCTTTCTCTTTCTTCTCTCTCTCCTTCTCTTTCTTCTCTCTCTCCCCTTTCTCCTCTCCTCTCTCTCTTTCTCCCCTCTCCCCCCTCTCTCTCTCTCTCCCTCTTCTTTCTCATTCTCCTCTCTCTCTCCTCTCTCTCTCCTCTCTCTCTCCTCTCTCTCTCTTTCTCTCTCTCTCTCTCTCTCTCTCTCTCCTGTCTCTCTCTCTCCTCTCTCCTCTCCTCTCCTCCCTCTTTCTCCTCATTCTCTCTCTCTCTCCTCTCTCTCTCTCTTTCTCCTCTTTCTCCTCTCTCTCCTCTCCTCTCTCTCTCTCTCCTCTCTCTTCTTTCTCTCTCTCCTCTCTCCTCTCCTCCCTCTTTCTCCTCTCTCTCTCTCCTCTCTCTCTCTCCTCTCTCTCTTCTCTTTCTCCTCTCTCTTCTCTCTCCTCTCTCTCTCTCTCTCTCTCTCTCTCTCTCTCTCTCTCTCTCTCTCTCTCTCTCTCTCTCTCTCTCTCTCCCACTACCCTGGCAGAGACGCCCTCCCGTGTTGGCCTGTGTCTGTGTGTCTGCCTCTGATATTGACCGTGCTGTTCCCTTACAGACATTAACAATGTCAACTGTCCCCCTGGCCAGTAACACACACCACCGCACCAGACATCTGATACGTTCGTGTGCAGTGCTCAAGCTGCTACTTACACACAACGACCACTAGTTGGCAGCTTGTAAATTAAATTAGCCTGCCTCCTACACAGAAAAACTGCAAAATAACGTATTATTATTAGCTTATCAGGGGTGCAAACTTGTCACCTTTTAGCCGTTTGAGCCGTTTTTACCTCAAAATAGGTCAACATTTTCATAAATGTTCTTTGTTTTCAGGCAAAACAAAAAAAGTGTCACCTTTTTGGGCCATCAGCAGTTGAAAATGTAAGGATACTGGGGTGGTAGAACACACATATCTAGGAAAAGCTCGGTGGTTCGAGCCCCGACTGGCCACATGTCGAGGTGTCCTTGGTCAAGACGCTAAACCCCAAATTGCTCCCAGTGAGCGGGCCGGCGCCTTGCATGGCAGCTCGCCGCCATTGGTGTGTGAATGAGAGGCCGTTGTAAAGAGCTTTGGATAAAGGCGCTATATCAGTCTATGTAAGTCAGTCTATATAAGTCATCTATATAAGTCATCTATATAAGTCAGTCTATATAAGTCAGTCTATATAAGTCAGTCTGTTTACCCCCCCTGCTCTCTTACAGGGCCAAGTCCCCCCAGCCGCCCCTGGAGGAGGAAGATGAGGAGTTCGACGACACCACGGTCTGTCTGGACACCTGTGAGTACCCCCCCCCCCCACCACGGTCTGTCTGGACACCTGTGAGTACCCGCCACCCCCCACCCCCCCCCCACCACGGTCTGTCTACCTACTAGTAGAGCCGCCTTGGGGGTCAAATAGACCCACTTTTTAAAATGTAAATCTGCTATTTACACACAGATCACTAGAGGGTGCTTCTTTTTTTAGCCTGCCTCCTACACAGAAAAACTGCAAAACAGCTTCATACTATCTTATCCTGAAGTGATGAAAGTGAAAATGTAAGGAAACTGGGTGGTAGAACGCACATATCTAGGACAAGTCATGAAAGGAGGGTCCTGAAATTTGATTGAGTGCAAAGATAGAATTTTTTTTTACTCACAGGGGTCTCCTCACGGCTCTTCTAGTGTTAAGCCTGGTCTAGACTAGACTGAAACCTGGTCGGTTGAGCTTAAGCTTGAATAACAGACGTGATTGACTTATTGTGTGTCTGTGTGTGTCTGTGTGTGTCTGTGTGTGTCTGTGTGTGTGTGTGTGTGTGTGTGTGTGTGTGTGTGTGTGTGTGTGTAGACAACAGCGACCTGCACTTCAAGGTGTCCCGGGACCGCTACAGCGCGTCGTCTCTGACCATGGAGAGCTTCGCCTACCTGTGGGCGGGGGGGAGGGCCTCGTACGGGGTGGGGGGGGGGCAGGCCTGCTACGAGATGAAGGTGAGGAGACACACACACACACACAGAGACAGACACACACACACACACACACACACACACACACACACACACACACTTACAGAGACAGACACATACAGAGACAGACACACACACACACACATACAGAGACAGACACACACACATACAGAGACAGACAGACACACACACACATACAGAGACAGACACACACACACACACACACACAGAGACAGACACACACGCACACACACATACAGAGACAGACACACACACACAGAGACAGACACACACACACAGAGACAGACACACACACACACACACACACACACACACACACAGAGACAGACACACACACACACACACACACACACACACACACAAATACAGAGACAGACACACACACACACACATACAGAGACAGACACACACACACACAGAGACAGACACACACACATACAGAGACAGACACCCTCACACACACACACACACACACAGACAGACACAGAGACCGACACACAGACACCCTCACACACACAGACACAGACTGACACACACCCCCCACACACACACACACAGACAGACATACACACACAGACAGACACCCTCACACACACAGAGACAGACACACACACACCCCCTCACACACACACCCCACCCCCCCCCCCCCCCCATACACCCCCCGCCTCACCCTCTGTCTCCCCTCAGATCACAGAGAGGATCCCAGTCAAGCACATCTCCAGTAAGGGGCTGGACATCCACGAGGTGCTGGTGGGCTGGTCGCTGGGAGGAGGAACGCTGCTGCTGGGTGAGGGGGGGGGACCCTGCTGCTGGGTGAGGGGGGGGGGACCCTGCTGCTGGGTGAGGGGGGGGGCTGGTCGCTGGGAGGAGGAACGCTGCTGCTGGGTGTGTGTGAGGGTGAGGGGGGGTTTGTGTGTGAGGGTGTGTGTGTGTGAGGGTTTGTGTGTGTGTGTGTGTGTGTGTGTGTGTGTGTGAGGGTGTGTGTGTGTGAGGGTGTGTGCAAGGCAAGTTTAAGGCAAGGCAAGTTTATTTGTACAGCACATTTCATACAACAGGGTAATGTGCTTTACATACATTATTAAAATACAGCAAGAGCAGCATAGTAAGAAAATAAAAATGACAATGAATAAAAGCAAATATAAGAAGTAAATAGATTAGGGTTAGGGTTATTAATACATTTAATAAGACAATAGTTAATGGATAAAATACATTGATAGAAGTGTTTGTGTTTAATCATAACTGTTGCAAAACATGAAGGTTTTTAGCTTAGATTTACATTTTTGAAGGGTTTGGGCCTGTTTGATTTCTTTAGGGAGTTTGTTCCAGGAGCATGTGCGTGAGGGTGGGGGGGAGGGGGGTGTGTGTGTGTGTGGGTGTGTGGGTGTGTGGGTGTGAGGGTGTGAGGGTGTGTGTGTGTAAGGGTGTGTGTGTGTGTGAGGGTGAGGGTTTGTGAGGGTGTGGGTGTGTGAGGGTGAGGGTGTGGGTGTGTGTGTGTGAGGGTGTGGGTGTGTGTGTGTAAGGGTGTGTGTGTGTGTGTGTGTGTGTGAGGGTGTGTGTGTGTGTGAGGGTGTGTGTGTGTGTGTGTGTGTGTGTGAGTGTGTGTGTGTGTGTGTGTGTGAGGGTGTGTGTGTGTGTGTGTGTGGGTGTGTGAGTGAGTGGGTTTGTGTGTGTGTGAGGGTGAGGGTGTGTGTGTGTGAGAGTGTGTGTGTATACTTCTTTTTTCCTAACGAGGAAAAGCTGTTGTGTGTGTTTTGAGAGTCCATGCTGACGTGTGATTGGCTGGGAGGGTTCTTCTCCTGACGTGTGATTGGCTGAGAGGGTTGTCCTGACGTGTGATTGGCTGAGAGGGTTGTCCTGACGTGTGATTGGCTGAGAGGGTTGTCCTGATGTGTGATTGGCTGGTTCCCCAGGGGAGGAGGAGCATTCGTACGCCTTCTCGGCCCGCGGCAGGAAGAGCAGCGGCGGGGAGACCCAGGAGTACGGAGAGACCTACGACGAGAATGACGTGGTGGGATGCATGATCGTAAGATACCTCTCCTTCTCTCCTTCTCTCTCTCTCTCCTCTCTCTCCTCTCTCTCCTCTCTCTCCTCTCTCTCTCTCTCTCTCCTTCTCTCTCTCTCTCCTTCTCTCTCTCTCTCTCTCTCTCCTTCTCCCTCTCTCTTTCTCTCTCTCTCCCTCTCTCCTTCTCTCTCTCCCCCCTCTCCCTGTCTCTCTCTCCTTCTCTCTCGCCCCTTCTCTCTCTGCCCTCTCTCTCCCCCTCTCTCTCTCTCCTTCTCTCTGCCCCTCCCTCTCTCTCTCTCCTTCTCTCTCTGCCCCTCTCTCTCTCTCCTTCTCTCTCTCTGCCTCTCTCTCTCTCCTTCTCTCTGCCCTCTCTCTCCCTCCTTCTCTCTCCCCCCCTCTCCCTCTCTCTCTCTTTCTCTCTCTCTCTCTCTCTCATCCTGTTCTGTTCTTCCAGAGCTTCGAGGGGTCGGAGGTGGAGCTGTCCTTCTCTCTCTCTCCCCCTCTCTCCCTCTCTCTCCCTCTCTCTCTCATCCTGTTGTGTTGTTCCAGAGCTTTGAGGGGTCGGAGGTGGAGCTGTCCTTCTCTCTCTCTCTCTCCTTCTCTCTCTGCCCCTCTCTCTCTCCTTCTCTCTCTGCCCCTCTCTCTCTCCCCCCCCCCCTCTCTCTCTCTCTCTCTCCCTCTCTCCCCCTCCCCCCCTCTGCCCCCTCTCTCTCTCTCTCCCCCTCTCCCTCTCTCTCTCTCATCCTGTTGTGTTCTTCCAGAGCTTCGAGGGGTCGGAGGTGGAGCTGTCCTTCAGTAAGAACGGCGTGGCGCTGGGCGTGGCGTTCCGGGTGTGTCAGGCGTCGCTGGGCGGCCGGCCCCTCTTCCCCCACGTCCTCTGTCACAACTGTGCCGTGGAGTTCAACTTTGGCCAGCGGGTGGCGCCGCTGTTCCCCCCCCCCGCGGGGTACAGCTTCCTGCAGCAGCTCCCCCTCAGCCAGAGGGTCCGGGGGCCCAAGGGGCCCGACACCAAGGACGACTGTGAGGTGTGTGTGAGGGGGGGGAGGGGTGTGTGGGGGGGAGGGGCCCGACAGACAGACAGTTCCAGAATGTTAGGAGACAGACAGACAGAGAGTTCCAGAGTGTTAGGTGGCAGAGAGTTCCAGAATGTTAGGAGACAGACAGACAGAGAGTTCCAGAATGTTAGGAGACAGAGTTCCAGAATGTTAGGAGACAGAGTTCCAGAGTGTTAGGAGACAGAGAGTTCCAGAATGTTAGGAGACAGACAGACAGAGAGTTCCAGAGTGTTAGGTGGCAGAGAGTTCCAGAATGTTAGGAGACAGACAGAGAGTTCCAGAATGTTAGGAGACAGACAGATAGTTCCAGAATGTTAGGAGACAGAGAGTTCCAGAATGTTAGGAGACAGAGAGTTCCAGAATGTTAGGAGACAGAGAGTTCCAGAGTGTTAGGAGACAGAGAGTTCCAGAGTGTTAGGAGACAGACAGAGAGTTCCAGAATGTTAGGAGACAGAGAGTTCCAGAATGTTAGGAGACAGAGAGTTCCAGAATGTTAGGAGACAGAGAGTTCCAGAATGTTAGGAGACAGAGAGTTCCAGAGTGTTAGGAGACAGAGAGTTCCAGAATGTTAGGAGACAGAGAGTTCCAGAGTGTTAGGAGACAGAGAGTTCCAGAATGTTAGGAGACAGAGAGTTCCAGAGTGTTAGGAGACAGAGATTTCCAGAGTGTTAGGAGACAGACAGAGAGTTCCAGAATGTTAGGAGACAGAGAGTTCCAGAGTGTTAGGTGGCAGAGAGTTCCACAGTGTTAGGAGACAGAGAGTTCCAGAGGCGGGGAGCAGAACTTCTGAAGGCTCTAGATCCCATAGTAGTCAGGCGGGCAGAAGGGATGACAAGTTGGTTGGCAGAGGAGGATCTGAGACTACGGGAGGGAGTTCAGAGAGGTATGAGGGTGCTAGGTTATGGAGAGCCTTAAAGGTTGAGAAGGAGAATCTTAAAGTGAATACGGATTTTGATGGGGAGCCAATGAAGTTGTTGGAGGACTGGAGTGATATGGTGAATGGAGGGAGTTCTGGACCAGTTGGAGTTTATGGAGACATTTGTGTGGGAGACCAAAGAGGATGGCATTACAATAGTCTATACAGGAAGTGACCAGGGCAGTAGTCTATACAGGAAGTGACCAGGGCAGTAGTCTATACAGGAAGTGACCAGGGCAGTAGTCTATACAGGAAGTGACCAGGGCAGTAGTCTCTACAGGAAGTGACCAGGGCATGGACAAGAATGGCGGTGCTGGAGGGTGTAAGTGACGGACGGAGACGATTAATGTTGCGTAGGTGGAAATATGCAGACCGAGTGACATTGTTGATGTGGGATTGGAAGGATAATGTGCTGTCCAGGATGACACCCAGACTCTTAACCTGAGGGGAAGACTGTGGAGTCGTCAATGGTAAGGGAGGAGCTGTGAGGTTTAGCCAAGGTGGATTTAGTGCCAACGAGGAGAACCTCTGTTTTATCACTGTTTAGTTTTAGGAAGTTGATTGAGAACCAGGATTTAATTACCAGCAAACAGTCGGAGAGGGCGGTGGGTGGGAGGGTGGAGTTTGGCTTAGTGGATAGGGAGAGCTGGGTGTCATCTGCCTAGCAATGAAACTGAAGTCCAAATGTCCTGAAGATATTATTGCCACGGGGTAGGAGGTCAATTATGAATAGGAGGGGGCCCAAATGTGTGTGTGTGTGTGTGTGTGTGTGTGTGTGTGTGTGTGTGTGTGTGTGTGTGTGTGTGTGTGTGTGTGTGACTGACTGAGGGATGTGTGTGTGTGTGTGTGTAACTGACTGACTGAGGGGTGTGTGTGTGTGTGTGTGTGACTGACTGAGGGATGTGTGTGTGTGTGTGTGTAACTGACTGACTGAGGGGTGTGTGTGTGTGTGTGTGTGACTGACTGAGGGATGTGTGTGTGTGTGTGTGTGTGTGTGTGTGTGTGTGTGACTGAGGGATGTGTGTGTGTGTGTGTGTGTGTGTGACCGACTGAGGGATGGAGCTACAGTCCAGTGTTCTGTGGTAACGCTGGTCGTCATGATAACGCTGGGCGTGGTCTCCTAGGTAATCGTCATGGTAACGGTCTCCTGGTCTCCTAGGTGATCGTCATGGTGGGGCTCCCTGGCGCGGGGAAGACGGCCTGGGTCACCAAGCACACCCAGGAGCATCCTGGGAAATACAACGTCCTGGGGACCAACTCCATCCTGGAGAAGATGATGGTGAGATGGGGGGGGGGGGTTACCAGAGAGAGGGGGGAGAGAGAGAGAGGGGGGAGAGAGAAAGAGAGAGGGGGGGGAGAGAGAGGAGAGAGAGAGGAGAGAGAGAGAGCATTTTGTCGTTGGGTTTTTATGTCTTTTCAAACACTGATGACCTTTGACCTCGTCCCTCCGACCCGCCCCCCAGATCGCCAGCCTGAAGCGCCAGACGAAGGACGTCACCAAGCTTACCGCCATTTCCCAGCGTGCACCTCTCTTCCTGGGGAAGTTCATCGAGATCGCCGCGCGCAAGAAACGCAACTACATCCTGGACCAGGTGATTCTACTTCAGGGTTCCCGCGCTGGTCTTAAAAAGGCTTAAAGTGTACAATCCAGCAATGTGATGTATAAGGCCTAAAAAGGCCTCACATTTCAGTTATTAGGTCTAAAAAATTAGGTGCTCGGTATTAAAAATTAGATTAGCTTGTCCTGCAAGGAAATCAGTCCGACCACATCTATTTACGTGGAAATGAAAATGTACTTTTGAGTAATTATAAAGGCCAATGCACACAGCGTGCGATTTCTGTTGCACGACAACATTCCATTTTGAAGTTTGAATGGAAGTCTATGAGAAAATCGCATCCCAACACACACGGCCCCGATTTTAATCGCATGGCGAAAATTCGATTCCATTCGTTTTGAATGGGACAAAGCACACGGCGTGCGAGTTTTGTCGCACTGTCAAATTTTGCAGCTGTCATTAGAAATGTCTCGCCTTTTCGCTAATTGCATGACGACATCAATTACCTATTTTAAAACATATTTTTAACTCTCCAAAACAATGTGTGACTTTGCAAGGCAGGATAGGGTGAAACAGAAAAGGAATCAGAGACATGTAAACATATTTTGTTTCTTGACTGTGTGTTTCTATGACGTGCTGAAGGTTGAAGGCTATCGTAAATCTTTGAACAAGTAACGTTATTTATACTTATACTATATATATTATATTCGTTTACTATATATTACTATATATATTATATTAGTTTACTCATCTACGATATCGTTTTTGGCTGCACAGGGTTGCCAGATTTCTAATCTAGCACGACTGAATGACCAGACAAATTATACACATGTTGTATAGACACTGTCCACTGAAAACCGGACATCTGGCGACCCAACATTTATATTTACTCTACTGTACGTAGGCTACGTGTATGTAAAAATGGATGACGAAAAGCTGATAACGTTTATTCAGTGCCATAGGGAGCTATGGTTTTGTTCATATCGGATTTCTCTGTTGGACGGCGAGAGGACTAGTTGTCAAGATGGGGGGAGGTGATCTCGTAAGTATTAGCAAGGAATGCTAGCTAGCGCATCGACAACATGCGTTTGTTTGTACTTTTACTAGTGTAGCTAAACTATTCTGTAACTATTCTGACAACACTGATGTGTGTATTCAGTCGGACGTTGTAGCTCCGTGCGATTGAGAATCGGTTTACAAATGCTAGCCAGCCAGCTAATGAAGCTAATCGACATCATGCGTTTGTTTATACTGACTAGTAGCTTATGGTTTGGTTATGCTGTGGCTCGATATGAGCATGCTTCTATGTGTGGCTTTATAAGCGTGCTGTGGCTCCAATAGAGCGTGCCTTTTTTGTACACTGTTTGTAATGGTAATTAGGGAAACCAAGTCTAACTTATTGAACTATGCCGTCCTCCGAATCTATGTCCGCCTGATCATCGCCCATAATAATAAAGTGGCTTTTATAATACACCTTTCTGGCTGTGTGTTTTGTGCGCTCCCTCTCCTGACATTTTACCAATACCCCTAAATCAGGGGACCCACATATTTTATCACAATATGTCCAGTTGTATCTTGTAGAAATTGTGGAAGCAAGGCAAGCAATATTGGTAGAGCCTATTGTAATCAGCCTGCCTGGTCCGACTACGTAACAATTGAGAATGGAATGTTGAGGTGCAACAGAAATTGCATCGCACGCCGTGTGCATTGGGATGCGATTTTTTATGATTTTCTCATAGACTTCAATGGTGTGAGTTGAAAATGGAATTTTGCGGCGCAACAAAATCGCATCGCACGCCGTGTGCGTTGCAATAGAATGTTGTCGCGCAACAGAAATCGCACGCTGTGTGCATTGGCCTTAAGACTTTTTTGTCTGTGTGGCAGTGAAATCCCTAATTTCATCACCTCGAGGACGACAAAAAGCTATCATATGGTGTCGCGAATAGGTCTAAGATTCTATTCAAAGAGGTCTAAAAAATGTCTTGAATTTGACTTGTTGAAACTTGTAGGAACCCTGCTATTTATATCACTTATTAACTCATCTCCCCCTCTACCCTCTCCTCTCCCCTCTCGCCCTCTACCCTCTCCCCTCCCCTCCCTCTCCCCCCCCCAGACCAACGTGTCGGCCCCCGCCCAGCGGAGGAAGATGTGTCTGTTTGCAGGGTTCCAGCGTAAGGCGGTGGTGGTGTGCCCCTCGGACGACGACTACAGGCAGCGCACGCAGAGGAAGGCCGAGACTGACGGGAAGGACGTCCCTGAGCACGCCGTGCTCAAGATGAAAGGTAGGCCGCCTCCCCCCACGCCGTGCTCAAGATGAAAGGTAGGCCGCCTCCGGCCTCCACCCTCCACCCGCCTGGGAACGAGGGTTGGTTACCGAAAACCCGACGGTGATATCTGCTGATGAAAGTTAGCAAGTTGAAACGTTAGCAAATATAATTGCTGAGTGTTCTGACAGAGAAAGTTGGTTCAAATTGGTCGTTATTATTGTGACTAGGAAGTGTCTGATTATAGTTCCATGGTGTAAATAGTGTCAAAGAACTAGCAAGCTAGCTAGCTAACCCTAAGCTAGCTAGCTCAGAGGTGATGAGATGAGCTAGTCTGCTGCACACTTGCCAGCTAAAGAGCTAACTGGATGCACTTTATTATTTTACTTAAAGTAGATGTATACAATCTTTCTTATTAGAATTGGACTTTATGGCAAGGCAAGTTTATTAGTACAGCACATTTCATACAACAGGGGCAATTCAAAGTGCTTTGTTTTTACTGCACTGTGTTTTGTTTTTACTCTTGGAATGATTAGCTGATTAGTCTCAGCTGACCTTAGGGGCCTTGCTGGAATATAGGGTGGGAGGAGATCTGATATGTATTTTGGTCCAAGACCATTTTGTGATTTGTATGTAATTAGGAGGATTTTGAATTCAGTTCTCTGAGAGACTGGTAGAGAGACTGGTAGAGAGACTGGTAGAGAGGCTGGTAGAGAGACTGGTAGAGAGACTGGTAGAGAGACTGGTAGAGAGGCTGGTAGAGAGGCTGGTAGAGAGGCTGGTAGAGAGACTGGTAGAGAGACTGGTAGAGAGACTGGTAGGGAGGCTGGTAGAGAGGCTGGTAGAGAGGCTGGTAGAGAGGCTGGTAGAGAGGCTGGTAGAGAGGCTGGTAGAGAGGCTGGTAGAGAGGCTGGTAGAGAGGCTGGTAGAGAGACTGGTAGAGAGACTGGTAGAGAGACTGGTAGCCAGTGCAGGGATCTCAGGAGGGTATTCCACTAAAGGCGGTTAACTCTGATCCAGGTTTTTCAGATTCGGGTGCTAATTTAAGCTTGCAGTCGGTTCCATCAATGTGGCTCAAATAATCCGCTGCTTGGTTGCTATGCAACCTATCCTTCTGAGTAATTCTGGTCCCGAGCAGACTTACAGGCTGGTTTAGGTAAAAAATTGTGCGTCAAAAAATCTCTCACAGGCGGAAACTACATCCCGAACGACAGTTCCTCAAGTGTCTTTTAGGAAATATTAGTTCCCATTTTTTATGAGATAGATAGATAGTTTGACTGTGTGATAGATAGATAATTTGATATTTTGAAAGTGTGATCGATCGATATATAGATATTTTGAAAGTGTGATAGATAGATCGATAGATAAATAAAAAAGTGTAAAAAAATAAATAAATAGAAATCTATCAACTTGCATTACCGTCATCACAACAGTGTGGCTGGCGCAGTGGTTAAGGCAGCCAGCTAGAGTTCTGAAGGTTGCGTGTTCGAGACTTGATTTAATTGAACTTTTGTTTTTTAATTACATTTAACCGAAGCCTTCATGCAAATCGATTTACAATAGATATATCTGTCTAAGTGAATCATCTACCCATCAGTAATCATAAGAAAAAATAATCTATGCCAAATCCAGGGTCCAGTTAGAAGAACATAATTTACTACTCAGAAAGGCTTCAAACACCATTGTAATCGTGTCAGTTCTTGTAAATTAGCCTGCACCATCATTTTATAGCCTACATACTTTTTTAGATGAGATTTCAGATTAGATTCAGACAACGAAATGCAGTAAAAAGTGTCAGAAGAGGGATTTGAACCACCGTCTTAAAATGACGAATAAATACTGTGGCAGTGGTCGATACCACTATGCCATCGTGACGATATGACGGTTTGTAGCCTGCTGCTGATATCACCACAGTAGTAAATATTCATTTATTAAAATATGAACGTATAACAATAACTGGGGCTAGTATGACCTACGCATTTAATCGGTCAGCAATTTCTTGCCAAACCATTTCCCTCGCCTTGTTAATTGCGGCAGTATTGCACTATTTTACATCTTATTTTTCCGTCTTCATAAAGATCAATAAGTTGGAATGCTGCGCAAAACTAGGACCCCTGCAGAGTGGATTATCTTCATTTCGACAGTTCGACTCTTCGGGGCTCTTTATGTCTGCGTGCACACGCCCATATCGAGGATTTCTAAGCCGGTGTTCTGTGAACACTCATGACACAAGCCTGATCCTCGTTCAAGGAATCACCTGAGGCTTGAATTCCAATCCCGAGTTGCCTGATCGCCTGATTTATTTTTATCGCCGATATACTAATCAACGTTCGTGGAACAGCCCCCAGGACTGGTGTAATGTGTTCAAACTTCTTTGTTTTTGTTAGGACCCTATGGTCCCATGGTAATACCATCATGGTATATTTACACTACACGGACAGTGGATTGAAGCATTGGAACAAACCCTCACTCATTGGAGTGTCTCACCCTCTCTCCTGTCTCCCCCCCCTCCCCTGTCTCCCCCACCCCCTCCCCTGTCTCCCCACCCCCTCCCCCCAGGCATCTTCACCCTGCCCTCCCCAGGGGAGTGCTTCAGCGAGGTGTCGTTCGTGGAGCTGGGGAGGGAGGGGGCCCAGGAGCTGCTGGACCGCTACAAGGAGGAGAGCCGCTCCGCCCTCCCCCCCGAGAAGAGACCCAACCAGGGCGGGGGCGGGGGCGGGGGGGCGGCCAAGAGAGGAGGAGGGGGGGGAGGGGGCAACCACCACCACCACCGCGGAGGAGGAGGAGGAGGCCGGGGGGGAAAGAACCACCAGTTCCAGAGAGGAGGGGGAGGGGGGGGGCAAGGTCTGAGGGGGGGAGGAGGGGGAGGGGGGGGCCGTGGGGGATTCCCGATACGAGGCAACTTCAGAGGAGGTGAGTGTGTGTGTGGGGGGGGGGGGGGGTTTGCATGTGTGTGGTGTGTGCCTTTATGTGTGTGTGCTGTGTGTGTGAGTGGGTAGGGGTGGTGTGTGTGGTGTGCGTGCGTGTGTGTGTGTGTGTATGGTGTGTGTGTGTGTGTGCGCGTGTGTGTGTGTTCACTGTAGCTTTTTTCTACTCTCTAATGTGGTGCAAGTCAAGTTTATTTGTTGAGTTAATCTGTTGACTTGTGTGTCCCTCCCTCCCTCCCCTCCCTCCCTCCCCTCCCCCCCAGGCCCAGGACCCCGTGGGGGGTTCAACCGCCCTCCCAGGGGCTTCCCCCCCCCTCCCACCTTCCGTGGGGGGTTTTCCAACCGAGGCAACTTCAACAGGGGGGGGGGCGGGGGCATGCCCAGTCGGGGGGCGGGGGCTCCCAGGGGGGGTGGGGGGGGGGGCAGGGGCAACATGGGGAACATGGTCAACATGGGGGGGGGCAACCGGGGGGGCAACATGCACCGTGGCAACATGAACCGAGGAGGGGGAGGGGGAGGAGGAGGAGGCAACAGAGGAAACTTCACACAGGTGGGTCACTAGTTACTGGTTACTATCACTAGTCTCCATCACTAGTTACTATCACTAGTTACCATCACTAGTCTCCATCACTGGAAAACATACTTAATAGTATAAAAGAACCCAAAAATTGTAAACAAACAAATAAATAGGAGGCAAGTTGTTTACATTTTACCCATTTAGCAGACACTGTTATACAGACAGACATACATTTAGAGATTACAGGTAATTTAGGGTTAGACAGTCTTCCTGGAGTAACTGAGGGTTAGACACTCCCTGGAGTAACTGAGGGTTAGACAGTCTCCCTGGAGTAACTGAGGGTTAGACAGTCTCCCTGGAGTAACTGAGGGTTAGACAGTCTCCCTGGAGTAACTTAGGGTTAGACAGTCTTCCTGGAGTAACTGAGGGTTAGACACTCCCTGGAGTAACTGAGGGTTAGACAGTCTCCCTGGAGTAACTGAGGGTTAGACAGTCTCCCTGGAGTAACTGAGGGCTGAGTGTCCTGCAGTCCCAAGTGTCTTGGTGTCTCAGGTGCAGGGTCGGAGTGGGACTCATTTTCAGCTCTGGAGTTTCATGCCTCAGACCGGCCCACTTTAGTTCACAACCGATTACAGTATATTAAAATCATGTAATTACAACCTTGGTATTTTAGTCTGTAATAGCGGACTCACTGTTCTCTACAGTCTTCTCTACATTTACAGGATGCTATGTCATGGGTTTGCTTCATTGTTCCCACACTGGTACAACAGCTCACCTGTGCCTTCTACTGTGATAGCAGCAATCCCTTGCTGGACACCACTAGGGTAACCAGGTCCCAACAAACCAAATGTGGGACAAGGAGTATGTTTGTGTGGGACAATGTGGGACACCCTCTCAACCGGCCCGGACCGAACTTTAGGTGCCCCTAGTAGCATCCGCTTCCCCTGGCCGAGTTGAGAGCTATGCCTATCCAATTGTTTTAATATATATGCATTTCCATTCTGTTTCCTATTCTGTTTGGTTTATTCAGTAGCATCCAATAATAGACTATGCAGATAAAAACTTAACAAATATATAACAAATATATTTTATTTGAATGTGAACCTGACAATAAAGTATCTGTATGGAGCAGAAAGTGAAGTCAAAGTGCAGTATCAATTTAGTATGTTAATAAAGAAAAGTAGCCTGACAGTGTTAGGCCTGTAGATGATTGAGTATGTAGGCTATCTAGCTAGCTAACTTGCCTCCCATTTGCAACACAAATGCATTGACATAGCTGTCAAGGCTAACGCGCGCACACACTAGATGAAAACATAAAACACAACTCTGCACTCATTCAGACAATGACAGTGATAACAGCTGGTTAAGGATAAACCAATTGCCCAATTGCCCAAGTCATTTTTCAGTGTTTTACATAGCCTGAAACTACAGATTGTAAGCTTTCAAATGCTTTTGAAATCAGATTTTTTTTTAGGACGACACAAGTATTTTAATGTTGGTGCACCTCAGACAGAGACTGGGAGAAAAATCACTCTGCTGCAGCAACAAACGCTGTTAACAGCTAGCGGCTAACAGTGGTACATCGCTACGAACGTCTAACTACGTTTTTATAACATCACACAACATGCTGAGGGAACATGAACATGCTAAAAACACATAAATAGATGAACACACAGTCCTTGATTTTGAACACATCCTAAAACAAAAGTATGTTTACAAGTAAAGTGGTCACTTACCAGTAGCCTACGGCAAACGAGAACAGTGAATCCAATCCACAAAATATAAGTATTTAGTGATCGTTAAACTGTTGTTTGTTATATCGAGTGGGTACTTAAAGTTGGTGTTATGAAAAAATACGAAAACTAGATATTGTTGACACAATAAGTTTCACTTTACGAGCCCTTTGAGTCAGCGGCTGGTTCGCACATTCAGCCAGCTCCCTATATCCACGTGGGGCCGTTGCCATGGGAACATGAATGCTGTTTCCTGATAGGCTGAAGACGTTCCATAGAATCTGGACGTTCTGCTGCAACTGAACATGTCAGCGCTTGGTTGCGGCGCTTAGATGGACACTGGTCCCGTGGCCGCGCAAAGGGGGACATCTGGTCACCCTATTTATATGGTATCGGCCCAGAATGGTACCGGCCCAGCCGCCCAGAACGGTATCGGCTTGCAAGTGCTACCATGACTGAACACCGGCCCAGACCGGCCCAAAACCAGAGCGGCCCACCGGGAAAACTCCAGATCCTCCCGCTTAGCCACCCCGGGCCTGCTCAGGTGTCTTGGTGTCTCAGGTGTCCCAGGTGTCTCAGGTGTCTCAGGTGTCTTGATGTCTCAGGTGTCCCAGGTGTCCCAGGTGTCTCAGGTGTCTCAGGTGTCTTGGTGTCTCAGGTGTCCCCGGTGTCCCCGGTGTCTCAGGTGTCTCAGGTGTCTCAGATGTCCCAGGTGTCCCAGGTGTCCCAGGTGTCTCAGGTGTCTCAGGTGTCTCAGGTGTCTCAGGTGTCTCAGGTGTCCCAGGTGTCCCAGGTGTCCCAGGTGTCCCAGGTGTCCCAGGTGTCTCAGGTGTCTCAGGTGTCCCAGGTGTCTCAGGTGTCCCAGGTGTCTCAGGTGTCTCAGGTGTCCCAGGTGTCCCAGGTGTCCCAGGTGTCCCAGGTGTCTCAGGTGTCCCAGGTGTCCCAGGTGTCTCAGGTGTCCCTGGTGTCCCAGGTGTCTTGATGGCTGTTGTGTTTCTGGCAGAAGTTCCGAGGCAGAGGAGGCAACAACAACAACAACAACAACCACCAACGCGGCTTCAAGAACGGCGGGGGAGGAAACTTTGGAATGAACAAGGCCCAGGCCTTCAACCAGAGCTGGCAACAAGGGGTAGGAACACACACACACACACACATACACACATAGACACTACACACACACACACACACACACACACACACACACACACACACACACATAGACACTACACACACACACACACACACACATAGACACTACACACACACACACATAGACACTACACATACACACATAGACAACACATAGACACTACACACACACACACACACACACACACACAGACATAGACACTACACACACACACACACACAGACACTACACACAAAAACACACACACACACACATAGACACTACACACACACACAGACACACACACAGTACAGAGAGAAGGCAGGCCTATGAACACCACACACACACACACACACACACACACAGTACAGAGAGAAGGCAGGTCTATGAACACCACACACACACACACACACACACACACACACAGTACAGAGAGAAGGCAGGCCTATGAACACCACACACACACACACACACACACACACTGCCCTACTCCCTCCCATCATAACCCCAACACACACACACACAGGTTAAGGATAACGGTTTACCCACAATGAAACCTTTAGTGGAGAAACATTCCCATAGGAATGAACGGATGCAATGTTGAGAACAGAGAGAACAGGGGGTCAGAGATGTTGACACATGTTGTAACCTGCTGTCCAGACTACAACTTTATGTCTTTATTCACAAATGTTACATCACAATGTTCAGCTCTTCACGCCGTCACTCAAAATCTGAACATGTAAGCCTAACAATGTATAGTTTTTACTTGAGGGTCGTTTGTTTGAGAGCTAGCAAGAGACAAAAACACCTTAGCTTACAGCTGGTTGCCATGGATACAAACTGTCACAATTCAAAAACGAACAGTGCAGCCAGACTGAGGGAATTTTTAGCAGTTTTTAAACTGCTCCCAAGACTACAATTTGAAGTGCACATAAACATATTTTATCTATACGTTCAGCGACTCTCACTGTCACTCAAAATATAACAGTATTTTGAAAAGAATGTATAGTTTTTACTTGAGGGCTGTTTGTTTGACACCTAGCGAACTCAGTTTTACCATAATTTGTAGTGAGTTGTCATGACAACCACCAACTGGAACTTTCAAAAAGGCTAGTATGTCTCTACGAGCCCTGTGGCGCAGTTGGTTAGAGTTGTTTTTAAATTTTGAACAGAACATAGGGGCAAGCAATTATTATTATTATTATCGATATAAAATCTGTTATATTTCTCTATACCTCTCTCTCTCTCTCTCTCTCTCTGACCTTTAACCTTTTAACACCTGCCTTCTCTCTCTCTCTCTGGCTGTGTTCGGAATAGCATACTACTCATACTAGATATGACGTAGATTTTGAGTATGCAGTGCGTTCACACTGTACAGTATGCAAGATTTGAGTATGCGAGAAATTTAGTATGCGAGCAATATTTCCGCAATAAAATGCATTTCGCGTCCAGGGTTGCAGGGTTGCCGAATGGGCTACTTGATTTTGAGGTTATAGAAAGTTTAGGCTGTAAATTGTCAATCCCATCTGGCAACCCTGTACGCTTTCAGTCTCGTCAAACTGCGTCATACAAACTTGTCATACAGCTGTTGTTTACATTGTCCGATAGCCTGGGAACCGAAAGCTTGCAATAAACATCGTTTTTTTGCACATATTTGAGTGTGCAGATGCTGCTTTTTTGCACTCTATTTGATACTCTTCAGTTGCAGCACCCCAGCTAAGTCTGATCACGGATGAGTGGTGGTATTTTCACTATACTGGGAATTAACATGGTGAAATGCATTCTTAGACAAGGCTACCTCGTCATGATTACAAATATGCCACTTGAAATGCATGAAATCCAAGTTTATTTCTTACACACATGTTCACCTAGTATTTGACTGATTGTAACCCAATCACGAATGATCCCAGTATTGTTGCTTCAGACGGACAAGTTGGTTGTATTGTGCTTGCTGCAACACAAATATGTTATTGCTCATATATATTTATTTTAATCATGTTCTTTTACCAACTGCTATGACAACAATATAGTAAACTAGTTACTTGAGCTAGCTAAAGATATTGGCCCCCCAAATCATTTTACAACTTGTTGTAATTATGTTACGATGTTTCTGTCGAACTCCGTAAGTGAAGGTATGTAACACAGGGTGCGTTCGTAAATTCGCTCTGAGAGCGCCGGAGCGCACACTGGGTTCAACGTCATAAAGGGACCAGGTAATTTGATTGGACAAGAGGCATTCCTTGAGTGCTGATCAGATTTCCAGGGCAAATTTACGAACGCAGCCGTAATATAGCTAGGAAAAGAAGATGGAAAGAATCGTATATAAACGGGTTATTTTGGTAAACTGGACACATTTTGGGAATATATGTGGTTACTTTCTCGCCTGAAAACATTAAAACTTCATAAAATGACATGTTAACACTTGGAAAAACAAAAGTACAGATTTTAGCTGAATGGAGGTTTAAAATGGAGGTTTAAATTCGCCGCTCCCGGCGAAATGCATTCTGGGAGGCAGTATGCATACTGTGTAAACGGTCGGCTGGTTTTCACATACTTATTATGAATTTAGTAGGCAGTATGCAGTATATACTCATTGGGTATGCTAGTATGCAGTATGCTAGTATACCATTCCGAACACAGCCTCTCTCTCTCTGACCTTTAACCTTTTAACACCTGCCCTCTCTCTCTATCTCTCTCTCTGTCTCTGACCTTTAACCTTTTAACACCTGCTCTCTCTCTGTCTGTCTGACCTTTAACCTTTTAACACCTGCTCTCTCTCTCTCTGACCTTGAACCTTTTAACACCTGCTCTCTCTCTGTCTGTCTGACCTTTAACCTTTTAACACCTGCTCTCTCTCTCTCTCTGACCTTTAACCTTTTAACACCTGCTCTCTCTCTCTCTCTGACCTTTAACCTTTTAACACCTGCCCTCTCTCTCTCTGACCTTTAACCTTTTAACACCTGCTCTCTCTCTCTCTCTGACCTTTAACCTTTTAACACCTGCTCTCTCTCTCTCCCATTTAGTTCTGGAACCAGAAACCGTGGAGCCAGCAGTACCATCCAGGCTACTACTGAGCACGTGCAGTAGAGAGACTCACTCCAACCCAACCCCAACCTCCCGTGTGTCCACGTTTTCCCTCTCCTCCCTTTCCCACCTTTCCCCCCCTCCTCCTCCTCCTCTGTCCTCGTTTGAAAGAAGTTGGGACATTTCACTGCTGAGATGAGACTTGCGGGTTCTTGGACAAAGACGAGAGTCATTTGACGCACTCCTCTTTTCAGTGTTTTTTTATTTTATATATATAGATATATAATTGTTTATCGCGTTTATGTTTCAATTCCCCGAACTTCTAAAGCGTTCAGTAAACCTCCTTTTCTTTTTTTTGGGGGGGGTGGGGGGTCTCTTTTTAACTTTCAGGGTTCTGTGGTTTTTAATCTTTAAAGATGTACTTTTTACGACAACAATCAACGAAGACGATACATTTTTATTTATTTTTTCTGATGTTTCTGCTCCATGTCCGTCGTTAGTTTTTTTTAGAACCAGGAGAGACTAGAGCTCCCCCTAGAGCTCATGTGGTGGTGGTGCGGTGTTGAACCAGGAGAGACTAGAGCTCCCCCTAGAGCTCATGTGGTGGTGGTGCGGTGTTGAACCAGGAGAGACTAGAGCTCCCCCTAGAGCTCATGTGGAGGTGGTGCGGTGTTGAACCAGGAGAGACTAGAGCTCCCCCTAGAGCTCATGTGGTGGTGGTGCGGTGTTGAACCAGGAGAGACTAGAGCTCCCCCTAGAGCTCATGTGGTGGTGGTGCGGTGTTGTAATTCTAGTCCTGCTGCAGTTACGTTTTGTCTCTAGTCAAAAGCGAAGCCAAGACGCTGTAAACATGAAAATGCTTCACGTATGTTTGTAGATATTAAAGTATTACGGTAATTTAATTAAAGTCGAGTATTGCTTGGGCCGGCCTAACAATGACAGCATTCACTACACTCTGTCGTGCAGGAAGATTTGGGTATTATTACATTGTTCTACTCAGACAGAGGTAGAGGGTCTGGTGGAGGTAGAGGGTCTGGTAGAGGGTCTGGTGGAGGTAGAGGGTCTGGTAGAGGGTCTGGTGGAGGTAGAGGGTCTGAAGGAGGAGGAGGAGGGTAGAAACAGTGATGTAGTCAAGTAATTGGAAATCATGTTTTTGTTTTCGTTAAAAGAGAACTCGACACACGCCACCAATGTCCTGGCAAACGTCAGCAGGTCGTCTTGTTCACTGTCCATTGTAGCATGATGTAGTGATTTTTAATGCCCTGTGTATACATTTAAAAACATTTCAAGGGTTAGTTTTTTTTTGGGGGGGGGGTGTTTGTTTATGGAATAGTTATAATAGGGGGGGGTGGGGGGGTGGTCAGGGGGGTGTTCCATCAACGTCGCTGAAGGGAAATCCAGGCTTATTTTGATATGTACAGTATATCGTGAGTAACCCAGATTTTTTTTTTGCTTTAGCGACATTGATGGAATACCGCCCAGGAGTTTCTCTTGTTAGTTTGGTTTCCATAACGATCAGAGTAGTACATCGTTTTCACAGAACATTTGGAATAACGTTGCCTTGCTTCAGTGCTTTCTGTGAAGGTCAGAGCTCTTCATACAGCTGTGACCACGCCACCACATCCACCTCCAGATGAGGTTTTCACCCTGAATCCACTCTAGTCTGAATCCACTCTAGTCTGAATCCACTCTAGTCTGAATCCACTCTAGTCTGAATCCACTCTAATCTGAATCCACTCTAATCTGAATCCACTCTAGTCTGAATCCACTCTAATCTGAATCCACTCTAATCTGAATCCACTCTAGTCTGAATCCACTCTAATCTGAATCTACTCTAATCTGAATCCACTCTAATCTGAATCCACTCTAATCTGAATCCACTCTAATCTGAATCTACTCTAATCTGCGAAAGTATCGAGGTTAAAAATGCTCGCCCCCGAAAACGGACTGTTTGACTGTGGAAAGCTCCTTGTATTTACTGTATTTAAACCTTCTTCTCTGACCTCCAAACTGTTTTAAAAGAAGTGTAAGAACAAACCCCAATGAACCTATCTGTTGTTTTTATTGAATTTATTATTGAATCTAATTAGAAAATGAAATGTCTAGTGTGACTAGCGCAAAGGAAGGCCCAATCTCATACACTGGAGATCCCCTTCAAACATAGTGGCTGCGTTTGTAAATACGCTCCGGAAAAGCTGGTCTGAGCGCTCTGGTTTCAACTGAAAGTCATCGGTTCATTTTCCCCGAACGGTCAGAGAGCACCCCGGCCCCGGCAGGTGCGCTCCGGCACTCTCAGAGCGTATTTACGAACGCACCACCCCATAATATCGAGCTAGATACAGCAACTGCTAGTCATAGTCAAGTTGTCATGACAACGAGCGTCTGAAGAGCAAATAGTACTGCCCTGTTTTTCGCTGTTTGTGTTTCCTGTTACCCCAAATGACGTGTGTTTTTCTTTGTTTTGTTTAGTTTTTTAAGTGTAAAAAGTACAAGCTTATGTAAAATGTTACTGTCCACAATGAAGCTGTCATGTTGGGGGACGTAGTTAGTTAGTTAGTTAGTTAGTTAGTGGGTTGTTGAAAGTGTTCGTGCTCTCAACTCGCTAGGTTTTTACGGGTTTATTAATTAGTTGCGTTAGTGACGTATAGAAGACCATGGTGATGTCATGGTGATGTCATCAGCTGGTGGACTACGTAGTGTTTCTGAGGAGTAGGCCACACCTGTACTAGGTCTGCTACCTTGACAACCAACCTGGAGGGGTAGTCCATCAACCACGCTAAAGGAAAAATCTGGCTTATTTTTGATACGTCTTGCGAGATTTATCCAAATAAGGCCGGAAGGTATCGAAAAGAAGCCTGGATATTTTCCATTAGGGACATTGATGGAATACCCCCCTGGTCTGTGTGCCCCCCCACCCCCCTGGTCTGTGTGTGTCCCCCATGTCCAACATTATGTTATTTCATTCATGCTTCCCTTGAATCAAAATGCACTATTTTTTTTGTTTTGTTTAGTTTTTTTCTCTCTCTCCTTGAATAATATTAGAATAGAACATGTTGTATTGATGAATAAAGTCTTCTGAATATCTCAGTTCTCAAATGTGACACAGTCTGATCATTCGGTCCGCACGTCGGCAACCAATCGAAATGTTCAGACTTTTCTTTTGAAACACGGAACTACATTTCAACGTTGTTGAGAATCACGACACAAACTCTCTAGTCGAGCCAAAACACTGCAACAACGCAATGGATTGGGTGAGTAATCCCCACTGCTACCTAGTTAACTAGAACACTACTTTACATTGTTACCTAGTTAACTAGAACACTACTTTACACTGTTACCTAGTTAACTAGAACACTACATTGTTACCTAGTTAACTAGAACACTACTTTACATTGTTACCTAGTTAACTACAACACTACTTTACATTGTTACCTAGTTAACTAGAACACTACTTTACATTGTTACCTAGTTAACTAGAACACTACTTTACATTGTTACCTAGTTAACTACAACACTACTTTACATTGTTACCTAGTTAACTAGAACACTACTTTACATTGTTACCTAGTTAACTACAACACTACTTTACATTGTTACCTAGTTAACTACAACACTACTTTACATTGTTACCTAGTTAACTACAACACTACTTTGAATTGTTAGCAGGCTCACAAAACAAGCTGTGTTAGTTGACTAGCGATGTGTCTGATTGACTTTCAACAACGCGGAAATGTATTCACATTTTTCGAAAGAAAAGTCTGATCGTTACATCAGATCCCGACATGAGGACCAAAGCATTAGAACGTGTCACATGTATTTTCTGTGTTCATTAAAGGAGAGGAGGAGCTTAACCAGCGACCGTCACCATGGCGACTGTCGCCATGGTCACAAACAGGACTGATGCAGGGGCAAACACCTCCCCTTTTTTTATGGTTTGAAATGTAAAAAAAGTATTTCTGTCAAACAACCGATGTTATTGCAGGAGCTAGATAAGATATGGGTCCGTCATAGACATGAATTAAGGAGTAATGTTTTGTACAAACAATTTAAAATAGACTTGACTACCAATGGCATGCTGGGTAAAACTGCAGGTGAGTAGAGGTGAGGCTTGCTTGTCTAAGTGTTTGTGAACGTACACCTTTAAAAGTATTTGGTCAGGTGTAGTGCTGAGAAGATGTTTGACATTTTGTAAGATAGACTTAAAAAAACGTTTTTTTGTTTTGTTTCTTTTTTATACCTTGCTATGTTTTGTATTTTGCTATGAGGAAAAAAATATTAAAACAAAACAAAAAAGGCTGACCAAATACTTAATTTATTCTGTTTCTTTCTCACAGTCTGTGGGGGGAAAGAGATGGAGATGTCCTTTTTGATGAAGTATGAATAAAACAGCTGAAAAACGTGTGTGTGTGTGTGTGTGTGACAATAACGCTCGCAGTGTTTATTTGCTGGATGGGTCATTTTTATGTGGGAACATTAACACCATCTGTCCAGCCTTACTGCAAGGCAAGGCCAGTTTATTAGTATAGCACATTTCATGAAAGGCAAGAGGGCGTTCTCATTTGCAGCCCCTTCCTCTTGGAATTCTTTACAGCAGAGTCTGAAACTGTCTCGTCTAACCCTCTTTCCAGTTTCAAGCTCTTGCTGAGAGACATACAGTGCGAGTCTATGATTTGTTCTTGCAATTGAGTTGACCCTCCCTTTTGCCCATTGCTGACCCCTCCCTGTCCCTAGCTCTTTAGCTGTCTAGTTTTAGGTTTTGTAGTTTTAGTTTAGTTTTAGACTATCTTAGACTAGTTTTAGTTTTAGACTGTGTAGTTTTAGTTTAGTTTTAGACTATGTAGGCCAGGTTTTGTATTGTATTTGTTTGTGGTGGATGTTGTTGTTGTATGCCTGTGAACAGGGCCCTATTCCACGAAGCTCGATAAAGTTCTAAGCCTCGATAAAGTTCTAAGCCTCGAAAATGTTAGCTTGCGTTTGGTGCCATCAATGTGGCTCAAATAATTCGCTGCTTGGTTGAGCTCCTTCTGAGTCAGATATAATTAGCCTGGTCCCGACCAGGCTAAAACACAGGCTATAGTCATCCGTGCGTCAAAAAAGGCTCACAGGCGGAAACTAAACCCCGAACGATAGTTCCTCATTGTGTCTTTTAGGAAATATTAGTTCCCACTTCACACGAGATAGATAGATTAGATAGTTTGACTGTGTGATAGATAGATCATTTGATATTTTGAAAGTGTGATCGATCGATAGATAGTTTGATTGTGTGATAGATAACTTGATATTTTGAAAGTGTGATAGATAGATCGATAGATCAATAAAGAAAAGAGTGTAAAAAAAAAAGTAATTGTCTCAACTTGCATTGCTGTCATCACAGCGGTCTGGCTGGTGTAGTGGTTAAGGCAGCTGACTCGAGTTCCAAAGGTTGCGAGTTCGAGACTTGACTAAGTCATTCTTTTTTTTTTTTTTTTACATTTAACCAAAGATTTCATGCAAAGGCTTCAAACACCATTGTAATCGTGTCAATTCTTGTAAATTAGCCTGCACCATAATTTTATAGCCTACATACTTTTTTAAATGAGATTTTAGATTAGATTCAGACAACGAAATGCAGTAAAAAGTGCGTCTGAAACGGGATTCGAACCACGTCTAAAAATGACGAATAAATCCTGTGGCAGCGGTCGGTACCACTAGGCCATTGTGGCGATATGACAGATTGTAGCCTGCTGCTGATATCACCACAGTAGTAATATTCATTTATTAAAATATGAACATATAACAATAACTGGGGCTAGTATGACCTACGCATTTAATCGGTCAGCAATTTCTTGCCAAACCATTTCCCTCGCCTTGTTAATTGCGGCAGTATTGCACTATTTTACATCTTATTTCTCCGTCTTCATAAAAATCAATAATTCGGAATGCTGCGCAAATGTAGTACCCCTGCAGAGTGGAGTATCTTCATTTCGACAGATCGACTCTTCTGGGCTGCGTATGTCTGCGTGCACGCGCCCATATCGAAGATTTGTAAGCCTGTCTTCTGTGAACACTGATGACACAAGGCTGATCCTCATTCGAGGAATCACCTGAGGCTTGAATTCCAATCTCGAGTTCCCTGAGCGCCGCATTTATTTATAGCGCAGCTAAACTGATCCACCTTTAGTGGAATGACCCCCAGGTCACACTTGAAAATGAGCCCTTGCAGCTTAATGTGTTTTTACCTGTATAAATAAAGGTTAAAGAAAAAAATACAACAGGGGCAAGTCAAAGTGCTTTACATACATTATTAAAATACAGCAAGAGGAGCATAGTAAGAAAAGAAAAAATTACAATGAATAAAAGCAAATATAAGAAGTAAATAGATAAAACATTTAATAAGACAATAGTTCATGGAAAAAAATACATTGATAGAAGTGTTTGTGTTTAATCATAACTGGTGCAAAACATGAAGGTTTTTAGCTTAGATTTAAATATTTTAAGGGTTTGGGCCTGTTTGATTTCTTCAGGGAGTTTGTTCCAGGAGCATGTGGCAGCGTGACTGAAAGCTGATGCACCGTGTTTTGTTTTTACTCTTGGAATGATTAGCTGATTAGTCTCAGCTGACCTTAGGGACCTTGCTGGAATATAGGGTGGGAGGAGATCTGATGTGTATTTTGGTCCAAGACCATTTTGTGATTTGTATGTAATTAGGAGGATTTTTAATTCAATTCTCTGATAGCCAGTGGATCTTAGGATTGGTGTAATGTGTTCAATTTTTTTGTTTTTGTTAGGACCCTAGCAGCGGCCTTTTGGATGAGCTGCAATTTACGACCGGCTCCTTTAGATAGGCCTGTTAGTAGACCATTACAATAATCAAGTCTACTTGAAACAAATGCATGGATGAGTTTTTCAAGGTCTTGCTTGGACATGAAACCTCTTATTCTTGTTATGTTTTTCAGGTGATAGTTGGCTGATTTAGTTATCGAGTTTATGTGGCTGTTGAAGTTTAGATCGGAGTCTAGAATTATACCAAGATTTATTTTAGTTTGAAGAGAGAGAGAGAATCACGTTTTGCACTGACTTTCGATCTTTTGTTAGGTGCACCGAATACAGTTATCTCAGTTTTGTCCTTGTTTTGTCCTTGTTGAAGGAAGTTTTGTGTCATCCAGGCGTTTATTTGCTCAATGCAATTACAGAGATTGTCAATGGGACTATAGTCGTTCGGTGAGAGGGCTATGTAGATTTGAGTGTCATCTGCATAGTTGTGGTAGGCAATTTTTTTCTTTTTTATGATGTGTCCTAATGGAAGCATGTAGAGATTGAATAGAAGGGGGCCAAGGATTGACCCTTGGGGAACCCCACATGTCATTTTAATTTGGTCAGATACAAAGTTGCCAATGGAGACAGAGTAACTGTAGTCGTATAACTCGGTGGGTCATCCCATATTATTTAGTCATTTAGTTGATCTTTGTTCTATGCCGCTTGGATTGTATGGTTTATTAAGTGTGCTTGCAGGCTGCAAGCGGAAATGCACACTTCACAATTTCCACAGGAATTGTCCATGTCTAGTTCTTCTTATTCTTCTTATTATGTAGTTTATATTATTGCTATTGTGTTTTATTGATTACTATTGTTCGGAACATTCTGGAACGTTTGCAGGAAAAGTAGGCTACTATACAAATAAACATGTTTTTTTTATTGTATATATTATTATTATTATTATTATTATTATTATTATCCACATACTTTAATAAGTGGATTATTTAGGGTGTTGTGTGTTGATTCACCGCAAGAGGGCGATATAAGTCTATGCCAGCCAGCTCCTCTGATTCAACTCCTATCAAGCTATCTATAATTATCAGATTGTTAATTCGAGATCATTTCCACCTCTATCTCCGGCGCAGTGAATTATAATAAATATGAATGGTTTCCCGGCGTGGCGATAGTAAGTCAGATTGCTGCAAAGCTACTTCCGCCTTGCTGTCACGGTAGAAGAGAAGAAGGCTAAACCGGATGCTTGGGACGGACCCAGGCAGATATTGACGGAGGGTGTGTTCGAAATAGCATACTAGCATACTACTCATACTAGATATGACGTAGATTTGAGAATGCGAGAGCGTTCACACTGTACAGTATGCATACTGCAGTGTAAACGGTTGGCTGGTAATGGCATACTTATTATGAATTTAGTAGGCAGTATGCAGTATATACTCTGAGTATGCTAGTATGCAGTATGCTAGTATGCCATTTCGAACACAGCCGGAGTCAATATATTTTCGGAGTAAAAGTCCCGCGGGCCAGTCGCGTAGAGAGAGCCCACCACACCACACCACCCTCCCCCGTGGGACCAGAAGACACAGAGCCAGACGTCTGTAGGTCTGCTACTAGGAGTCCAGGAGGGGTGTGGGTTAGGTTAGGTTAGGTTAGAGAGTTAGTTGGTTAGGTTAGGGTGAGAGTTAGGTTAGGTTAGGTTAGGTTAGGGTGAGAGCTAAACGCCATGGAGGGAGGCGGCGGGTCGTGGCGTGTGAGGTGCGGGTCAGTGGTGTCCCTGGTGGTGGTCCTGGCAGCGTACTGGCTCAGACCCGGGCTGGAGGACCCTGACGGGGGTCTGGACCCAGGCCGGCTGGACACCGTCCTCTCCTCGCTGCTCCGGGCCGAGGGCAAGGCCGGGGTGAGCCCCTCCAGACCCCGGGTGGCCATAGGTAAGAGAGCCTCACATCCGGATGCATGTTAGATGGATATATACTTTATGCTTTTTAATTCTTCTTCTTCTTCTTCTTCTTCTTCTTCTTATGTTGCCTCGTTTGCACCAACAACCACCACAGCACATTCCTGTGATGTGAAAACCTACTTGGTGAATAAAGTCATTCTGATATATATATATATATTACTATCATATTCTATAAGTCAGTCCGTTTATGTTATAATATTGGATAGCTTAGCATCATCACCAGCTAGCTAGCCTATGCTAAGCTAACGCCAGGTAGCGTGTTTATCATGTTGACATATCACATTTGTTTATCAAATCCACCCAACCGCAATGGAGCTGCTTTGTCTCTTTATTAACGTGAAATTAGAAACGTCTCTCTCTCTCTCTGCCTATGAACTGGGTTTAGCTGGGCGGGCTGGTATATTGACTATAGCATAGTATAGAATATATTATAGCAGCGAACTGCCCAAACCAAGCAAGGACAGAAGCTTCCAGAAGCACCACTTCCCTAGCGTTGTCTAGTCTCGCGTGGCCATACGTCCAAATCGCGTTGTTCTCACGCCTCTGTCACTATTTGTCAGGTAGACATCATCTGGCACAACGCCTCAAGGTACAATGACAGTGTGTAGGGGTGATGGTGGTTCCAGGACCATTGCAGTGTCCCTCCCTCCAGAGCTATGGGTCGTGTGGGTTTCAGCCCTCTGTTGTCATGTTATGTGGGGGGTAGTGGTGGTCTAGTGGATAGTGAGTTGGACTTGTGATCGGAAGGTTGTGAGTTCAAATCCCGCCTGAAACCACACCACTACTAGTGTGCCCTTGAGTAAGGCACTTAGCCCTCAGTTACTCCAGGGGGAATGTCCCTGTAATTCGTAATTGTAAATCGCTTTGGATTAAAAGCGTCTGCTAAATGGCAAAATTATTAAATTATGTTATTGTGTCGTTATTGTGTTGTAGATGTGTCGTCATGTTATTGTGTTGTAGATGTGTTGTCATGTTATTGTGTTGTAGATGTGTTGTCATGTTATTGTGTTGTAGATGTGTTGTCATGTTATTGTGTTGTATATGTGTCGTCATGTTATTGTGTTGTAGATGTGTCGTTATGTTATTGTGTTGTAGATGTGTTATGTTATTGTGTTGTAGATGTGTCGTCATGTTATTGTGTTGTAGATGTGTCGTCATGTTATTGTGTTGTAGATGTGTTGTCATGTTATTGTGTTGTAGATGTGTCGTCATGTTATTGTGTTGTAGATGTGTCGTCATGTTATTGTGTTGTAGATGTGTCGTTATGTTATTGTGTTGTAGATGTGTTATGTTATTGTGTTGTAGATGTGTTGTCATTAGGGGTGTAACGGATCACGGATAATCCGTGATCCGTTCGGATCGCCCTCCACGGTTCGGAACGCATGTGTACCGCGGATCAATAGCAATTATTTTTTTTTTTTTTCCTTCTTTCCTAACACCAGGGGAGCCACCCCTCCTAAATTTCGTTGTTTGGTACCTGTACTGTAGCAATGACAATAAAGACCATTCATTCATTCAAATGTGACCGGTAGAAAAACAATCATGTGCGCTTTATTCTCACTCTCTGCATGTGTACTGAGTTGACAACAACATTCATTCACTCATCTCTGTCCCAATTATATCACGTCATATCACCTGCTAAGCAGCCTGGGTGATTGTGTAAACACACAAAAAAAGTACTCTGTTACTTTGCAGCAGTGATGTTATATATATGTTGTTATATATAGATGTTGTTATATATATATATGTGATATATATATCAGTTTTGACATCTTGAATGTTGTTTTTTTGTTTCACACATTAAAAGTGGTGTTTTTACAGAATTCAAGGAAAATGTTGTTTTTATTAAAAAAAAAAAAGTTTTGTGTTGATCCGAAAAATGATCCGATCCGTGACTCAA
>NC_137688.1:73874062-73984062 GCF_963989245.1 Nansenia antarctica | reverse complement strand
GTCCGGCGGCAAATTTTTCTAACGGAAACCCTGGCGTGCGCGCGTCTCTGTGTCTCTATGTGTGTGTCGTCTGTGTCTGTGTCTGTGTGTGTGTCTGTGTGCGTGTGTCTGTGCGTGCGCGTGTCTCTGTGTGTGTCGTCTGTGTCTGTGTGTGTCTGTGTGTGTGTGTGTGTGTGTGTGTGTGTCTGTCTGTATCTGTGTGTGTCTATCTGTCTCTGTGTCTGTGTGTGTGTGTGTCTGTGTGTGTCTGTCTGTCTCTGTGTGTGTGTCTGTGTGTGTGTGTGTGTGTGTGTGTGTGTGCTGCTGACCAAACCTTCAGCTCCCTGATGCTCCAGTTCAGCCAGTTGTCTAATCGCATAAGACTTAAGTCAACACACACTCACACTCACACACACACACACACACTCACTTCTAGAAAGTAGTGTGTTTTCTCGGCTAGGTTTTGTGATGTTAAAGCTGTTATTTGTGGAGCAGTTTGGCAGTGTTAACCCTCCTCCTCCCCCTCCCTCTCCTCCCCCTCCCCCTCTTCCTCCTCCTCCTCCGCCTCCTCCCCTTTCTCCTCCTTCTCCTCCTCCTCCTCCACCTCCACCTCCCCCTCCCCCCCATCCTCCCCCCTCTTCTCTTCCTCCTCTCTTCTTCTCCTCCTCCTCCTCCTCCTCCTCCCCCTCCTCCCCCTCCTCCTCCTCCTCCTCTCTTCCAGGCGGTTTGTTATGAACGACACTCTCTTCGCTCAGCTGGTCGAGGCGTCTCGTGAGTTGCCGGGCAACCGCTGGTCGATAGGGGGCAACGCCCCGGTGATGGCCGGTCGCCTGGCAACCGAGGGCTGTGACGTGTTGCTAGGGGGCAGCTTCAGCCCCGACTTCACTGACGTGCTGTCTGAGCACATCACAGGTACACACACACACACACACACACACACACACAGAGGTACACATTCACACACACACACACACACACATAGACAGACACACACACAGAGGTACACACACACTCAGAGGTACACACACACACAGACACACAGGCAGAGGTACACACACACACACACACACACACACAGACAGAGGTACACACACAGACGCGCACACACACACTCACACACACACACACAGAACATAACCACAGACAGACAGACAGAGGTACACAGACACACAGACAGAGGTACACAGACACACAGACACACAGAACATACACATACACACGCACGCACACACACACAGCTCACACAGAATTCAATTCAATTCAGCTGTATTGTCCAGGTGCAGTAGGAACATGACTTCTCCATGCTGAACACGCTACAGTACAACAACAAGACCACAACACAACAATACTCAAGACAATATACACACATATATACACACTACCATGAGTGAATATTATGAATAAATATACTGTACAACTGTGCAAGAACATGTAACAAGAACATACACACACCTGTTTCTTGATTTCATTCCTCCCTTTTTAATCTCTTTCCCCTTCCCCCCCTCTCTCTCTCCCTCCCTCTCTCTCTCCCTCCCTCCCTCTCCCCCCCTCCCTCTATCTCCCTCTCTCTCTCCCTCCCCCTCCCTCTCTCTCTCCCTCCCTCTCTCTCTCTCTCCCTCCCCCTCTCTCTCCCTCCCTCTCTTCCTCCCCCTCCTCCTCCCCTCACTCCCTCTCTCTCCCTCCCTCGCTCTCCCCCCCTCCCTCTATCTCTCTCTCTCCCTCCCTCTCTCTCTCCCTCCCTCTCTATCTCCCTCTCTCTCTCTCCCTCCCTCCCTCTCCCCCCCTCCCTCTATCTCCCTCTCTCTCTCCCTCCCCCTCCCTCTCTCTCTCCCTCCCTCCCCCTCTCTCTCCCTCCCTCTCTTCCTCCCCCTCCTCCTCCCCTCACTCCCTCTCTCTCCCTCCCTCGCTCTCCCCCCCTCCCTCTATCTCTCTCTCTCTCCCTCCCTCTCTCTCTCCCTCCCTCTCTCTCCCTCCCTCTCTTCCTCCTCCTCCTCCCCTCACTCTCTCTCCCCCCCCCCTAGTGGCAGGTAACGTGGTGGAGGAGCCAGACATCCACCTGATCCTGGAGTACCCCTCAGGAGCCTCCTGGGGGCCCTACACCTCCCGCAGGGCTAACAGGTGAGGGGGGGGGGGCGTGTGTGTGTGTGTGTATATGTGTATGTGTAGAGGACAGCACAGTCACCCTCACATTGTAGCCCCCTCACCTCAACCTGTATGTGACCTCTCTTAACTGTGTGTGTGTGTGTGTGTGTGTGTGTGTGTGTGTGTGTGTGTCTCTCTCTCTCTCTGTCTGTCTGTCTCTCTGTGTCTGTGTGTGTGTGTGTGTGTGTGTGTGACTCAGGTACATAGTCCACAGTGACGACCACAACCCGTACCTGTCGTCCATGGAGGACTTCTCCCTGAAGCTTCACCACTTCCAGCCAGACCTGCTGGTGGTGGGCGGGCTCCAGATGATGGACAGCTTCCCCTTCCAACGGGGTGAGGGCATCTCTGGACACGTCTGTTCTCAATACAGAACACACTGATGGGCAGGAATACTTAACATCTCTGTTTGGAGAGAGAGAGGGGGAGAGAGAGAGAGAGAGAGACATAATATTTTTTATCTTCACACATGCTTTGGCAATGTAAATGTATGTTTCCCATTTTCAATAAAATTTAAAAATTGAATTGACGGAGAGAGACAGAGAGAGACAGAGAGAGACAGAGAGAGAGACACAGTCCCTCTAGCTGTTGCTGGCCTGTTGACTCATCCTCTATGAATAGGCCAGTCTGTCTGCCTGTCTGTCTGTCTGTCTGCCTGTCTGACTGTCTGTCTGTCTGTCTGACTGTCTGACTGTCTGTCTGACTGACTGTCTGTCTGTCTGTCTGACTGCCAGTTTGTCTGACTGTCTGCCTGTCTGTCTGACTGTCTGACTCTGTCTGACTGCCTGTTTGTCTGACTGTCTGCCTGTCTGACTGTCTGCCTGTCTGTCTTTCTGTCTGCCTGCCTGTCTGCCTGTCTGTCAGGGCATAGGGGGGCAGATAGAGGAGGGTATTAGCCTGTGTCAGGGCATAGGGGGGCAGATAGAGGAGGGTATTAGCCTCTGTCGGGGCATAGGGGGGGCAGATAGAGGAGGGTATTAGCCTGTGTCAGGGCATAGGGGGGCAGATAGAGGAGGGTATTAGCCTGTGTCAGGGCATAGGGGGGGCAGATAGAGGAGGGTATTAGCCTGTGTCAGGGCATAGGGAGGCAGATAGAGGAGGGTATTAGCCTCTGTCAGGGCATAGAGAGGGCAGATAGAGGAGGGTATTAGCCTGTGTCAGGGCATAGGGGGGGCAGATAGAGGAGGGTATTAGCCTGTGTCAGGGCATAGGGGGGGCAGATAGAGCAGGGTATTAGCCTGTGTCAGGGCATAGGGGGGGCAGATAGAGGAGGGTATTAGCCTGTGTCAGGGCATAGGGGGGGCAGATAGAGGAGGGTATTAGCCTGTCTGTCAGGGCATAGAGAGGGCAGATAGAGGAGGGTATTAGCCTGTGTCAGGGCATAGGGGGGGCAGATAGAGGAGGGTATTAGCCTCTGTCAGGGCATAGAGAGGGCAGATAGAGGAGGGTATTAGCCTGTCTGTCAGGGCATAGGGGGGCAGGTAGAGGAGGGTATTAGCCTCTGTCAGGGCATAGGGGGGGCAGATAGAGGAGGGTATTAGCCTGTGTCAGGGCATAGGGGGGGCAGATAGAGGAGGGTATTAGCCTGTGTCAGGGCATAGGGGGGCAGATAGAGGAGGGTATTAGCCTGTGTCAGGGCATAGGGGGGCAGATAGAGGAGGGTATTAGCCTGTGTCAGGGCATAGGGGGGGCAGATAGAGGAGGGTATTAGCCTGTGTCAGGGCATAGAGAGGGCAGATAGAGGAGGGTATTAGCCTCTGTCAGGGCATAGGGGGGCAGATAGAGGAGGGTATTAGCCTGTGTCAGGGCATAGGGGGGCAGATAGAGGAGGGTATTAGCCTGTGTCAGGGCATAGGGGGGCAGATAGAGGAGGGTATTAGCCTCTGTCAGGGCATAGGGAGGGCAGATAGAGGAGGGTATTAGCCTGTGTCAGGACATAGAGAGGGCAGATAGAGGAGGGTATTAGCCTGTGTCAGGGCATAGGGAGGGCAGATAGAGGAGGGTATTAGCCTGTGTCAGGGCATAGGGGGGCAGATAGAGGAGGGTATTAGCCCCTGTCAGGGCATAGGGGGGCAGATAGAGGAGGGTATTAGCCCTGCTGTGTGTGACTAGGAATGTTTATTTTTCCAACACCAGAGGCTCAGGCTGTTTGTGTTCATTCAGCTGGCTGTCACACTGACATGTGGAGGGCTGGGAGGCGGTGTGTGTAGGTGTGGCCTCAGGGGCGGTGGGTCCTGACGTGTGGAGGGTTTCACAGCCCTGAGGGCGTCTCTACAGGCTGGCCGCCCAGACGCCTGACCACTGCTGCTTCTGTTATGTGGTTATGTGTGATGTGTGATGTATGGTGTGTGATATGTATGGTATGTGATATGTATGATGTATGATATAGGATGTATGGTGTGTGATGTGTATGATGTATGATGTATGATGTATGGTGTGTGATGTGTATGATATATGATGTATGGTGTGTGATATGTATGGTGTATGGTGTGTGATATGTATGATATATGATGTATGGTGTGTGATATGTATGATATATGATGTATGGTGTGTGATATGTATGGTGTATGGTGTGTGATATGTATGATATATGATGTATGGTGTGTGATATGTATGATATATGATGTATGGTGTGTGATATGTATGATATATGATGTATGGTGTGTGATATGTATGATATATGATGTATGGTGTGTGATATGTATGGTGAATGGTGTGTGATATGTATGATATATGATGTATGGTGTGTGATATGTACGTATGGTTAGATGTGTGTTAGTTTTCAGGTTTTTTAATGTTTCTATTTTACCTTTTGTTTTATGCTCTTTGACATTTATTCTTGTATGATTAAAACGTCGATACTGGTCTAGTGAGATACCAGACTGTTTAAAAAAATAAATAATAATAATAATAACTAACTCCCTCCCACTCCTCTTTTCCTCTCTCCCCTCCCCCCACCACCCCTCCTTTCCCCCCTCCCACCCCATCTCCTTCTCCCTCCCTCTCCCCCCTCTCCTCCTCCCTCCCTCTCCTCCCTCCTCCCTCCTCTCTCTCCTCCCCCCTCCCTACTCCCTCCTCCCTCCCATCCCTCCCCCCCCCAGGCGAGCGCGAGGCCCTGCTGACCCGTCTGGCGGCGCTGCTGTCCTCCTCGTCCCCCAGGACGGGCGTCCACTTCGAGATGGCCAGCTTCGTGGACGAGGGGCTGATAAAGGAGCTCCTGCAGCTGGTCACGCCGCACGCCGACTCCCTGGGCATGAACGAGCAGGAGCTCCCCAACCTGCTCAGCCTCCTGCGGGGCTCCAACGTCACCGTGCTGTCGGACCCCAACCCCCGCGTGGCCACGGTGCTGGACCAGATGAGAGAGCTCTACCGCCTCGTCAACCAGCGCCACCGCGAGGCCAACGCCGACTCTGCCGACTACGCCAACTCCAACTCTGCCGACTACGCCAACGACAACAAGAAGAAGAAGTTGTCGGGCCGCCCGCTGACCCGCCTTCACGTCCACACGCTGGCCTTCCAGGCCATGATCGTGACGCACGGCTCCCGGTGGAAGAACACCATGTCGGCCACGGCCAAGGCCTCGCTGACGGCCAACCGCCACGTGTGCGGCCGGCCGGAGATCGACCCCAGCAAGGCGCGCCTCATCATGGACGAGTCCTTCTCCGTCAGCCGCCAGGAGGGCAGCCCCCGCATGCCGCTGGAGGAGACGCGACCGGTCAGCTGCTGGGAGGAGGAGGAGTACCAGGTGTGCGTGGCGCCGGTGCTGGTGTGCACCGAGGTGTACCAGACCGCCGGGGGCGGGGACAACATCTCGGCCGCCGGTCTGGTGCTGCAGATCTGAGGAGGAGGAGGAGGAAAGGAAGAAGAGGACTGACGGACTCGGAACGAGATTAGGGTTAGGGTTAGACTGACTGACTTAGGGATGGTGGGATGGTGTCAGCGTCAGGAATGAGATGATGATGATTAGGGATTGGACATGAGGGGGTCAGGACATGGGGGGTCAGGACTTATTGATGTCAACGTTTTAGTTTTTTTTTATTTCCCAGGAGGCCACACTGAGAGCCCCCCCCCCCCCAAACCCTACTGCCTCCCTCCCCCCTATCCTCCCCCCATCCTCTCATTGAATGGGACTGAATGAAATGACGGGGGGGGGGGGGGGGGGGGGGGACAGTTTGGCTGCCGTGTGTGTCTCCGGGTGCCTTTCTCTAGTCCAGTACCTCTTCTCTCTCTTTCGTTCTAGAAGCTAACGCTAAGGCTAGCTATCATAGCTTTTGAGAGCAGAGCAGAGAGTATCTCTCTCTCTCTCTCTCTCCCTCCCAAAAACTCCCACTTGAATTCCACTCTAGCTCCCGTCAGCCCCTACGACCAGGGAAAACCTTCCCGTCACATGTGAAGACTTTTAGCGTTTTATTTTATTTTGTGTGTTTTTGATTTTGTTTTGTTTTGTCTGACATCTCCAGTGCAGGGTCCAGGTAGCTATGTCTGTGTTGCCAGGTAGGCAGGGTCCAGGTAGCTATGTCTGTGTTGCCAGGTAGGCAGGGTCCAGGTAGCTATGTCTGTGTTGCCAGGGTCCAGGTAGCTATGTCTGTGTTGCCAGGTAAACAGGGTCCAGGTAGCTATGTCTGTGTTGCCAGGTAAACAGGGTCCAGGTAGCTATGTCTGTGTTGCCAGGTAGGCAGGGACCAGGTAGCTATGTCTGTGTTGCCAGGTAGGCAGGGACCAGGTAGCTATGTCTGTGTTGCCAGGTAGGCAGGGACCAGGTAGCTATGTCTGTGTTGCCAGGTAGGCAGGGACTAGGTAGCTATGTCTGTGTTGCAAGGTAGGCAGGGACCAGGTGTGACTGCAGTACCATGTTTAGTGATCAGCTGACTGACAGCCCAACCCTAACAGACAGACAAGGCACATGTATTCATGTAGCACATATTCATACAAATGAATAAAAAGTCATAGTGCTTTACATAAAAACATAATAACTATAATATATTTTAAAATACAAATTGGTAATCGTTTCAAATACAATAAATTAAAAGCCGGACAAAAGAAGTGCAGTACAATAACAATTTTAAAAAGTTCAAGTTTGAAATCAATAAATAAAAACAAATCACTCAGTTAAAGCCCTAGCCTACACTGTCAGTATTTTAAAATACTGTCAATTAAAAGCCAGAACAGAAGTCTTTTAACATTGATAAAGACACAATGTTTTGTGACGGCTTGTTCCAGTTTTTCTGCCGCATAGTGAGCGAATGCTTAACACTTTTACACTTGACCAAAGACAGTTACGATAAAAAAAGAAACTAGCTAATTTAGACAATCGTTTTCAATGACAGCATAATAATTACAAGAATTACAAACGTGTATCTCTAATAATCTGTTCTGTAAGAACAAGAATCGTAAAGAGGTGCGATTTGGACCTCCGTGCTGCCTGACATTTTCTGACATTTTGGATCGTTTTTTTCTTAAAATGGACTGACTTATATAGACTGACTTATATAGACTGACTTATGTAGATGACTTATATAGACTGACTTATATAGCCTGACTTATATAGACTGACTTATATAGCCTGACTTATATAGACTGACTTATATAGACAGACTTATATAGACTGACTTATATAGACTGACTTATATAGACTGACTTATATAGCCTGACTTATATAGACTGACTTATATAGACTGACTTATATAGACTGACTTATATAGACAGACTTATATAGACTGACTTATATAGACAGACTTATATAGACTGACTTATATAGCCTGACTTATATAGACTGACTTATATAGACTGACTTGTATAGATGACTTATATAGACTGACTTATATAGACAGACTTATATAGACTGACTTGTATAGATGACTTATATAGATTACTTATATAGACTGACTTATGTAGATGACTTATATAGACTGACTTATATAGACTGACTTATATAGACTGACTTATATAGACTGACTTGTATAGACAGACTTATATAGACTGACTTGTATAGATTACTTATATAGATTACTTATATAGACTGACTTATGTAGATGACTTATATAGACTGACTTATATAGACTGACGTATATAGACTGACTTATATAGACTGAATTATATAGACTGACGTACAGTATATAGACTGACTTATATAGATGACTTATATAGACTGAATTATATAAACCTCGGCCAGCCGAGGTTCGAACCGCTGATCTGCAGGCCGACCTTGCGATCATTAGCCGTGGCTCTACCTCCTGCGCCACAGCCGCCCCCCCCGCCACCTATGAAGGTGCCTGTAGTTTCTGCTCTCCTCATAGGAACCATTGAAAGACTGAATATACAAGCAAGATGCCTCACTCTTAATGTATGTGTACCATCTCGTGTGCGTGTGTGTGTCCGTGTCTGTGTCCCAAACCATCATTCCATGCTGTCAGAGGGGTCCACAAACAAATCAACCATTCCATCAGACCTTCATTTCAGTAGTTCTCAAAAGTATGTTTTTGTTTTAGTTTTTCCTCAAGGGAAATACATTTCCCTTGTCTTGACTGATATCTAATTGTACGCTGATGTGTAGTGTGTAGTGTGTTGTGTGTGTTGACCTGGGATAACATGACTCTGTGTGTGTGTGTGTGTGTGTGTGTGTGTTAGAGTGAGTAGTGTAAAAGGGAAGGTACTAGTCAGGAGTACCTAATGACAAGGTCGGCCGTCGTAGGAAAAATATTCAACGTTGTGGAAGCGTCAGTTGAAGTATTACTCACAGACGTGTGTGTTTGCGCTGGACCTCTGGCCATTAAACACCTGTAACGCACCTGTAACACAAGTGTGACGCACCTGTAACGCACCTGTAACACACCTGTAACGCAGGTGTGACGCACCTGTAACGCACCTGAACCTACTTCAGTGCTAACGTGCGTTCCCCTGGCCTGACAGGAAGGAGGGAGCTGTAGTTCCCCTGGCCTGACAGGAAGGAGGGCGCTGTAGTTCTTTAATCTGTGTTTTATCTGTAATGTGAAAGAGAAGGAAAAAACTAAACAAAAAAATGTGTTTGTTTTTGTACATGAGCATGTATTCAACTCATCACCTCAGTCTAGTGAAACTGCCTCCTCTCATATCATCCTCTCATCACCCTATCGTGAATACGTGGCGTATTCTGACAGTGGTGTTTGACCCCCTCCCACATGGAAAAGTGTCTGCCAATGACTGAAGTAGCATTAGCATTATTAGCAGAAGCACGGACGTTTTTTGGTCCTCAAGTTCATGTTTTTTGTGCGTGCGTGTCTGCGTGCGCGCGCCCACCCAAGCCTCAGTGTGTGTGTGTGTGTGTGTTCGTTCGTTCCAGTCAGCTGACGTTGTCGTCTCTCAGGGATTAGCTGTGGAGGAGGCAGGAGGGAGGGAGGGAGGGAGGGGGGTGTTCTGATGTAGGGGTTTGATGTTTTGACCTGTGAGAAATAAAGAAACACACATTCCATCTTCTGGTGTTTTTTGCTTTTTTTAATATATTTAATATAATAATGATTATTTGTGTGTGTGTGTGTGTGTATGTATGTGTGTGTGTGTGTGTGTGTGTCTGCAGGGGAATTTTCCTGGATGCACAGTGCACAGGTTTTTTACCCTTGCGTCCTTTTGACCAAGCTATCACTGGAACCTGGACACTGGACACAACACTGAACACTACACTGGACACTGAACATCTGTCATTACGTGAAGCGCATTGAGTCGCATCTTGTGAGATGCGCTATACAAATAAAACTTGAATTGATTTGATCCCTTGTACACTTTTTTGGCATTTGTGTTGCAACACACCTGTACATTGTGCACTCTTATTTCCCTTGTTGAGGAAACACCCTTATTTTACTCTAGACAGAAGGGTCGTAACACTTGTTATTAATTCCATTTGGTATACCTCATAAACTTTCTTGCATTTCTGGTGTTTGCATTTGACATATTCTAAATATATGCTATCTACATGTCGCACTGGATGGGGTTAGTGCTGTTGACTCATCAGAAAGTAAAGACTAATTCACAGAGTGTATGAAGATTCCAGTAAGGGTTTTGTGAAGGAGCCCTAGTGCTGTTGACTCATCAGACATAGAATGTTTTATTTAGCTCATCAGTGGGCACTCATTACCATGGACACCTCCAGCCCAGCACCTTGCACCACGGTTCCTGCCCTGCTCCATGGATGACAACGATGATCGCCTGACCCTTGCCTGACTCCACCAAGTCCTTTGCCTGACCCCTCAAACCTGTTTGACCTAATAAAGTCCCACACCTGGGGTCATTGACATTCTTTTATTTATATACAGTTAGGTCTGGAAGTATTTGGACAGTGACACAATTTCCATAATTTTGGCTCTGTACTGTATAACACCACCAAGGATTTGAAATGAAACAACGAAGATGTAATTGAAGTGCATACTTTCAGCTTTAATTCAAGGGGTTGAACAAAAATATTGTATGAAACGTTTAGGAATTGCAACCATTTTTATACACAGTCCCCTATTTTCAGGAGCTCAAAAGTAATTGGACAAATTAACATAATCATAAATAAAATGTTCATTTTTAATACTTTGTCGAGAATCCTTTGCAGGCAATGACTGCCTGAAGTCTGGAACACATGGACATCACCAAATGCTGGGTTTCCTCCTTTGTGATGCTTTGTCAGGCCTTTACTGCAGCAGTCTTCAGTTGTTGTTTGTTCGTGGGTCTTTCTGCCTTTAGTTTTGTCTTCAGCAAGTGAAATGCATGCTTGATTGGGTTGAGATCAGGTGATTGACTCTGGCCATTGCAGAATATTCCACTTCTTTGCCTTAAGAAAAGTCCTGGGTTGCTTACACAGTATGTTTTGGGTCATTGTCCATCTGTATTGTGAAGCACCATCCAATCAACTTTGCTGAATTTGTCTGAATCTGAGCAGACAGAATATCCCTAAACACTTCAGAATTCATCTGTCTGCTTCTGTCTTCTGTCACATCATCAATAAACACTAGTGACCCAGTGCCATTGGAAGCCATGCATGTCCATGTCATCACACTGCCTCCACGTTTTTTTACAGATGATGTGGTATGTGTCGGATCATGAGCCGTTCCAAGCCTTCTCCATACTTTTTTCTTCCCATCATTCTGGTACAGGTTGATCTTAGTTCCATCGGTCCAAAGAATGCTGTTCCAGAACAGGGCTGGCTTTTTTAGATGTTTTTTGTCAAAGTCTAATCTGGCCTTTCTATTCTTGAGGCTTATGAATGGCTTGCACCTTGTGGTGAACCCTCTGTAATTGCTTGTGTGAAGTCTTTCTTTTATGGTACACATGGATAATGATATGCCTACCTCCTGGAGACTGTTCTTCACTTGGCTGGATGTTTTGATGGGGTTTTTCTTTACCATGTAAAGGATCCTGTGATCATCCACCACTCTTGTCTTCCATGGACGTCCAGACCTTTTTGTGGTGCCGAGCTCACCAGTGCGTTCTTTTTTTCTCAGAATGTACCAAACAGTTAATTTGGCCACTATTAATGTTCCCACTATCTCTCTGATGGATTTTTGTTTTGTTTTTACAGCCTAAGGATGGCCTGTTTCACTTGCATTGAGAGCTCTGTTGACTGCATGTTGTGCGTATACAGCAACAGCTTCCAAATGCAAATGCCACACTTGGAATCAACTCAGACCTTTTAACTGCTTAATTGATAAAGAAATAATGCCCACACTGGCCCATGAAACAGCTTTTGAGTCAATTGTCCAATTACTTTTGGTTATTATATATACAAGAGCTATAATTCATAAACCCTTCCTTCAATTTGGATGTGAATACCCTTAACCTAAAGCTGAGAGTCTGCACTTTAAGCCCACTCCTATTTCTAGGAGTAATATTATTAATAATAATAATAATAATAATAATAATAATAATAATACATTTATTTTATAAGGCGCCTTTCATGGCACTCAAGGTTGCCGTACAACAACAAATTTAAAAACAGTTACAAAATTCAAAATAAAAAATACATAGAAATATACAGTATAAAACATAGCTAGTAGCAGAGCAGCACGGGAACAGTAAATCAACAGGGATATGCCTGCGTAAACAGGTGGGTTTTGAGGTGGGTTTTGAATGAGGAGATTGAATCAATGTTCCTGATGTCGGGGGGGGGGGGGTTCCAGAGGCGAGGGGCGGAGCGGCTGAAGGCTCTAAACCCCATGGTGGACAGACGGGCTGGGGGGACGGTCAGGTTGATGGAGGAGGCAGACCTGAGGGACCGGGTGGGAATGTTGATGTGGAGGAGGTCGGACAGGTATGGAGGGGCGAGGTTATGGATGGCCTTGAAAGTATGGAGAAGCATTTTGTAATCGATGCAGTGTTTGATGGGGAGCCAGTGGAGTTGGTGTAGAATTGGGGTGATGTGACTGATGACAGGGGTTCTGGTGACAATACGGGCAGCAGCGTTCTGGACCAGTTGGATCTTGTGGAGCAGTTTGTGGGGGAGACCAAAGAGAAGGGAGTTACAGTAATCTAGGCGGGAAGTGACGAGGGAGTGGACCAGGATTGCGGCGCTGTTGGGAGTGAGTGAAGGGCGGAGGCGGTTGATATTACGAAGATGGAAGTAAGCAGACCGGATGGTGTTGTTGACGTGGGAGTGGAATGAAAGGGTGCTGTCGAGGACGACACCCAGACTCTTTACCTGGGGGGAGGGGGAAACCAAGGAGTTGTCTATGTTGAGGGTGAAACTGGGGTGCTTGGTGAGTGTGGATTTGGAGCCAATGAGAATTACCTCTGTTTTATTACTGTTTAGTTTGAGGAAATTTGAAGTGAACCAGGATTTAAGTTCATGTAGACAGGCACAGAGGGAGGAGGGAGGGAGGGTGGAAGTGGGTTTGGAGGAAACGTAGAGCTGGGTGTCGTCCGCATAACAGTGGAAATGGATGTTGTATTTACGGAAAATCAGACCAAGTGGGAGGAGGTAGATGATGAAGAGGATAGGGCCAAGGACAGAGCCCTGGGGAACACCAGAGGAGAGGGGGGACGGATGGGATGTGAATGATTTTAACTGTATAAACTGAGTGCGGCCAGAGAGATAAGAATGGAACCAGTGTAGAGGGGTGCCAGATATACCAATGGAGGCTAAACGGTTAAGGAGGGTGGAGTGCGATATAGGGCCAGTTTCACAGACAAGGCTTAAGCCTAATCAATCCTGGACTAAAAAGCATCTTCAATGGAGATTTTACATTGAAAGTGTGATTTAGTCCAGGACTAGGCTTAAGCCTTGTCTGTGAAACCGGCCCATAGTATTGAAAGCGGCGCTCAGATCGAGTAGGATGAGGATGGATATGAGTCCGGAGTCAGCTGCCATCAGGAGGTCATTTGTGATTTTGAGGAGGGCTGTTTCTGTGCTGTGAAGGGGGCGGAAGCCAGACTGGAACTGTTCATAGAGGTTATTGTTAGAGAGATGAGTATGAATCTGTAAAGCCACCACTTTAAAAAAAGAAATGGCAGGTTGGAGATGGGACGGAGGTTATTGAAGATGTTGGGGTCTGAACCAGGTTTCTTCAGAATTGGTGTTATGGCTGCGGATTTGAGAGATGATGGGACAGAACCAGAGGTGAGGGAGGAATGGATGATTGCAGTTATCAGGGGCAGGAGAGAGGGGAGGGAGGCTATGACCAGGGAGGAGGGCAGGGGGTCAAGTTGGCAGGTGGATGGCTTGGATTTCCGGATGAGTTTAGATAAATCGGCAGCAGAGGGGAGATGGAAGCAGGAGAGAGGTACAGAGAGGGGGGGATGGGGAGATAGGGGAGATGGACAACTGGACATAAGAGGGGTCAGTTGCTGGTGGATGTTGGCTATTTTTGAGTTGAAAAATGACATCAGGGAGTTACAGTGGTCAGTGGAGTAGAAGTGTGGGGGAAGGGAGTCGGGGGGGCGAAGTGAGTTGTTGACCGCTGAGAACAGGGCCCTGGTGTTCCCAGCACCAGCAGTGATTTTTTTTATTAGACAGTCAATTCTGTTGGAAATCTCATATAAGATACGTTAGATCCAAAGTATCAAGGAGTATTGCAGTATTGTGCAGGGCAAAACATATTCTGGAACAGAGGATGTTGTATACTCTATATTGTTGTCTTGTCTTACCCTATTTGAGTTACTGTGTGGAGATATGGGGAAATGCATATAAAAGCACTTTAAACCCATTGATTACACTACAGAAAAAAGCTATGAGAATTGTACACAGGGGTAGTGGTGGTCTAGTGGATAGTGAGTTGGACTTGGGATCGGAAGGTTGTGAGTTCAAATCCCGCCTGAAGCCACACCACTACTAGTGTGCCCTTGGGTAAGAAACTTAGCCCTCAGTTACTCCAGGGGGAATGTCCCTGTAATTCGTAATTGTAAGTCGCTTTGGATAAAAGCGTCTGCTAAATGACAAAATTAATTAAAATTACATAAGGTCGGATATCGTGATCACACAAATAACTTGTTCCTAATGTCAAATGCCTTAAAGCTCATGAACTTATTCAAATTGAAATTAGCACAGTTAATGTATAAAGCAAAGACTCAAGAACTCCCAGGTAACATTAACAAATTATTTATATAGAGGGATAAGGGATATCATTTGAGAGGTAACCACAACTTTAACAAGGGTTATGCTCGCACCCATCTCAGGAGCAGGTGCATATCATTCTACGGAGTTACCATATGGAATGGGCTAGAGGAAAATATGAAGGAAAGCAGAAATATTGCTCTATTTAAAAAAAGGTTTAAAGAAATTATTTTTGTTAAATACCAAAATGAGGAAAGGGAAGGTTGTTAATCTTCTGGAAATTAAGGTGTTAGTCAGTTTCACTATGTTTCAATTTAAACTTTCGTGGGAATTTTTTGGGGATTTGCTAATCTATACATTTTTGGAAAGGGCATTGTATAAGGAATCAGAAAATATATGTTTCCATTTGCACAGATGTCTGAAAGGCGGCCATCTTGGCATTTACAAAATGGCCACCATAATACACACGTTTTGTAATATCTTGGCTTCTAAATAAGCTAGAACATTGATTTTAACTGCTAAACCTACATTTTCAGGGTCAAGGAATCCAATGGTTGTAGTTACAAAGCTATTTTTTGTATTCTTCAAAACAAACAAAAAAGTATATGGGCACAGGCAGCCATTGCTCTGCAGGATCCATAATTGGATCCCCTGCAAAATTGGTACTCCAAACATGAGGATGGCATGCTTAAACCAACAACCACAGACGTCCTCCCAGCCCCAAAGTCCATCATTGAGATTGTACAATGCAAATGCAAAACTGACTGTTCTTCTGGCAGATGTTCATGCAGAGCTAAGAACTTAGCCTGTACCGACATGTGTCAGTGCAGCAGCCAGTGCCAGAACGATGACGATTCCCAAGCCGTGACGCACGAAAGTGATGATGATGAACTAATCTAACAGCCCAGCTCAAATTGGCACGCATTGGACTCGCCATTCACATATCACATCACATAAACGCTTATACATAGTCAAGAGACCCGCCTGTCATTACACATCTAAATACACATCCCACAAACAGAACAACCAGCACACCATACACTCCCCACATTCCTCCCATTCATTTATTTTGTTTCATTCCCTATTTTTATCATTAAATATGATATACAGAGCTTATTCTCCATGCCGCACCCGCCTTGAAGTCCTGGCTGAGAGCGTTCCTCACTTCCAGTTTGCGCCAACTCAAGATCCCCAAAATCTGGCGAAGAGCCCTAGTTGTTGCGATCCCTAAACCGAATATGCCTGAAGGGGACCCTAAGAGTTACCGTCCCATCTCTCTGTTATGCATCCCCTTCAAGATCCTCGAGCGTCTCATCTACACCCGCATCGAACCAATTGTCGACCCGCTGCTCCCACGTGAGCAGGCCGCGTTCCGACGCGGGAGGTCGACCGTAGATCAAGTCACCCTTATGACTCAAGACATCGAGGATTGCTTTTTGGCAAAAAAGAAGGCCGGGGCCGTCTTTATAGACCTGACGGCTGCCTACGATACCGTATGGCATCACGGCCTCTCCTGCAAGCTGCTCCGCCTGCTGCCGGACAGGCACATGGTCAGAATGATCATGGAGCTCATCCATAACCGCAGCTTTACCCTTACCACCGGTTGCGGACAGCTAAGCAGGCTTCGACGCCTTAAGAACGGCGTCCCTCAGGGATCGGTCCTGGCCCCCCTCCTCTATAATATCTACACCTATGACCTGCCCAACACACTCTCGCGGAAGTACGCCTACGCAGACGACCTCGCAGTGGTGTACTCTGCTGGAAATTGGCAGTCTGTGGAGGGGATTCTGAGCCAGGACATGCAGACACTAGTGGCATACTTCCGGAAATAGAGATTGAAGCTTAGCGAGGCAAAGACGGTATCGGCTGCCTTCCACCTTAACAACAGGGAGGCTAAACGTGAGCTTAGAGTATACCTAGATGGAACTCCCCTGCCATGTTCCGCTGAGCCAATCTATCTCGGTGTGACATTGGACAGGACGCTCACGTTTTGCCGGCACCTCGAGTCACTGCGCAAGAAGTTAACAGCTTGTGTGGCGTTGATGAGGCGACTGGTTGACTCGGGCTGGGGTGCCGGCGCAAAGACCTTGCGCACGGCAGCCCTAGCCCTCGTTTATTCAACTAGTGAATACTGCGCCCCAGTATGGTGTTGCAGTGCCCACACCCGCCTCATCAACTCGCCTATAAACGAAGCCTTGCGCATTGTGACAAGATGCCTGCGTCCTACCCCCGTGGACAACCTTCCCATACTAGCAGGCATCCAGCCCGCAGGCCTCCGCCGCATGGGAGCCACAGCACGTCTCGCCTGCCGGGCCGTGGAGCTTAAGGGCCAATCCCAATTCCCTTTTCTACCCCTATGGCTCGTTTTCGAGTGTCACTCGATTCGAAGGCAAGGCCTTCGAATACGTCACAAGCCCTACCCCTTGAAATCTAAGCCCTATGAATTGGGACAGCCCTTCACGGCGCCTACGTCATCAACAGTGGTTTAGACGCGGTACGGGTGACGCGTTGTGTTGCCGGCGAATTCTCTCTCCTGTGACCGGAGGAGATAGCAAAGATGGCGGCCGTTAGCATCACAAACACTATGATAACATCCTCCGTAGTATCTAGTCTATCTCAGTCACAGACATGTTCAACAACAAGGAAGGGATACAACTAATAAACATGTTAACTCACTATTCACCTTGTTATACAACAACTACTACTACTACTACTACAAGTGTCTATGACTACTGTTCATGTTAAATCCGTGTGGAGCTAATGCTATCGCGTCTCCACAGGCTAAAGTACAACACTGATATCCTTAACTTATGTCCTAAACACACTACTGTCATACAAGTCGTACCTTCCCAGCTTGCACTGGGCCTGGTCTTCAAGATACGCTACACCACAAAGACACCCAAGTACCTGTCAACATACTTCCAAAAAGTGAACAACGTCCACACATACAATACCAGAGGAAGCTCCACGAACCACGTTCAACCGCGTTGCACCACAAACAAGGGGTTAAACTCGTTTGCAAACTATGCAGTAAAAATGTGGAACGCCCTTCCTATAATCTTAAAGGAGTGCAAAACACTGCCCACCTTCAAAACCACTCTCAAAAAACATTTACAGGAGGCTGCAATCCGTAACTGGACCCTCTAAATCAAAAATCAGATTAAAAGACCCGAACTACCCACTGTACATACTTTGTGTTTTGTCCCCCGCCCCCACCTGTGGTGTATGTCCCCACCTGTCCTACCCGCTGTACATACCTAATGTTTTGTTATATTGTTCTTCCCATGATGGATGTATGTTTATCTTGTAGATAGTACTAGTTATTTGTCTGTATTATCTTGTAGATAGTACTAGTTTTTTTTGTCTGTCTTACATGTAACGATGAATTGAGAATCAAGGACCCCAATTGAAATAAGCCAGTGGCTTTCTTGGGTTTTTATCCTGTTAGTTGACCTTGTATGTAATATGTACTTTCATGTACCTACTCCTGCAAATCTTCTATGCTGCACTCTGTCAACTACTCGTAGCCAATCAAGGCTCAAAAAATGAGCAGCGGTTAGATGTGTCCTAGGGTTGAGGCCTAGCAGAAGCCTAACCAGTTTAATTTGGGCTGTCTGGAGTCTTGTTTTATGGGCCTTTGTGGTTCTATAGTACCATGATGTTACGGCATAGTCGAAGTGACATTGAATGAGAGCTCCTGATAGGGTCCTCAGTGTGTTTTTACTGACAAGTGAGGATATCCTGTACAAGAATCTAGTTCTATGGTTCACTTTTTTGATTACTTTTGCTGCCATTTTATCTCCGGAAAGATTTGCCTCTAAGATGGAGCCCAGGTATGTAATATCCTCTTTTCTTGTGATATTAATGTTACCCACTTTTATTTTAAAATTTTCAGCCTTTCTGAGTTTAGATGGGGATCCGTATAGGATGGTTTCAGTTTTACCTAGGTGTATTGATAGTTTATTGTCAGCTAGCCAGATGCAGATTCTACTCAGTTCAGTGCTTAGCGCTTTTTCCACCTGCAATATGTCCCTGTCAGAGACCAGCAGAGCCGAGTCATCCGCGAACAGGAACAAATTGCAATCACATGCTGATGACATGTCATTCACATATATTAGGAACAGTAAAGGTCCCAATATGCTTCCTTGTGGAACGCCGCAGGTCACTGGGAGGGGGGGGGACAGTGTTCCGTTCACACTAACCACCTGTTCTCTCCCCTCTAAGTAGGATTGCATCCAGCTCACCGATGTTCTATCGAACCCAATTGCTTTCAGTTTATCTAACAATATGTGGTGATCTACTGTGTCGAAGGCCTTCTGGAGGTCCAGCATGACCATGCCGCAGTACTTGCCCGAGTCCACCTCATGGTTGATGTGGTCGTTCAAATAGAGAAGGCATGTGTCAGTGGAATGGGATGTTCTGAATCCTGATTGAAATTCATACATCAGATTTTTTTCGGTAAGGTACCTATCAACCTGTTCATAAACTATTTTTTCCATAAGTTTCGAGATGGAATTAAGAATAGAAACAGGTCGGTAGTTGCCTGGGTCTAATTTGCTTCCTTTTTTATACAGTGGGGTTACCCTTGCTATTTTAAAGTCAAGGGGGACGTGTCCCTGTTTGATGGAGAGGTTTATTATGTGGGTGATGATTGGGGTAATGGAGGCAGCTGAGTCTTTTAGAAATCTGGCTGGAATATTGTCATGGCCCGTGGCCTTTTCTGAGTGTAGAGCGCCCAGCTTTTTAAACACCTCATCGTTTGACACCATGGAGAGTTTAAAATCATCTTTGCGTACACCCAGTTTATTGTAGAACGCACGGATGTGCTCTACACCATAACGCCCTGAGTGGGGTGGTAGATTGTTAACTAATTTAGTGGCTATGGTTGTAAAGAAAGTGTTTAAGCACTTAGCCACATCCAGCTTGTCTGTAAAGAGAGAATCTCCAGATTTTATGCTGATGTTTGTAGACCTGGTTTTGAGTTTTTGACTGCAACCTAGTTGGCTATTAAGTAGCTTCCAAAGGTCACGTGGTTTGTTTAAGTTTTCTTCGATTTTGTTATCGAGGTATTTTTTCTTAGCAGATTGGTCATGGTAATTACCTGATTGCATAGTTTGTTGCATTGTTTTTTAATTTTCTCAAAGTGGGTTTTGAGATCTTCGTTTAAGTGTTTCACTAATTTTGATTTGCATTTTTGAACTTCAGAGCATTTTAGGTCTCTGACTTAGTTGAGACACCCATTTGTGCCTGCCGCACAGGATCTCAGGCAGCAATGCAGAGATCTAAACATCAGTGCGGCAGGACGGGCGGATTATATGTGGCGCGCGGAGTGGGAGGCAAACACCTCCAAACTCCGCGACCACATCCCAGTCGCCGGCCCTGAGCCCCTCGGGATGGACTTGCCAAGGCTATCCTGGGTGACGCTCAATCGTCTCCGGACCGGCGTCGGGCGTTTCCGCTCATCAATGCACAGATGGGGCTTGGCCCCAAATGCGTCGTGCGAGTGTGGCGCAGAGGACCAAACCGCAGACCATGTTATCCTGGATTGCCCGGTTTACCACCCACCCAACGGGATGCATGGTCTGTCGGTACTAGATGACGAGACGATGACGTGGCTTCTGGAGGGGTGTCCAGAAATATAGCCCGGGTGAGCCCCTCAACCAGCTCTCGGGGTGGTAAAAGGGTAGCCCCTCGGCCCCGAGCCTGGTGGAGTGGAGAGGAAAACAACTACCCATACGCCGAAAGAAGATCATTAAATATGCCATTAGGCTAAAGATTTACCTGCCTCTGTATTGCCTTACTGGTTGCTGGCTGTTGCCATAACATCCCAAAATGTATAGATTAGCAAATCCCCCCAAAAAGCCAACAAAAGTTTAAATCATAACATCGAGACTATCTAATGCAGGAGGTTGTCATGATCATACTGTGGTCTGTGGACTCACGTATGGAAGTAATAGAAAAACTACAATTTCTTAAAGTATAAGTTACACATTTTTATGTGATGATATAAAAAATAATAATACAAAAAATAGCTTTGTAACTACAACCATTGGATTCCTTGACCCTGAAAATGTAGGTTTAGCAGTTAAATTCAATGTTCTAGCTTATTTAGAAGCCAAGATATTACAAAACATGTGTATTATGGCGGCCAATTTGTAAATGCCAAGATGGCCGCCTTTCAGACATCTGTGCAAATGGAAACATATATTTTCTGATTCCTCATACAATGCCCTTTCCAAAAATGTATAGATTAGCAAATCCCCCCAAAAATCCCACGAAATTATATAACAAACCTGACTATGTGGTTTTCTGTGTCTTTTTCTTCTGTATTACATTGTGGATACTGATGTTTGTTATTTATTTATTTTGTGTTGTTTCAGTATTAAGAATGGAATAATTATGTTAATTTATTTATTTTGTGTTGTATCAATATTAAGAATTAAAAAGTATTAGAACGGATGATACTGAAATATATGTATTAATTAATTGGATTATATAATGTAAGGCAAGGCAAGGCAAGTTTATTTGTATAGCACATTTCATGCAACAGGGGCAATTCAAAGTGCTTTACATGCATTATTTAAAAATACAGCAAGAGGAGCATAAGAAAATAAAAATTACAATGAATAAAAGCAAATATAAGAAGTAAATAGATAAAACATTTAAAAAGACAATATTCTATTATTCATACTATGGCTGTGTTCGAAATGACATACTGACCTACTATTCATACTATGGCTGTGTTCGAAATGGCATACTAACCTACTATTCATACTATGGCTGAGCTCGAAATGGCATACTAACCTATATTTAAGCAATATTACAAGAGAGGGAGTGCTGTTGTCCTGAATCGGCCTGCAAGAAGAGTAATCTAGCTCAGGCCAGGGGCCATTGGCAGTCGTCGTGATGGAAGAAGAAAAACATTTATAGACACTGGAGAAACAGTACAAGGGGGGAAGTAGAAATCTTAGGAGACACAGTATAGGGGGAATAATAATTATAACGTTGTTGTTGTTATTATTATTTAGCAGTCTGCCCATGGAGCTCCTCCTTGAGGCTCAGCCCCCACAGTGAACTCAGGTGACCAATCAACAGGCTGCTCTTTATGACCATGTTTATATACCTTGTTGCTAAGTTATTATAGTGACAGTACACCTCAGGTGGTGTTGATGATGAATATGACAGTTGCGTGACATATATACACACACACACATACATACACACACACACACACACACACACACACACACACACACACACACACATTGTTGTCGTTTATATATACAATATTCAAAATTCAAAAAAATCACTTAATGTCATAGGAAGCTTGTACATTTCTGTTGGTCAATAAAATAAATATAGTCCGGAGCCATGGGGTTGAACCTTGTTTTGTCGGGTAAATAAAAAATGTTTCTGCTGTTTCTTGGGGGTTCCTCTTCAACATAAAGGAGGGTGCCCTGTGATATCCCTTGAGCATTTTCAGATATTAACCCCTTCATTCCCAAAATGCCCAAATCCCAGAAAAATAGGTACTTATCCAACCAACAAGAAACAGCAGAGAAAAAAAAACTTTACCCAACAAAACAAGGTTCATCAAAAAAACAGGCTTTGGCTCCCGGACTAATAGCTTCCTGGTTCAAAAACAACAACAACAACCTGTCCTTCTCTTCTTCTTCTTCTTCCAGATGGGAACACGGCCCATCTCGTTTGGAGCTGCAGCCCTATAACCCCAAAAGCCTGTCTGCCTTTTTGTGTCTTGTTATTATTTGTTGTACACTAATTTGTTTCTTGTTTTTCTTTTCACTTGTTTACCTATTTACCTATCAAGTGTCTTTGGGTGTCTAGAAAAGCACTATATAAGTCTAATTTATTTGTATTTCTTTTAACCTGCTATTACTTTTGCTCTTTAATTATCTTTGTCTAGCCTATGTAAAGCACTTGGTGACCGGTGGTCTGATAGGTGCTATAGAAATAAACTTTACTTACCGTTTCTCCAGTGTCAATGATATAATACTATAGTGCTTCAGACCCTCCTTCACCCCCTCAGCCATTCCCCATCTCGATTCTCTGTATTCCCCATCCCTATCCTCTGTATTCCCCATCTCTATTCTCTCTACTATGTGTGTTTTTATCCCACAAACTCTTTTAAATCTTGCTGCTGTGAGAAAGTAATTTCCCCTCACACACACCAGTGTTTCCTCTACATGCATTTATTGGTGGCGGGCCGCCACGAATGAATTTCCTCCGCCACGAATTGATTCAGTCCACACAAAACAAAAAAAAAAAAAAAAAACTTCTAGCTGTCTAGTTGTCTAGCTGTCTTGGTGTCTTGGTGTCTTGGTGTCTAGCTGTCTAGTTGTCTAGCTGTCTAGTTGTCTAGCTGTCTAGTTGTCTAGTTGTCTAGTTGTCTAGCTGTCTAGCTGTCTAGTTGTTTAGCTGTTTAGCTCACCAAGTATAATTCTCCTCTTTCAATCCAATGCTTCCATCCTTTGTTCTTCTTCTCTCCCCTCTGGACACAGACCAGCTTGTCATTGTCCCACTTAACAGTTGACTGTGTAACATACGTATGTACTGGTTCTATTATTGTTGAATTTGTGAATGATATGTTACTCCCTAACTATTATTATATACCTGATTGTAACCTGTACAGTTATTTTGCAAACGTTATTCCCCTGATGAATTCCCCCCTATGAATTTTCAAAGTGTTGTGTATATATATATATATAACGTTTATTCCGTTTTCTGAATCAGTGTGGACTCGTGGTGTGTTTGTTCATCGTCTGACATTGGCACGTTTTATTACAATATCAACTACTAAGTTACATATGACTGTACTTATCATAACTGTACATGTCCTACTCTAATGGATCTTGAACGAAACGCGCATTTTTTTTTTATTAAGTTGAATTGCTGTGCATTGTTTTAGGATGCTTAGTCCAGGGCTCAAGTTGCGTTTGCAACTTTATGAGAAATGATCTGCTGATCAGACCTCCGTTTCTTTCTTTATATAAACGGGTTATTTTGATAAACCGGATACATTTTGTGAATATATATGGTTACTTTCTCGCCTGAAAACATATTAAAACTTCATAAAATGACATATTAACACTTGTAGAGGCAAATTACAGCTTTTCGCTAATCGCTGTCAAAACGGAGGTTTCAAAAACACTAGACTGACGCGTCACAGTCGCCAGCTGGTCGTGACGCGTGCGCGTGCCAGCTGGTCGTGACGCGTTAGGCCGGCAGCTTTTGGCAGCGGCAGGTTTTGGCATGACAGCTCCCCTGGTGTTAGGAAAGGGAAAAAAATAAATAAAAAAATTAAAAAAGAGCGCGCGTGCACGTTTCATGCGCGTGCATGCGGGAAAAATTTGCGCGCGCTGCGCGCGCGGTCAGGACAATCCGCCACCATTGTAAAAAATCCTGGAGGAAACACTGCACACACACACACACACACACACACACACACTCTCTCTCTGTTCACCACAGTGTCAAAGCTTAAAGTAACAAGTCACTCATGTTGATTTCAAGATTTTCTCTTCAAAAAACAGAATTTATTTGAATTCAGTCTCTTCACAGACAAACCAAAACAACACTTTCAGAACCAAACAACAACAAAATAAAACCTCTCCTCTCCTCTCCTCCTCTCATTGGCTGAACAGGTCAGTGAGGGGGGGTTTGACCGCCCAGGACCCATAGCCCTGCCGGGCCAGGTACGACTTCATCACACGCTTGGCTTCCTGGTAGGACGACGCCATCATCTACACACACACACACACACACACACACACACACACACACACACACACACACACACACGTTAGTTAGGCCATCCTCTACACACACAGGACAGGTGGTGAGGCTGGTGGAGGCAGAAATCGGAGGTTCATTGCTTCCCTGGTAGACAGAGCAGTGCGTGTTTGCAGTACCTTGGTCTGTCTGTAGGGGTGTTAGGTGCAGTACCTTGGCCTGTCTGTAGGGGTGTTAGGTGCAGTACCTTGGTCTGTCTGTAGGGGTGTTAGGTGCAGTACCTTGGTCTGTCTGTAGGGGTATTAGGTGCAGTACCTTGGTCTGTCTGTAGGGGTGTTAGGTGCAGTACCTTGGCCTGTCTGTAGGGGTGTTAGGTGCAGTACCTTGGCCTGTCTGTAGGGGTGTTAGGTGCAGTACCTTGGACTCTCTGTAGGTGGCGGCCTTCAGCAGCTCGGGTCTCTGCGCCTCTTTGGCCGTCTGGTTGAAGCGGCTCAACATGGCCACCTTGCACAGCCGGCTGGCCAGACCAGGACCACTCTTAAAGGGAGACCTGGGGGAGGGGGGGGGCGTGAGAAACTCCTGGCTGTGATTGGTTAACTTGTCCCACGCGAAAACGTCTTGCGTCAGACATGCGTAACTGGACCAGGGAATGTTCAGGCTTCTGTTCACACCTAACATTATTGCACACATTCATTCATTCACATTCAAACTAGACACTACAGTCAGATAAAAATCCTCTTAAACAAGGCAGTGAGTACCGGTAGCCTAAATTGTTTAACTTAAAAACACATTTTACGTTATAAATAAAAATATAGAAAATAAGTAACTCACATAGGAGCAGTAAAAAAACAGTTACTCACAAATAGGAGGATGACTGAAAACGTTAGTGTCCTAAAAAAAAAAAAAAAAAATCCAATTTATTAATGATTATCGAGCAAAATATTTTGTGATCGACCAAGATCCTTATCGATCAATTATCGATCGTCGATCATTGATGCCCACCCCTAGTATAGACTCCCCCCTCCAGGGTGTAAGGACTCACCCCTCCAGGGTGTAATGACTCCCCCCTCCAAGGTGTAATGACTCCCCCCTCCAGGGTAGTATAGACTCCCCCCTCCAAGGTGTAATGACTCCCCCCTCCAGGGTGTAATGACTCCCCCCTCCAGGGTGTAAGGACTCACCCCTCCAGGGTAGCAGTGTTTCCCCTAGGTTTGCTGCCTTGGGGGGGTGGCATGGACCGTGGCATGGACCCCCCCACCCGCCCAGGGGGTAAGGCCCTGCCACATACCAGCGTCATGTCCAGGGGGTGTACTAACTTGTACATTAAGCCGCCTCACGCTACGGAAACAGGAAATAGGCTCCTGCCCTATGGGCCATTAGGCTCCAGAACCATCGGTTCTCAAGGCTACTTACTTATGTGGTCTTGACTACCTGTCCACTTTCTCACCTGGTTCTTGCTGTCTCTCTCTCTGGTGTGCCGACACCATCCTGCTCTCTCTCCTTCTCTCCCTCCCTATCCTCCTCTCTCCCTCTTTTGCTGTCAACCAAAACGCAAACATAACAACCAGAGTATGTATAATCTAATAAGAGGTATAAATTGATCCATATCAATTTTTTTACCGGGTGGAAACACTGGGGTAGTATAGACTCCCCCCTCCAGGGTAGTATAGACCCCCCCCTCCAGGGTGTAATGACTCCCCCCTCCAGGGTAGTATAGACTCCCCCTCCAGGGTGTAATGACTCCCCCCTCCAGGGTGTAATGACTCCCCCCTCCAGGGTAGTATAGACTCCCCCCTCCAGGGTGTAATGACTCCCCCCTCCAGGGTGTAATGACTCCCCCCTCCAGGGTGTAATGACTCCCCCCTCCAGGGTAGTATAGACTCCCCCCTCCAGGGTATAGACTCACCCCTCCAGGGTGTAATGACTCCCCCCTCCAGGGTGTAATGACTCCCCCCTCCAGGGTGTAATGACTCCCCCCTCCAGGGTGTAATGACTCCCCCCTCCAGGGTGTAATGACTCACCCCTCCAGGGTCTTGCCCCCCAGGCCGTCCACCACCTCTGGGAAGAGGTCGTCTCCCTGGCTCCAGTTGAGGGCCAGGTGCGTGTCGGGGGTGGGGCAGCTCTCTGGTGCCGGCCCGGGGGCCAGGCTGATGCGAGGCTGGCAGAGGCAGTAGAACTCGGGCAGGAGGGGCGTTATGCCGTTCACACGCTGGGTCACGGCCATCTCCACCCCCCGCACGTCAGCGCAGCTCACCTCACCTGGGGGGGGGGAGACACCGAGGAGAGGGGGACACACCGGGGGGAGGGGAGACACCGGGGAGAGGGGGGGTTAGGGTTAAAGGTCACAGGGATAACAGGGTTCTGTTGCTGACCAGCACCAACGAGGGGCTGCTGGGGTACATGGGTCTGATGCTGGGGTACATGGGTCTGATGCTGGGGTACATGGGTCTGATGCTGGGGTACATGGGTCTGATGCTGGGGTACATGGTTCTGGGCTGAAGTGAAAGCCCTAGGAGGAGTGAAAGCCTAGGAAAAAACTTTATTTGTGTTGCTATTGCACACATTAATTCATTCACATTCAAACTAGACACTACAGTCAGATAACAATCCTCTTAAACAAGGCAGTGAGTAGCTTAAATTGTTTAACTTAAAAACACATTTTACGTTATAAATAAAAATATAGAAAATAAGTAACTCACCATAGGAGCAGTAAAAAAACAGTTACTCACAAATAGGAGGATGACTGAAAACGTTAGTGTCCTTAAGAGCGTCCAGCTTATCTTAAATTTAAACTCCAGCGAGAGACTGTAGGCGGCAGGCCTACTGGTTGTAAATAGTAGCAATTTAGATATATGGCGGCAGGCCATATATCATAACCATATGACTTCTCAATACGGTGATCAAGGCAATAAACAAACAAGTAAACTCACAATAAACCCAGCCTGTTATACTAAATACCCCCTAAATCATATTCATGCCTCCGACAACACCTCAGGCCTTTGGGTGGTTCATCCACATGGATGGAGGCAGACTGAAAGTCTGTAATCCTACTTTGATTGTTTGTTTATTGCCTTGATCACCGTATTGAGAAGTCATATGGTTATGGGGGGTGATATTGCAAGGTAATTTAAGCACCTGCGCACCTTGCATTGCAGTAGTGGAGAGAGAGGGGAGCGATGTATCGGGTACATGAAAATGAAAATGCAAATCATTAGAATTGCATTTTCATTTGAATATTGTCTGAAAGAATGCATGCAAAAGTGGAACATGCAATTGCAATCTCATATTGCATTAGCATTTGAAGCTATATGCTTCCATAATTCTGGTGCCTTTTAACAGGTGGGTTGATACTCTCTGGCTATACTAGCCTGAGAAAAAATATGGATAATTTTGTAATTTCATCCGGAGGAAGTGAGCAAGCCAAAAAATAGACAAATCTACTCTACAGACTGTAGACTACAGTACCAAATGAAAACTAGCCTCCCTCGTCCTCTTTTCACTATTTTAAGTTAAACTTAACCCTCTCAGCAGCACGGGGGCGCCGGTGCCCAAATATCATACCTTCTTAAAGAAGGCTTCTTTAGAAGTTCATAATTCGGAAACGGTTTGAGCTAAAGACAAGCAGTTTTTTGCATTTAAAAGTAGGCAAATAGCGCTCACCGGGAAGCTCCCGTTCATCGATGTGCGTCGCTGATGTCCGTATATAAATCTAGCCACAAAGTTGTAGACAATGTGGATAGTTTCCTGCTTTGCCTGCCGCAGTACTTCGTCAATCCCTGTGGATATAGGTCTACTCTTGAAAAAAAAACGTCACATCCAGTCTCATGTTGGGTCCAGATAAAATGTATAATAACTAGTCATGTGCCAACATGTCCGAATCCTATTGGCCCTCGTACAACATTACAGCGTAAGCAGGGAGTTGTAAGTTCAAGGAGAGAGACCGCGGGAACATAAAAAATAAATAATCGTTGTTAATTTCCATATAATTTGTGGTCAAAGCCTCAGGGAGCCACTGAAGATGGGCAAAAGAGCCGCATAGGGCTCCGGAGCCGCAGGTTGCCGACCCCTGATCTAGGAGGTGTGAAGGCCCTAGGAGGTGTGAAGGCCCAGGTGTGAAGGCCCCAGGAGGTGTGAAGGCCCTAGGAGGTGTGAAGGCCCCAGGAGGTGTGAAGGCCCTGGGAGGTGTGAAGGCCCCAGGAGGTGTGAAGGCCCAGGTGTGAAGGCCCTAGGAGGTGTGAAGGCCCAGGTGTGAAGGCCCTAGGACAGGGGTGCTCACACTTTTTGGAACCAAGATCTACTTTTCAAGTAGCCAGTCTGCCAAGATCTACCAGTCTAGTTTCAACATCGCAAACGTACATGCACGTACTACAAACACACACACACACAGTTCCCAGCCTGCATAGTAAACTCACAATACACTTTCCCTCTCTCTGTCACACAGCCACAGGAGAAGACCATCACAAACCCTCCCTCTTTGGTATTCTCGCTCACACACATTCACACACACACACACACACATTTGCCAGTCTGCATAGGGAGCCATAGCACAAACCCTCCCTCTCTCTCCCCCTCCCACACACACACACACACACACACTCACTTTCTCTCACTCACACACTGACAGCCAGTCTGCAGTACCATAGCCAACTACTGATCCAACAAACAGAAAAGTAAACCAGATACAAAACAGGTAGTTCCCTAGTTTGAAAGGAGGAAATAAATGCATTTCTCTACCTTAGTGGGAGACCTGGCACTGGGAGGAGGCAGCTAGTTTCTAATAGTCAGGGCTGTAGGAGCTGGTTGCAAGGTGTCATCAGCCACTGTGGATCCGTCATCGAAAAGGCAATCAGCAGCCTCGAGAAACTTTTTTCACAATTTCGCCGTCTTTGAATGACTTCTTGTGTTTAACAAGAACGTGACTGACGGGATAAGAAGCTATCGTTGCAGCCGTACGTTTTCGCTCTTTTGCCACATTTCCCTTCTTCGAAATAGCCATCGTAGATTTGCAGATCAGACAGACGCACTTCCAATATCACATCGTGTAAAAAAGTCCTCCTCCCATTCTGGATGGAAGTTATACGTTATCGGTTTCTTACTTGGTCCAGCTTCCCCACTCATTTGTATAGCCTTTATTTAGTATTATATAGTAAATAGTAGAAATTGGAAGGCTAACTAGGTAATTAGTAGGGATGCACCGAACATTCGGCCACCAAATGTATTCGGCCGAATATCGCAAAATAAAGCACATTCGGTATTCGGCCGAATGTGTGAAAACACCGAATGTTTACCACCGAATAGTGGGCGTGTTTTGATGATACTTGCCAGGTCATTCTTAGGGAAGAACTGACGATGAGTGAAGGGAAGTCCAGGGTAGATGTAGACAGAGGGTTGATTGGGAGTGGAGACAGAGGGTTGATTGGGAGTGGAGACAGGTGTGCAGGTTTGGCTGAAGATCTAATTAGCGGGGACAAGCCTCAGCTGCGGCGGAGAGCACGCTGTGCTCGAGCTGTGGGGGCGGGGGAGGGTGTGTGAAGGCCCAGCCGTAACACTATGTCATTGAACCATACGGACATCAATACTTAAGCCACAACATACAGAATTATCAAAATCCTGTAGCATCTCTTTAAAGAGAGTTCACCTAATTAGTTAACTTGCAATCTTCCAAAGTATTTTGTAATAATATTATCATGGCACATCATTCTTGTTAACACAAGTCATGAATAAAGCTTCAGCCTACATTGATGAAAGATTTTCTTTCAGCAGCTATTCAGGGAAAACAAAAACATTTAATTTGACTGATTTATTTTATTTATTGTGCTTTGTTGGTATAGACTGATGTCTGCTGGAATGTTCAATAAAAGTAACATTTTTTTCAATCTCAATTTCTTTCTTTGAGAAGCATGAATAAAAAGCAAAATGTATTTAGTTTATGCAATGATAATTAAAAACTGCCGATACACATTCGGTATTCGGCCAAGTGTTTCCTTAAATTCGGCTTCGGCCTCGGCCAAGAATTTTCATTTCGGTGCATCCCTAGTAATTAGTCTCGCCGGTATTTTGTAGTTGGTGCTGTTGACTGCGCATTCGTGGTGAACCGCGTGTTAGGTGTAGGTGAAAAGATCAGATCTCAGACTGGCTTACCTGTACGTCAATCAAGTGGCAAAAGCCATAGTGAGGATGGATGATAGGCGAACTTTTTTTATTTTTTTATTTTTTTTCCGTTTTGTTCAATGCCATGCGATCTACCCATACTACCTTTGCGATCGACCGGTCGATCGCGATCGACGTATTGGGCACCCCTGCCCTAGGAGGTGTGAAGGCCCTAGGAGGTGTGAAGGCCCCAGGTGTGAAGGCCCTAGGAGGTGTGAAGGCCAAGGTGTGAAGGCCCTAGGAGGTGTGAAGGCCCTAGGAGGTGTGAAGGCCCCAGGTGTGAAGGCCCCAGGTGTGACCTGCTCACCTATGAGGATGCTGCTGACGTAGACGGGCTCTATGAAGTGGCTCAGCAGCGCCCCCTGGAGGCCCAGGACCTGCCACTGCATGAGCTTGTCGCTGGCGGACATGCTGATCAGCCGGGAGGCCTGCTGCAGGGGGGAGGAGGGGGTGGCGGGGGAGTCCAGCAGCAGGGGGGAGGAGCACAGGCTGAACACGCTGCCCCCCAGGGCCACGTGCAGACCCAGCTGGTTCTCACAGGCAGCCAGGGACAGGGGCCTCAGACGCCTGGGGGGGAGAGAAGGGTTGTTAGAGAGGGACAGGGGGGAGGGGGAGGGGGAGAAGGGTTGTAGAGGTGTTGTAGAGGTGTTGTAGAGGTGTTATAGAGGGGTTATAGAGGGGTTATAGTACAGGTTATAGGGTGTTATAGAGGTGTTATAGTACAGGTTAGCGGGGGTTTTGGCAGCCCCAGCAGGCCTCTGGCTGAGGTAGAGGTGCAGGGTGTTCCCGGCCTTCAGGCCCAGCAGCCCGCTGGTCTCGTCCAGCTGGAAGACCGACTTCTCCACCAGACTCTGGTTCCTGCTGAAGAACAGCCACACGTGCCTGTACAGGTACCTACACACACACACACACACACACACACACACACACACACACACACACACACACACACACACACACACACACACACACAGGTAGTAGTCTATGCAGAGGAGGAGGCAGGGCTGAAGGAACATTCTGAGGAACAGGAAACAGCACACCACCCTCCTGGCAGCATTCTGACAACCCTACCTGTCTGTCTGCCTACCTGTCTGTCTGTCTGTCTGTCTGCCTACCTACCTGTCTGTCTGTCTACCTACCTATCTGCCTACCTACCTGTCTGCCTACCTACCTGTCTGTCTGTCTACCTACCTGTCTCATAGACAAGCTACGCCGCCTCATAGACAGGGAGAATGAGGTGCGGCTCGTTAAAACATTTATGACTCTTCCGATCGGATGACTGAAGGAGGAATTCATTTTTTGTGGATATTAATACATATTAATACATACTGATTCATGGAGGAAGTCAACTTGTCCGAACATAAAATGTACTTGTTAGTTCTCAGAACAGCTAGTTAGTTACTGCAGACTACCCCCCCCCCCCCCCCATCTCATCAGACCCCCCCCCCACCTCATCAGACCCCCCCCCCCCACCTCATCAGGGACCTCCTGGCGGTGACGACAGCGTTGGAGTCGTGGAGGAGGCGTCCATCGGCCGCAGGGCTCTCCCTGCTGTTGCTGCTCCCGGTCCCCATGGCAACCACCTCGCACCCCGAGGCTGGAGGAGGAGGGGGGGGGGTCTGCCATGTCAGTCTCTAGGAGGGTTACTACCAGGGTGTGTGTAGCAGGGTTACTACCAGGGTGTGTGTAGGAGGGTTACTACCAGGGTGTGTGTAGGAGGGTTACTACCAGGGTGTGTGAGTGTGTAGGAGGGTTACTACCAGGGTGTGCGTGTGACGTGGAAAGTACAGTAGCCCCTCGCCCCTCTCCTTCCCCCCCCTCCTCTCCCTCTCCTCTCCCTCTCCTCTCCTCCCCCTCCCTCTCCGCCCACTCACGTGACTGGGAGACGAAGGCTGCCACCGTGGCTCCGCAGCCGGAGAACTGAGGGTATTCCTGGGTGAGCCTGGCCAGCTGCTCCCTGACGGCCTGGGATACCTGGGACACCTGGTGCTCTACAGCGCCACACGCAGGACAGGAGGGGGTCAGCAGCAGAACACACAACTAAAGGTCTTTGCACACTGATGCGTTTTGTTTCGTATGCATATTTTTAAAATCCGTCATACGAAAAAAAAGCGTTATGCACAGAGACAGACAGAGAGAGACAGACAGAGAGACAGACAGACAGGCAGGCAGAGACAGACAGACAGTCAGGCAGAAACAGACAGACAGGCAGACAGACAGACAGGCAGGCAGGCAGAAAGACAGGCAGGCAGACAGAGACGGACAGAGAAAGGCAGGCAGACAGAGACAGACAGACAGGCAGGCACAGACAGACAGACAGGCAGGCAGGCAGAAAGACAGGGACAGACAGACAGATACAGACAGGCAGAGACAGACAGACAGACAGGCAGACAGGCAGACAGACAGGCAGAGACAGGCAGGCAGAGACAGACAGACAGAGACAGACAGAGACAGACAGGCAGGCAGACAGACAGGCAGACAGAGACAGACAGGCCTACAGACAGACAGACAGAGACAGACAGACAAACAGAGACAGGCAGGCAGGCAGACAGACAGACAGACAAGCAGAGACAGACAGTCAGGCAGACAGTCAGACAGAGACAGACAGGCAGACAGAGACAGACAGACAGACAGTCTTGCCATAGAGGGGTCTTCTAGAGTTGACGTCTGAGTCTGGGGACGGCCTCTCACTGACGGGGAGGGGAGGAGGCCCTGACACACACACACACACACACACACACACACACACACACACACACACACACACACACCTCACTGTTAGGGCTTTCACACCGGCAAAGAAACGTGCCGGTTCGCGTTCGCGTTCCGCATGTTCCGCTGCAGCTGTAGGATATCTTGGTATTTGATCACCTACTATATAAAATCACCTGCTCGGCTTTAATGACTTAACCGCTATTTTCTTTTTCTTTTTTATGTTGCCACCCTCTAGTTTTTGGTGATTTTTTTTCAGGGGGGGGTACTGACCTGGGGTGTCCAGGGGGGGGGGTACTGACCTGGGGTGTCCAGGGGGGGGGGGGGGGGGGGTACTGACCTGGGGTGTCCAGGGGGGGGGGGGTACTGACCTGGGGCGTCCAGGGGGGGGGGTACTGACCTGGGGTGTCCAGGGGGGGGGTACTGACCTGGGGTGTCCAGGGGGGGGGGGGGGGGGGGTACTGACCTGGGGTGTCCAGGGGGGGGGGGGGGTACTGACCTGGGGCGTCCAGGGGGGGGGGGTACTGACCTGGGGTGTCCAGGGTGGGGGTCAGCAGGGTGTCCTCCAGGCTGGGCAGCAGGGCGTCCAGGGCCAGCTGAGCAGCCTTGGCGCGGGCCTCCTTCTTGGAGACACCCATACCCACCTGGTACTGGTGATCATCCACCACCACACAGAACGCAAAGTATAACCCTGGGAGAGGGAACCCTGGGGGGGGGGAGGAGAGAGAGAGAGAGAGAGAGGGAGAGAGAGAAACAGAGAGAGAAACAGAGAGAGAGAAAGTCAGACGTTAAGGTTTTTTCCTACTTGCCCTGCAGGCCAAGTGCTTCTCAAATCTACTTGCCCATCTACATTTTTACTTGCTTACCGTTGCCGGCTGTGCGGCGCATAGATTTCTCTCACAACATACTTCTAAGATCCGTTGCCTGTTGATTGTGTGTAAATCGCTACAGAAGACACGTTTCTTAAAAAACTGTGTTCATATATTCAGCTATATTCAGGGTATATACAGGAATCTTGAGGTTCATTTCAATACCTTTCTAAAACTTTTTAAAGACCTTGTCAATATTTTTCCAGACCTCACCGCCACTTGGAGCTGTAACCGTTTACATCAGTGACACCTTTAACTTAACAGTTTTAGTTTGCAATAGACTAGACCACTATCATACAACAGAATTTCCGGTTCATCTTTGTTTTTTAATAAAACGAATAAATTCACGAACTTTTACTAAAAGGTTTTAGGACTCAAACTCTTTGGACAAAGTCTAATTCAGAAAAATACATACAAAATTCAAGACCTCATAAAATCGTGATAAGACTTTTTAATACTTATTAAGGGTCTTGATTTTCCCAAAATTGATTTATCAACTTTTAATACTTTTCAAGACACCGTGGATACCCTGATATTACATCAATCATTATATTTGATTGTAGATGAGAATTGGTTCCAACTATTAACTTATTTGTAGCACGGATGGGTAAAAGCAATATGGCAGAAATGTAACCTGTCAATCTGTAGTCATTTCAGATCAGTGAAATGATAAGTGCTATTTCAGAGTATTCAGACAGGGCCAATTACACCCTCCATGCCTCTCTGTACAGGTGAGCCACATGTTTAATGCCGGGTCACAGTTCACGGGTGGGTAACTCATGATACAATAACCTTACAATATGTTGTGCCCCGATACCGATGGTATCACGATACAGCGATTCTGCGATATTCGATACATTGTAAGACAAGTCATCAACGATACATCACGATATCTGTGTTAACTGAAGAAAAAATACCATTATGAAGGCAAAAAGCAGGAATTATGTTTTTTATTCATTCACTTTGTTGTTGCTGGTTGTGAACAATGAAACAAACACTAAATTAGGTCTAGCCGACATCTTTCATCCTCGTCTCTAACATACACACACACTGACTGCCACTTGTCCATGTGTGACAGCCATCATACAAAATAAAGTGCCAAAAGGCCGAACTGCCCAGAAAGCTGGAGTTAAAATGTTTAAGGAAGGACTATAGATATCTATTGTATCTATGTGAAGACTGATGTACATGTCCTATTTAGAAAAGAGGCTACAGAGCAGCCAGCAGTATCATTATGCTATACATACTGATAATATTAAACTATGCATTTTACTTATTAAAATATATTTTCTGTTGTCTCATTAATCGGAAGAGTAGCTTCATAATATAATTACCAAATTACCATATAATAAACCAATGGAACATTTACCTACAACTTCAAGTGGGATACCATTTACATTTACATTTTTGGCATTTAGCAGACGCCTTATTCCAAAGCGACTTACAATCAATACATTTGAATACTAAGCATGTGAATCAGCAGTCCACCATTCGTTGCAGGAAGAGTACTCTAGCTCGGGCCGGGGGCCACGGATAGAAGGAAAAACCTTCTCCCTATTATCGCCTTCTACTAAAACTTTTTTTTTATTTTTTTTTACTGGAGAAACTGAGAAACAGTACAAGGGGGGCAATAGAAGTTCTAGGGACACAGTAGAGGGGAAAGCGGGTGTCTTTAGGAGACGTAGAGGTGAGGGTCGGAAGATGTCTCAGGAGGAGCAGTTAAGATGTAACCTGAAGAGATGGGTCTTCAGTCTACGACGGAAGATGGGTAGTGACTCTGCCGTTCTGACAGCCGTGGGGAGCTCATTCCACCAGCGGGGAGCCAGTGTTGTGAAGAGACGTGATCGGGCAGCCCGACTGCTGTGTAGAGGAGGAGGGGCCAGTCGGCCAGCCGAGGTGGAGGAGCGGAGTGAGCGGGCAGGGGTTTGGAGGGTTACCATTTCCTTCAGGTAGGCAGGGGCTGTCCCTTTAGCTGCCTGGTATGCAAGCACCAGGGTCTTGAATCTGATGCGAGCTGCTATCGGGAGCCAGTGCAGGGTGCGAAGGAGAGGGGTGACATGCGAGTATTTGGGGAGGTTGAATACCAGCCGGGCAGCAGCATTCTGGATGAGCTGCAGAGGTCTAATGGCTGAAGCGGGGAGCCCCGCCAGGAGTGCATTGCAGTAATCCAGGCGGGAGATGACCAGTGCCTGGATCAAGAGTTGCGCTGCCTCTCTGGTAAGGAATGGTCGTATCCTTCTGATGTTGTAGAGGAGGAATCTGCAGGAGCGAGCCGTTGCTGCAATGTTCTCCGCACAGGATAGTCGGTTATCCAGGATCACTCCAAGGTCAGGGATTAAAGCAAAAAAAAATCTCCTGACTGAAAATTTGTTCAAGCCAAGTCATATTCTCATTTTAACCTCCACTATATGTTTGTATTTTATAACGTTAGCGTTTTAAGGGAAGAAGATTCTTTTGAACAGCTTTTCTATTGCCAGTTTGCTTTTATGTGATACGCTCGGCGGAGAGGGTGATTGGCTGCCCTTTGCCCCCCCTTGAGGCCCTGTTTAAAAGTAGGGCTTTGGGGAGGGCCAGGAAGATCATGGCTGACCCCGCACACCCAGGACACGGTCTCTTCGCCCCGCTCCCCTCAGGCAGGAGGGTGCGGTCCCTAAAAACTGTGAAGGCCCGACATACAAACAGCTTTTTCCCCACAGCCATCCGGCTCCTAAATGCCGCTGCCCCCCCCCCTGACCTGACCCCCTATCTATCTATCTACCCTCCCTCCACCCCCACTGGACTGTCTGGATATGAACACTTGAACACTTGATCTCTGCACTTTATATTTATATTAATTATGACTCTTGCACTTCGATGTTGGTTTGCACTGTCTTGTCCTGTCTTGCACCGGTCCTGCTGTAAACCGTGCTCCATTGTTCCAAACCAAATTCCTAACATGTTTACATGTCATGGCAATAAAAGTATTCTGATTCTGATTCTGATTTATGTGATATCAATGCTGTTTTCAATTCATGAAATAAAATTGATACTTATTGCAAGGGTTGACTCTGACATACAAATAATCAGATAATGGGTGTGGCTTAGACAATTAGGGGGAGTGGCTTGTATGAAAGTGGGTGTGGCCTGTCGGTGGGGCCGAGCCGATTCGTAAAATATCTGAACCGTGTCTGTGGCACTTGTGGTTGCTGAGCTAAAGTCCTTTAACCTTCCTTTAACCACTAGGCCGGAAAAGCCTTCATTAAAGTGGGTGGCTGCTGCTGGCGTACGTTTGGGCCCAGGGAACGGGCATGGAAAGAGTCACAGTCACCAAACTCTACACACTCCTTGATTGTATCCCTACATTGTACCAAATCAACTTTCAGAGTCCTAGGCCATTCCTGGGAGGCCTTGCACGCGAGCTAGCGGGAACCTGTAGGGAGCTCTAATGCTTGATGTGAAGTGCCAAGTGTAAAAAGACATGTTCTCACACGTACAGGGGTACAGGGAGTACAACATGTTGCATTTTCATGCCATTAGGGTTAGGGCTTCCTAGGGTTTCCTAGGGTTAGAGATGCATTTGGACTTCTGGAGTACCTCCACTACTTTCAATGGGTTCTGAAGGTCTGAGAGCAAAGGGCTTTCTACCAGGGGTAACTAACCCTGGGTAGAACCTTGGGTTCAAATCTGGAGTGTGTGGGACCAAATGTGTAGATGTGGTGAGCTAATGAAGCTCTTTGAGATTGAGATGAGAAAAGGGCGCTTGTCTCTTTAAGGCCAGGAGGGAGTTAGCGACTAGCGATGTTAGCTTAGCGCCAGTTTAACAGAAGTAACTTAACTTTTAACATGACTTCCCGTGGTCGTAGCGGGCTGGTTGACGGCTTAAAATGACCGTGGAGACCTGTAGACCTTATCCAGCCATAGTCTTGTGTTTCTACCCCGGGGCATAGCCGGTGTTATTCACGGACAAACACTCCGTAGTAGAGTGGTTCTAGTACACTGGACATATGTAGCCAATTGACGGAAATCCGTCGCGACTTGGAAAAAATTTACGGAAATCCGTCGTAGCGACGGAGAACTTTAATCCCTGCAAGGTTCTTGGCTGTCAGGGAGGGGGTTACAGTAGAGTTCTCCACTGTGATGGAGAAGTCTTGGAGAGGGCAGGCTTTCCCGGGGATGAAGAGGAGCTCAGTCTTGTTAAGATTGAGCTTGAGATGGTGGTCAGCCATCCAAGTTGAAATGTCAGCGAGACATGCTGAGATACGGGTTGCCACGTGTACATCAGACGGGGGGAAGGACAGGAAGAGTTGAGTGTTGTCTGCGTAGCTGTGGTAGGAGAGCCCATGTGAAGAGATTACCGAGCCAAGAGACTTGGTGTAGAGGGAGAAGAGTAGGGGCCCTAGGACGGAACCCTGGGGAACTCCAGTGGAGAGGGTTCGTGGAGAAGATAGCGATTCTCTCCAGGTCACCTGGTAGGAGCGGCCCGCCAGGTAGGAAGAAAACCAGGAGTGTGCGGTGCCAGAGATGCCCAGGTCTGAGAGGATGGAGAGAAGGATCTGGTGATTGACTGTGTCGAAGGCAGCAGACAGGTCAAGGAGAATGAGAACAGAGGAGAGGGAGGAAGCTTGGGCAGAGTGGAGGGCTTCCGTGACAGCAAGGAGCGCAGTCTCAGTGGAATGCCCAGCCTTGAGGAGGTGGATTAAGGAGTGAAGAGAAAGTGGAGAACAGTTTTCTAGGATTAGAGGCAGAAGAATGTATTTTTGAATGATAGTAGGATGTTTTAGCAGCTGATGCCGAGGAGGCGTAGTTGGCAAGGAGAGAGTGATAGAGGTTAAGGTCATCAGAAAGGCCAGTTTTTCTCCATTTCCTCTCAGCTGCTCTGAGCTCTAGTCTACAAGCATGTAGCGTTTCAGAGAGCCAGGGAGCTCGAGGAGAGGATCGAGCTGGTTTCAAGGTTAGTGGACAGAGGGTGTCGGAGGTGAGAGCGGACAGAAGGGTTGAGGATGCCGCATCAGTGGATAGAAGGGAGAAGGATTCGACAGAGGGTAGGGAGGATAGGACAGAAGAAGAGAGGGCGCTGGGGGACAGGGTACGTAGGTTACGACGAGAGGGTCTTAAGTGGTTAGAGGCTGAGAGGGAAGAGGAAGTTTTGAGGGGAAGGGAGAAGGATATAAAGTGGTGATCAGAAACTGGAAGAGGGGTAACGGTAAGGTTGGAAGTGTGGGAAGATCTGGTGAAGACAAGGTCGAGCTGATTGCCTGCCTTATGAGTCGGAGGAGAGGGGGACAGGGTAAGGCCGAAGGAGAGGAGAAGGTCAAGTACTCCAGATGAGAGAAGCTTCTCAGATTGGAAATTGAAGTCACCTAGTAGTACGAGCGGAGTGCCATCATCAGGGAAAGAGCTGAGAAGGCCATCCATCTCGCCTAGGAAGTCACCGAGTTGGCCTGGGGGGCGATAGATGACGACAATGTGGAGTTTGACCGGGGAAGAGACAAAAGCAGCATGAAATTCAAAGGAGGATGTAGACAAGTGTGCCAGGGGAAGGACAGTGTGTGACCACTTGGGCGAGATGAGGAGTCCTGTGCCTCCCCCTCGACCAGAGGGTCTAGGGGAATGAGAAAAGGAGTAGGCGGCAGAGAGGGCTGCCGGTGTAGCTGTGTTTTCTGGTGTGATCCAGGTCTCAGTGAGAGCAAGGAAATTGAGGGCCATAAGAGATGCATAAGCTGAGATAGCGTCAGCTTTCCGGACCGCCGACTGGCAATTCCAGAGACCGCCTGCGGCGATAAAGTCATGGTCAGTAGAAAGAGGTGGGTAGATGAGATTGGAACTGTAAGTTCTATGGATACCATAGAACTTACAGCAAGATATGAATAACATATGCACGATTCCATGACCCCACTTGAGACAAAGAAACGTTAACACATTGGTAGCACTATCTGGCACAGTGGTAGCACTATCTGGCACGGAGCACAAAGTATCAATGGGCGCGTTATTATTCAGTGGCAGTGACATGCAGGTCCTCTACCATTTAGAATCCACGACGTTGCATTTCCTTTGACATTGTTTGTCACATTTTAAATAGATAACATGCTACTTTATCAGCTTTCTCAAACAGTTTGTGAACGGATACAAGGTGTTGTGGCATAGCCTGGGCGCTTGAATACTGTCCTTGTTGTGACTAAATAAAACTTTACACTGCGGATACCATAGATATTACATACAGTAAATACCATAGATATTACATACAGTAGATACCATAGATATCACATACAGTAGATACCATAGATATTACATACAGTAGATACCATAGATATTACATACAGTAGATACCATAGATATTACATACAGTAGAAGCCTTGTTTGAGACGATAGACTGTCAGACGCATAGCGGCTACATTTAGCAGTGGCCAATGAGGCATCTACGTTTCTACATCTGTCGAATACTACACGGCAGAGTTTGACGCTTGAGTTTTTACAACGCGCAACTGCCAGAAAAACATACCGGCATATACAGTAAATCGATATTTGGCGACGTGAATCGATCATTGTATCGCAAGAGGCCACGATAAGAAAATCGCTGTATCAATATTTTGTCCCAGCCCTAGTTCACCTGCCCGGGAATTGTCTGCAGACAATTACAAGTACATAGCTGGTACTGTGGTATCCTTCTCCACCCACGGATATGGTTCTGCGTCTATTATTTTTCTCATAATCTAACTTTGCTAACCTCGGCTGCGAGCCTTCAGTCATGTTTTGAATGAACAAACTAAAAGATACGTCTAATGACGTCAACAACGTCATTCCCAACAGGCAGAGAGGTTTGGCCAAGGCAGACAGCGGCAGCCCACAACTGATAGGAGAAATCGCAAAATATTTTATTTTTTAAATCACGCTGAATTGGTACTTGCCCGACTGGGCAAGTCAAGGACAGGTTTACTTGCCCGCAATTCTTTTTTACTTGCCCCAGGCAATCGGGCAACCGTTAATGTCGAACCCTGCCTGCCAGTCTAACAAACATGATGAACAGGAGACTACAGTCATACTACACACACACCAGGGATTCCGTTAGAAAAAATTGGTGCCGGTCAACGCGTCCGGGAAGATTTCAATGTACCGGACAAACGGGAGAGAAATTCCGGTCATCATATTAATATATAATATAGGTGTTGTCACGGTGATTAGCTGTTGTGTCGCCTATATATGCCATTTAATGTCTATTTCTCATCCGATACGATTAGATGTGAGCTATATAATAATATAGGCTTTCATGATTCTATGCCATAGCTTTAGCTTTTGATGCCTATTTGAACGGACTGCATTGATCAATGAACGGACTCCACAGTCTGTTAAGTCCTCCACATTACGTGGAGTCTGAAGTCTGTTCAATTGTTTGGGATTCACGACAGTAATGTGAGTTTTCTATTTTCTCTTTCCAGTTTTAACCTTTTTATCAATAAAACAACGTAATTTCTATAACCACGTCTCGCTGGTTGGGAAGGCATTAAGTTTAGCTGCCTGTCAAATTATACTTACTCGGACTCGGGAGTATGAGAATGAGGAGGATGTATCGGGGGGATACACACCCGTGGACTATTTCACCTTAGTGGCACAAATTAAACGCTATAAATAGACTAAATTGAACTAAAATGATGGACACCGACTGAATAACTGAAGGGGGAAGACAGGTCTCAAATGTGGAACAATTATAACATTTAATACATACAGATAAAACATACACAAATATATAACATTGATATCCCTAAACTCAAACCAGCGTGACCACAGCTTACGGCCCACCAGAAGCACCTCTCGTGGCGACCTTATAGTTCCATTCAGGAAAAGCACCTTCAGTAAACAATCCTTCTCAGTGATAGCAAGAGAAAACTGGAACTCACTACCCAACCAACTCAAAGACATACATACTTACTCCACCTTCACAACACACATGAAAGCCTGGCTGACACAGAACTATACTTGTCCTCATTAATCCCTCTCTGTGCTGCCTCTCCATAACACCTTTTTTTAATGTTTTGGTTTGTTTAATGTATTGCTGTTTGTAAGTGCTTAATGTTGTGTGGCCTGTAATTGTCCTGTGGCTTCTATGTGCTTGAAATGTCGCTGCTCCCATAAGTGTGTATGTGGTGTGGTTTGTAAACATGCTCTGGCTTGTGTGAGCTTCTACGTGTTTGCCATGACTTCATGTGTCCCTGTCCCCTATGCGCTGATAGTGTTTGTTGCATCCGCTTGTAATCACCTCAGCTTGCTTACTTGAGTTTTTTGTCAAGTGTGATGTTGAGGTACCTTGTCTCAGTCACGTGTTCTTAGAATATTGAAATGTTTTATTTTAATTAATGACGTTACTTTTCAGGATGCCATGTTGCAACTGGCCGGGGACTTCAGCTGAAAATTAGCCGACTAGGCTAACGCTGCCTTTTTTTACTGTATTTTATATGGTTCATGTATTTGGATTGTCCTCGATATAATAAACTAATAAACTAAACTAAATCTGGCAACCGCTTATTACCGCTGTTTGTTCATCGCATAGGCTAGCCTACACATTAATAATAAAATAAAAGAAATAGCCTATATATTCGTCTTTTTTAATATAGAAGGAATCAGAATATGTGACAATTAAATTTTTGCAAATTGTATTCAAATTGTGTTTAGAGGGAATTATTTTCACCGGACATTATGACCGAAGAGGTTTAAATATGTTGGACATCAACATATTTTACCGGACAAAGACCGGTAATTACCGGTTAACGGAAACCCAGACACACATCTCCCATCACTGCTCTGTGTGTGTGTGTGTGTGTGTGTACCTGTGGTCTCCTTCAGGTCCATCTGCAGCTGCAGCACCCGGGCCAGCTGGTAGAGAGCCGTCACAGCATGGGTCTCCCCCCTCCTGTACCTGTCAATCAACGCCTGGAGGCCCACAGGCCCTGGGACAAGGACACACAGAGACATGTTAAGACACGCAGGGACACCAACGGAACCCCCCGCCTCCCCAAGAAAGAGGAATTATTACGGTCGTAGACACCAACCATCTGACAAGCAGGCTAAAATATGGGTGTTTTTTTTTTTAAACACACCCAACCTCGAATCTGGCGAGTGGCAAGCCCATGGGCTCGTTGGTAACGTTAGTCCGCCAGTAGTCTCATATAACTAGACCTATCTCCACACTTCGCTTCGCTGTGCCAGCACTGGAGAATAATACAAGATTGTGCGCGAGTGTGTGCGCGCGAGAGAGTTTTTGCAGGGTGAGATGTCTGCAGATGAAAGTAAGCAAGTTGAAACGTTAGCAAATATAATTGCTGAGTGTTCTGACAGAGAAAGTTGGTTAAAATTGGTTGTTATTATTGTGACTAGAAAGTGTCTGACTATAGTTTCATGGTGTAAATAGTGTCAAACAACTAGCAAGCTGGCTAGCTCAGATGTGATGAGATGAGCTAGTCTGCTGCACACTTGCCAGCTAAAGAACTAACTGGATAGGGCTGCAACTAACGATTATTTTGGTAATCGATTAATCTGCCGATTATTTTTTCGATTAATCGGATAAAAGAAAAAAAAAGATTTCTTTCGCAAATTTTCTTTTAGGTTTTCTAAATCAGCCAGGCCTATACATATACATGTGCAAAATGAATAAGTATTAATAAAAAATAATAAATAATATAAATAAAAAAGGCTTTGCTACATCAAATAGGTTTAACAACAGGCCATGGACTATGGCGGTAGATTGTTTCAATAAAGTAGTTGAACTCTAGCTCAATACATGCATTGTTTTAGGTAATAACTTTGTTTAATGTAAAGGTCAGTAACCCAAAGTGCAATATAGGCTACAGACAAGACACTAATGTTTTTATATAACAGATGTGCTCCAAAACAATGCAATGTGTCCTCTCACTCCATACAATAGGCTAGGCTACAGTCAGTGCCTCACTCTAACTCACGGGTAGCTTGGTAGGCTACCACTAGCTAGCCTTTAGCTTATCACCTCTGCTCTACCACTGACGTTAGCCAGCTAGCTAAATACACTTGTCATGCAATATTGAATTCATGAATGCGAGCAAACACTCACTGGCTATCGCATTGCATTACATTACAGTCATTTAGCTGACGCTTCGCCAGAACTCACAAGTGCATCTCCTTACTAATACAAGTGACTATGAGCATACTCCGGTGCTGAAGGCATAGAATGCGAATAGCAAGCTAAAAATACAATAGGTCATTAAGAGGGAGAATCTATTAGATAAACGAGAAGAACTAACTTAGGCCTACAGCTGTGCCAGTGAAACGAATGATCCTCACTTCAAAACGCAACATATGGCATGGGTACAGCCAATGTTAAACTCGTATACCTTGGACGATTTCGGTCGAGTCGTTTTCTCCGCCTCCGCCATGATTTAAATGTAGCCGCCGTGCCGGCTCCGCAAGACAGCGTGGCATGCGTCAACAGGAAGTAGGTTTGTTATGGAACAAGACCCGACGAATCGATAATGGAATTTGTCGCCGACAAATTTCATTATCGATTTTTAGCGATTTCATCGATTCTTTTTGCAACCCTATAACTGGATGCACTTTATTATTTTACTTAAAGTAGATATACAATCTTTCTTATTCTGCTAGAATTGGGCTTTATGGTAATACCATAATGGCATATTTACAGTACATGGACAGTGGATTGAAGCATTGGAAATGTCCGTTTTTTTTATAGTTGGACATACAATTGTTTTCAGGTGAGAGTCAAAATGACATTATCTGACTGCATTGCCCACAGAAATCCAATATTCAATTTTAATTATGTTATGAATTGATATGGATACATTTATACCTCTTATTAGATTATACATACTCTGGTTGTTATGTTTGCCTTTTGGTTGACAGCAAAAGAGGGAGAGAGGAGGATAGAGAGGGAGAGAAGGAGAGAGAGCAGGATGGTGTCGGCACACCAGAGAGAGAGACAGCAAGAACCAGGTGAGAAAGTGGATAGGTAGTCAAGACCACATAAGTAAGTAGCCTTGAGAACCGATGGTTCTGGAGCCTAACGGCCCATAGGGCAGGAGCCTATCTCCTGTTTCCGTAGCGTGAGGCGGCTTAATGTACAAGTACACCCCCCCCTGGACACGACGCTGGTATGTGGCAGGGTCTTACCCCCTGGGGCGGGAGGGTCCATGCCACGGTCCATGCCACCCCCCCAAGGCAGCAAACCTAGGGGAAACACTGCAGGGACATGTTAAGACACACAGGGACATGTTAAGACAAGGACACAGGGACATGTTAAGACAAGGACACAGGGACATGTTACGACACGGACACAGGGACATGTTAAGACACACAGGGACATGTTAAGACACACAGGGACATGTTAAGACACACAGGGACATGTTAGGACACAGGGACATGTTAGGACACAGGGACATGTTAAGACACACAGGGACATGTTAAGACACACAGGGACATGTTAAGACACACAGGGACATGTTAGGACACAGGGACATGTTAAGACACACAGGGACATGTTAAGACACACAGGGACATGTTAAGACACACAGGGACATGTTAGGACACACAGGGACATGTTAGGACACAGGGACATGTTAAGACACAGGGACATGTTAAGACACAGGTAGGGATGCTCCGATCTGGATTTTTGGGGCCGATACCGATCACCGATTTTTTTCCTCAAGATCAACCGATACCGATACCGATTTTTAAAAAAATACATAACTGTAGGCCTACTGACTGGATAGCCTACATATTTTTTGCTTTTTAGACAAAAGTTTTGATCCATTAGGCACCAAGCAAACGCAGACCCATTTTTATGGCATAGTAAAGGTCTGGCCTATCACCCAGTTAGGGCCTGAAGCCCAAGTCAGTCGATATGGCTGTATAAAAGACATCATAAACGTGGCCTTCATGGTTTACATACTGTTACGTCCTCCTATGTTTTCTGTTCAGTTATCTTCCCCAGGAAAAAAAATTAAAATAAAAAATAAATAAAAAAAATCGGGTTTTGCGACCGGCCATTTTTGCCGATCACCGATCGAGTCATTTGGAGTGAAATCGGCCGATTTAAATCGGTGGCCGATAAATCGGAGCATCCCTAGACACAGGGACATGTTAAGACACAGGGACATGTTAAGACACACAGGGACATGTTAAGACACACAGGGACATGTTAGGACACAGGGACATGTTAGGACACACAGAGACATATTAAGACACACAGGGACATATTAAGACACACAGGGACATGTTAGGACACAGGGACATGTTAAGACACACAGGGACATGTTAGGACACAGGGACATGTTAAGACACACAGGGACCTGTTAGGACACAGGGACATGTTAGGACACAGGGACATGTTAGGACACAGGGACATGTTAAGACACACAGGGACATGTTAAGACACACAGGGACATGTTAGGACACAGGGACATGTTAAGACACACAGGGACATGTTAGGACACACAGGGACATGTTAGGACACAGGGACCTGTTAGGACACAGGGACATGTTAAGACACACAGGGACATGTTAAGACACACAGGGACATGTTAAGACACAGGGACATGTTAAGACACACAGGGACATGTTAAGACACACAGGGACATGTTAGGACACAGGGACATGTTAGGACACAGGGACACGTTAAGACAAGGGTTTGTATTCTAGATGTAAACGTGCAACACAAACACATGTGACTGGTTGTCAGACATGTTGGCTTACCCGTCCTGGGGCTGGTGCTGCCTCCAGAGAGGCTGGGGGGGGCAGGGCGGCCCTGGGTGAAGCTAGCCCTCTGGGAGCCGCGGGCCGACATCTGGGAAACTGTCAAAACTGTCAACCAATAACCTCCACTAACTAGGTAACTAGGCCAGACCAGGGAGGTAACTAGGTAACTAGGCCAGACCAGGGAGGTAACTAGGCCAGACCAGGGAGGTAACTAGGTAACTAGGCCAGACCAGGGAGGTAACTAGGTAACTAGGCCAGGCCAGGGAGGTAACTAGGTAACTAGGCCAGACCAGGGAGGTAACTAGGTAACTAGGCCAGACCAGGGAGGTAACTAGGTAACTAGGTAACTAGGCCAGACCAGGGAGGTAACTAGGCCAGACCAGTGAGGTAACTAGGTAACTAGTAGATGTTGTTACACACTCATAACATAGTAATGTTACATAACTGTTGTTACACACTCATAACATAGTAATGTTACATAACTGTTGTTACACACTCATAACATAGTAATGTTACATAACTGTTGTTACACACTCATAACATAGTAATGTTACATAACTGCCATATACTGTATGCCTACCTCTAACCCTGGGTGAAACCCTGATACCTACCTCTAACCCTGGGTGAAAGCCTGCTACCTACCTCTAACCCTGGGTGAAAGCCTGCTACCTACCTCTAACCCTGGATGAAAGCCTGATACCTACCTCTAACCCTGGGTGAAAGCTGAAGCAATCCTGGAAAGGGGGCAAAAGCACTAAGTTGACTCCTAGGACATTTTCTGAGACTTTTATAGCCATATAAAGCAACATAAATCCCGGCGGAATGCTTTATTAATAATCAATAATAGGGTTAAAAGGGTTAAGTGGCCAACATTAGCCTTGTTAGCCAGGTAGAAAACATTTACTAACAAAGACACAACCTCGACGGTTTAGACGACGCTAGCAGAGGAAACACGATGAACAACTCACCTACACGACGTCTGGTTGGAACACAGAAACGTTTTGGATTCAATTACAATTAGTTAGTTAGTTGCAGCTGATAGTTGAAGAGACACGGCCGTGATCTTCGAGAGCGCCCACGTGACTGACACTAATGTCCAATCATCTTCTTCTTCTTTTCAATTTGAATGGTGGTTTGCGACCAACTTGAGGCGCATTACTGCCACCTACCGGACTGTGTTTGGACGGTATATTTGACAGTGAAAACTTAAAAATTAAAGAAAGGGGGGGGGGGGGGGGGGGTTAAATCTTGTCTATCAACCCAGTATCTTTCAAATACTGAATTACCTGTTTGTCCATTTTGATTGCATTTCCTAATAAACTCTCCACAGTATCAATGGCCCCTGGCCTGAGCTGGATTACACTTCCTGCTACGACTGGTGGATTGATGATTCACTTGCTTAGTATTCAAATGTATCGATTGTAAGTCACTTTGGAATAAGGTGTCTGCTAAATGCCAAACATGTAATGTAAATGAGTGGGAGTGAGCAGGGTTGCCAGATGGGAAGGTTGGAAGGGGACGGCAGGTTAATGTAGGGTTGCCAGATGGGATTGACAATTTCCAGCCTAATCACAGTCTAAAAACCGCTAAATCCACCAAAAACCACCAGCCCAAAACCTAGATTGTCAGAAAACAAAACCGCTCATTCCTATTGGGCAGGTGCCCATCACTGAAAAAGTGCAATAGAAATGTGCAATAACTCTATTCTAAGTGCCTATTTATACATTTATATATGTTTACAGTATTATAGTATTATAACACCACTGACCTCATGTCTTTTAGCTTGCTTTTATAGTTGTTTTTATTTTCTTAAGATTGTTGTCTTTATTTGCACTTGACACCACAGACCTCATTGTCTCTTAGCTTGTTTTATAGCAGTTTCGCTTTTTAATTGTCTAGTGTGTAATATCTGTGATATGTTATATGTGTATATGTTTGTGAATATGTGAATATGTTTTCTGTTTTTTGCACCTTCAGAAGAACCACTACAATTTCATTGTATAGGCAACTGTACAACGGCAATAAAGTCTATTCTATTCTATTCTATCTCCTGCCCATAAACTGTAGCCTATGTCTGTTCCCAATTGTAGCCAGTGCCACCTTGTGGCTGCTAGTGGTAGTCCACAGGAGAACATCGGAGCGGATGTTCTCCTGTATGAGTAGTATGAGTAGTATGAGTAGTATGAGTAGTATGAGTAGTATGAGTAGTATGAGTAGTATGAGTAGTATGCTAGTACGCTATTCCGAACACAGCCACAGTCCCCCGGCGCCCCTCGACCATTCACACCATGTGCAGGCCATTGTCTCCTAGATTAGACCACCGACCCTTCAGAGAGAAGTTGAGAGAGAAGCAAAGAGAGGAGACCGAGGGATATACCACTATGCAGTGAAGTGGTATTCAGAGAGGGAGAGAGAGAGGAACGACAACGGAGGCAGACCGTAGCCTACCATCGGGTTGTTTCATCATCTAAACAAAGTATTGTGAAGTAAACCAACGTGGAAGGCTGCATCGATGGAAGAGGTGGGTTTCACACACGCACGTATATGAGGAAGTTAATATATAGGACTATTGTATACGTTGAATTCGGCCAAACACCGGTGAACTATTTGAAGCCAGTGGTGAAAACCGGGACGTAATGACATTTGACAGAAATGTGTTTGGCCACTGCGACACGCTGCTCAAAATCGGGACTATCCCATGACAACATTGAATGTGCTGAAATAACTGGTGCGATGCAGAGGTGGAATACCTCAAATATGCGCTTGAACTGTATCATATCTGTATCATCATATATCACGCGTCTAAAAATGGTGGTAACAGGAAGGTGTTGTCAACTTGTCATGATACAAAATCAAGGGTTGTTTTTCTTGCTGCAAGTTACCGATGCCCCATAATGAATTAGGATATAATAGACCGTGCAATGTGATAATATCACGGTCTAAAATGTGATTATGAAGGGGCCACACCATACATCAGGATACTATTTAATTTCCCCTGCTAATTCTCATAAGCAGTTAAGTACAGGCAAGCCAAACGGTGCAGTTCACCTTTACAATATTGGTTTCCTTTAGTCTTCCTCATTGAAGTCCACCTTTACTTTACTCAATTGATTTCTATTGAATATGATTTGAATTCCGTGACTTTAAAATGACACATTTGGGGAGAATACATTTATTTCATTCTCAAAGACGAAACTATTTTTTTACAAGACAATGTTGCAGGAATACTTAGTCACGTTCAAAAGACACCAGACAAAGTGGTTAGTTTGGTCAACCTGATTAAATGAATAAATGAATGGTCTTTATTGTCATTGATATAGTACAGGTACCAAACAACGACATTTGGGAGGGGGGGCTCCCCTGGTGGTAGGAAAAAAACAAAAAACAAGAAGGGAAAAGAGCTGGTTTACATAAATAAAGGCTATGTACACTATCCACTATACTATACTATACAAATAAAACACTGTGCTGTACTCTATGCTATGCTCTATGCTCTATGCAGTGCGTATGTCTTCATGCAGGCTAAATGCATGGCATCGGTGGGTGAGGCTGAGGACAGCAAGCTGCTGCAGATGAGCATCAAAGAAGAGGAGGAGGATCCTGACGGTTCACTTGATCAGAGTAAGTTGGTCGAGGCACATGTCAATAACTGTTGAGTGTGTTATTATGTTACACAATGAGGAACTACGACAGGATAATGAAGATACATTTCACTGTGTGTTTTTACTTGTTCTAAAGTATAATCAGAGTGTACAGAGAGACCCATATTATCGGCCTTTTACACAAATATCTGTGTTGGCTCACATTCCTCTGGTAGTACACAGATACGGTACATCACCAAAGATGTGTGTCAGCCTTACATTCCATATATATTGTTTATTGGTGTTTGCTGCCCACTGAAGATGGGATTTTGCCAGGTAAGATATTATTGACCAAACATTTATTTAATCAGTTAACATGGCTAGCTTGTATCCATGCATTTCAGAGTCAGATGTAAAAGTCCATCATGGAATAGATTTGCTCGACCACAAGCCGCTGCAGATGATCATCAAGCAAGAGAAGCAGGAGGAGGACCATGGTGATTTCATTGATGGAGGTAAGAGGGTGGGGCCATGTGATTATTCCTGTTGTGTGTGATATGATACAGAAGGGACGATGAAAGGCTCATTTAGATTTTTTTTTAAAGAGACAAGTCAAGGGTAAATGTAAGTAATCAATATTTTATTATCAACTGAAGAATAACTAAGCAAAAATAAGCAAGAATAGAAATGGGATGTGATAGTCAGTATCATCAATAGTGAATGATCTGTATGTGGAATGTTGTAAAGTGTAAACGAAGGAAAAATGGTTTGCAGCTAACAAATGAACACAGGTGTGCTCCTGTATGGAGAGAGAGAGAGAGAGAGAGAGAGAGAGAGAGAGAGAGAGAGAGAGAGAGAGAGAGAGAGAGAGAGAGAGAGAGAGAGAGAGAGAGAGAGAGAGAGAGAGAGAGAGAGAGAGAGAGAGAGAGAGAGAGAGAGAGAGAGAGAGAGAGAGAGAGAGAGAGAGAGAGAGAGAGAGAGAGAGAGAGAGAGAGAGAGAGAGAGAGAGAGAGAGAGACTGGTGAACCAGCACAGCCTAAGGCCTTGTCCACACCAATACGTTTTTTTGATAAATGTTTTTCGTATATAAAAATATTACCGTCCACACCAGCATGTTTATACAAATATCTGTATCCACATGCATACGCATGAACGCAATATAAACGCTGTCATTGAGCATTCCACACCAGTAGTCGGCGATATAATTTTAACCCCATAGCCCCGCTGGCCAATCGGATGCCTCTGTCTCTCAATGTTCTCGATCATTAACCGTGCATATATCTGTCAACAGGTTAAAAGTCCAGTTAACAGTGAAAGAACTAGAAGCACTTTGTACACATCCATTTTCCTCGCTTGTGTAGCCTCGACCACCGTTGCCTGTTGTAAACAAAGTAGTTACTGGTGCCAGGATATGACGTTGGAGGGAACAGCAAACAGCTGCAGTGCGCATGATCATAGAAATCTACGCGCGTGATGACATGACGAATAGAAAAAAACTCTGTCTATCTCGTCCACACGTCAAAAATATATTGCAAATATACAGCGTTTTTAAAACTCATTGACTGCCAAAGACGCCAATTGGCGTCTTATAGAATAGTAACGTTGACTGCCAAAGACGCCAATTGGCGTCTTATAGAATTTTTTTTTTTTTTCGCGGGGATCGCGTTATTGACATGTTCTACACCTAGCGAGTGAATTTCAGACTTGGGTGTAATGTATTTCGGTCCCAGATGGGGGCAGTAGTTCGATAAAAGCCTGGAGAAGGAAGTGGCTTGCTGTGGGTTGTAGTAATGGCGAAACGGATCAGGGTATGTGCCAAACGCGGCGCGGAGCATTGCGGAGCAGCGCGGCCATCGCGCGACTCTTCAAACAGTTCAGAGTCGGATGATACAGAAAAAGTGCAGAAAAAAATAAATAAATAAAAAGTTCTGCAGAAAAAGCTCGTTTTCTCTGTTTATTGGTCAAAATCAGGTGTTTTTGCTGAAACCACCCTATGTTCTACGGCCGATTTCTAAACACTCAAAGAGGCTAGAAACAAACTTTCTTTTTCTGATGAAAGAAGAGAGTCTAAAGTTTTGGTAGATATGTTCAATGTTTATGTAGTCCGAAAAGTCAATATTTGGTGGGTCTTCAAAGTTCAGCGAAAATGCCCCAAAAGTCTGGCAGTGTGGAGCTCTCCGCTCTGAACATGGCTGGCAGTCAAAGAGTTAAAAATCTTCACTCTGGCCGGAGTTTTTCAAAATGTTCGTTTTCAGGGTGCAAAAACTCGTTTGCGTGTGGACGAATCCCCCAAAACGAATATAAAAATCCATGTTCATCAACAAAAATGTATTGGTGTGGACAAGGCCTAAATAGGCACCAGTACAGGTGTATCAGCCAACAGCTGCATCAGCCAATCAGGCCTCCTCTCCCCACTGCCATCCTGCAACACAGAACCAGAACAAGACAGCGGTGGAGGGAGGAGACTGTAACAATAAACATTCCACAAAGATCTTTTTCGTTCTACAGTATTGATCACATCATACTGGACACTGTACTACATACATACAGATAGCAGCTAGTATATGTTAATACAGGAGGAGATAGTCAGTGGTGATTTCCTGTGTGTCTTGAGGAAGCGAAACCAGCACAGGACCACAACACCTGGCTCAGGGTTAGGTTAGAGTCACAACACCTGGCTAAGGGTTAGGTTAGAGTCACAACACCTGGCTCAGGGTTAGGTTAGAGTCACAACACCTGGCTCAGGGTTAGGTTAGAGTCACAAGTCACAACACCTGGCTAAGGGTTAGGTTAGAGTCACAACACCTGGCTAAGGGTTAGGTTAGAGTCACAACACCTGGCTAAGGGTTAGGTTAGAGTCACAACACCTGGCTCAGGGTTAGGTTAGAGTCACAACACCTGGCTAAGGGTTAGGTTAGAGTCACAACACCTGGCTAAGGGTTAGGTTAGAGTCACAACACCTGGCTAAGGGTTAGGTTAGAGTCACAACACCTGGCTCAGGGTTAGGTTAGAGTCACAACACCTGGCTAAGGGTTAGGTTAGAGTCACAACACCTGGCTAAGGGTTAGGTTAGAGTCACAACACCTGGCTAAGGGTTAGGTTAGAGTCACAACACCTGGCTCAGGGTTAGGTTAGAGTCACAACACCTGGCTAAGGGTTAGGTTAGAGTCACAACACTTGGCTAAGGGTTAGGTTAGAGTCACAACACCTGGCTAAGGGTTAGGTTGGAGTCACAACACCTGGCTAAGGGTTAGGTTGGAGTCACAACACCTGGCTCAGGGTTAGGTTAGAGTCACAACACCTGGCTACGGGTTAGGTTAGAGTCACAACACCTGGCTAAGGGTTAGGTTAGAGTCACAACACCTGGCTAAGGGTTAGGTTAGAGTCACAACACCTGGCTAAGGGTTAGGTTGGAGTCACAACACCTGGCTCAGGGTTAGGTTGGAGTCACAACACCTGGCTAAGGGTTAGGTTAGAGTCACAACACCCGACCAAGGGTTAGGTTAGAGTCACAACACCTGGCTAAGGGTTAGGTTAGAGTCACAACACCTGGCTAAGGGTTAGGTTGGAGTCAGAACACCTGGCTCAGGGTTAGGTTAGAGTCACAACACCTGGCTAAAGGGCTCTGCACACAGCGTGCGATTTCTGTTGCGCGTCAACATTCCATTTTGAAGTTTGAATGGAAGTCTATGAGAACATCGCATTTCAACACACACGGCCCCGATTTTAATCGCACGGCGAAAATTCGATTCCATTCATTTTGAATGGGAAAAAGCACAAATTTGACAGTGCGACAAAACTCGCACGCCGTGTGCTTTGTCCCATTCAAAATGAATGGAATCGAATTTTCGCCGTGCGATTAAAATCGGGGCCGTGTGTGTTGAAATGCGATGTTCTCATAGACTTCCATTCAAACTTCAAAATGGAATGTTGACGCGCAACAGAAATCGCACGCTGTGTGCAGAGCCCTTAAGGGTTAGGTTGGAGTCACAACACCTGGCTAAGGGTTAGGTTGGAGTCACAACACCTGGCTAAGGGTTAGGTTAGAGTCACAACACCTGGCTAAGGGTTAGGTTAGAGTCACAACACCTGGCTAAGGGTTAGGTTAGAGTCACAACACCTGGCTACGGGTTAGGTTAGAGTCACAACACCTGGCTCAGGGTTAGGTTGGAGTCACAACACCTGGCTAAGGGTTAGGTTAGAGTCACAACACCTGGCTCAGGGTTAGGTTAGAGTCACAACACCTGGCTAAGGGTTAGGTTAGAGTCACAACACCTGGCTAAGGGTTAGGTTAGAGTCACAACACCTGGCTACGGGTTAGGTTAGAGTCACAACACCTGGCTCAGGGTTAGGTTGGAGTCACAACACCTGGCTAAGGGTTAGGTTAGAGTCACAACACCTGGCTCAGGGTTAGGTTAGAGTCACAACACCTGGCTAAGGGTTAGGTTAGAGTCACAACACCTGGCTAAGGGTTAGGTTAGAGTCACAACACCTGGCTCAGGGTTAGGTTGGAGTCACAACACCTGGCTAAGGGTTAGGTTAGAGTCACAACACCTGGCTAAGGGTTAGGTTAGAGTCACAACACCTGGCTAAGGGTTAGGTTAGAGTCACAACACCTGGCTAAGGGTTAGGTTAGAGTCACAACACCTGGCTAAGGGTTAGGTTATGGCGCTTTTCCACTACGATGCAGACCTGGTGCCGACCTGGTGCTGACCTAGGTCTGCCCGCTTCGGTTCCCTTTTCCATTCGTCGGTCCGGGTCGCTTCAGTCCTAGGTCCCAGGTACCACATCCGAGCAGGGACCTGGGACCTGGGACCTGGGACGCACGCAGTGACATGTGACGCTGCACACCGTTGATTGGTCAATGGACAATCGTCATCCCATGTCCCATCCCATATTATTTCTTCACAACCGCCATCTTGAAAATACCACATTCACTAGGAAAATGTCACTACATTTTCTGTAATAGCTTATTAATAAAGATTCGGAAAATTATGCTGACCATCGTATTATCTTAGTTTAATGTCATTTCAATGAATCATATAACTTTTATTTACAACAAGCACAACACAAAAATCGCTATTATGCACCGTGTTTGTCCGTGAATAACACCGGCTGTGGAGGTGGTAAAAAAAACACAATACTCCTTTGCTAACTTCACCATCTGTCTACGGTCATTTTGAGCCCTTAACCACCGCGCTGACACCCCGAGAAGTTATGCTTTTAACCGTAAACTCGATGAACCGGGAGTTCGCCAGCAGCCGTCCAGCCATTTTCACCATTCACTCATGAGTCAAATGCCGGTTTTAACAGGGAATTCGCTCCGCGCTGTGTCCACGGTGATAGGAGTGGATGATCGACTCCATTCAAAAACTTTTGAATTCCCTGGCTTCTCCTCTTTCCGGACACGTTTGAATTGTTATCCTAACCCCCGGTAAACCGAAGTTATTAACCCGCAAACGGCACCGTGTTTGTCTGTGAATAACACCGGCTGTGTCAAATTCCGGTAGATTCGCGTCTTGTCTGCGTTTCCCGATGATGATACTACAGTTCATAAAGCAGACAAGTGAAGGCAGTGGTTTTAAGGGTTCAAAAAACATGACTTTATTATGTGTACATAGCTTCCTCTCTCTCTTTCTCTTTCTCTCCCAAAAAATCACTGCTGTGTACACCCGGAAGCTTTTTGCCAGGCTGCGTGTGACGCGTAACTCCGCCTACTATCGACGACTCCTCCTACTAGTCCGGTTCGGTTTGTGTAATGGAAACAGAACAGATCAAAAGTGACCCGACCTGACCCGACCCGACCCGACCTGACCCGACCCGGGCCGGTCAATGGAAAAGCGGCTTTAGAGTCACAACACCTGGCTCAGGGTTAGGTTAGAGTCACAACACCTGGCTAAGGGTTAGGTTAGAGTCACAACACCTGGCTAAGGGTTAGGTTAGAGTCACAACACCTGGCTAAGGGTTAGGTTGGAGTCACAACACCTGGCTAAGGGTTAGGTTAGAGTCACAACACCTGGCTCAGGGTTAGGTTGGAGTCACAACCTACCTGCAGGCACACCTTTGTCTGAGTACAATATTGGCCAAACACCGGCCAATGCACTAATATTTGTTGAAAGCATATTGTCTGCACTAATCTATGGGTGAATTGGTCGCAGTCCAGAAGGACTACCTTCAAAATATAGCTGTTATAAGACATTTGAATTCCTCAGACAAATGCCTCGAATTCAAACTCAAATGGATAGATGTTTCTCTTGACCGCCAGAGGGGTGTGATTTTGAGGTTAGGGTTAGTGTGATGTGTGATATGTCAAGTATGTAGGCATCAGAGGTCCTCACCATTTCTATGTGATGCTGTCTTAGCTATTTGTTAGGTAAATTAGTTGAATAATATGTTTAATTCAATATATTCTGTTTCATGCAGGAGGAGAGAGTCCACACTCGTGCTGCTCTGACAGTGGGAACAGTCCTTCTGAGTCAGGGGGACCAGACCTGCAGACGCCCAAGGCAAAGAGTCCGTTTAACTGCCTTCTGTGTGGACACGGATTTACCAGAGCACAAGGTCTGAAAGGCCACCATAGAATCCATACAGGAGAAAAGCCGTTTGTCTGTGTGCAATGTGAGAAAAGCTTTCGTACTTCCGCACAATTAAACAATCATCAGAGAATTCACAGTGGAGAGAAACCGTTTCACTGTTCTCAATGTGGAAAATGTTTCCATTCTTCTACCAATCTATGGGTACATATGCGGGTTCACTCCGGAGAGAAACCCCACCTGTGCATAGAATGTGGTATGAGTTTTTCCCGCTTTCAACAGCTCAAAATCCATCAGAGAATCCATACAGGAGAAAAACCCTTTGTCTGTGTGCAATGTGGAAACAGTTTCTCTGTGAAAGGCAGCCTACAGACACATGAAAGAATTCACACCGGAGAGAAACCTTACAGTTGTTCTGACTGTGGGAAAGGTTTTGCAAGGATCGACAATTTAACTTTCCACCAGCGGATACACAGGTCAGACAAGCCCTACTACTGTGTTGACTGTGGTAAAAGGTTTGTTTCATCTGGAGCATTAACTAAACATCGGAGAATTCACACTGGTGGAAAACCACTTCACTGTTCTGAATGTGGAAAATGTTTCAGTACTTCTAGCAATCTACGTGAACATTATGCAGGTGCACACTAGTGAGAAACCCCACCTATGAATAGAATGTGGTAAGAGTTTTTCCAAAGAGTTTCACCATCTGCCTGGAGGAGATAAAGGCGTGGATGAGAGTTAACTTCCTTCAATTAAATAGCTGCAAAACAGAAGCCATCCTCATCGGCACCCCTCACCAGGTTAAATCATCCCCCATAACAAGCATCACTTTCTCTGGACAGGTTATCCCTCTGTCATCCGTCGTCACCAACCTTGGTGTTCGAATGGACCCCCACCTCAACTACGAGGCCCACATTAAACACATATCCAAAACGTCATTCTTCCACCTTAGAAATATAGCAAAACTCCGCCCCACCCTGTCTTTGCCCGATGCAGAGAAGTTAGTCCATGCCTTTGTCTCCTCCAGGCTCGACTGCTGCAACGCACTTCTCATCGGGATCCCTAGCAAGAGCCTTCAGAAGCTCCAGTACATTCAGAACAGCGCTGCTAGGATCCTGATGAGAGTGCGCAAATACGATCACATCACACCCATCCTCCACTCACTACACTGGCTTCCCATCTCCTCTCAGATCATTTACAAAATCTCACTGTTAACTCATCAATGCATTCACGGCAACGCACTCCCTTACCTCAAGGACCTGGTCAAATCCCACAGCCCCTCCACTCGCACTCTCCGCTCATCAAATGCAAACGTCCTCAAACCCACCAAAACCCACCTCCGCTCCATGGGAGACCGGGCCTTCTGCTCCATCGCCCCCGAACTGTGGAACGCCCTCCCTGCCCACCTGAGAGCACCACAGTCGGTCGACTCTTTTAAGAGCGGACTTAAGACTCATCTTTTTAACAAAGCGTTCCAGTAGCCAGATTTGTATTTATATTTTTTTTTTGCCACAGTGTCTTTTTAACCTTTCTGCTTTTGATGTTTTTAGTGATCTTTATTGTGTTGTGCTGTTTTTGTTTCTTTTATTGACTGTAGCACTTTGAGATTCTTGAAATGTAAAGTGCTTTATAAATAAAATCCATTATTATTATTATTAAATCTCAATGTCAAAATCCACCAGAGAATCCATACAGGAGAAAAGCCTTACAGCTGCTCTGACTGTGATGAAAGCTTCAGAATGTCGTCTGCTCTAAGAACACACCAGAGAAAACACCATGGTGTATAAACAGGACCCTTGTGCTGCTTCCAACACCCTCCCCCACTCTGGCCAGGACACTGAATGACCAGACTAATCACCCTCACCCATTCCGCTTTTTTCACATCAATTTGGGTGACGTGTGAATCGTGGAAAGCCAAAGAGTTTTTATTTGGAGGGGGGGGGGGGACAGACAAATCTCCTTAACTATTCTTACAGAAGTAATTCATGTAATTTAGGGTAAGTGCCTTACTCAAGGGCACACTAGTGGTGGTGTTCCCAGTTGGGATTTGAACTCATGACCTTCTGTTCACCAGTCCAACTCACGACCCACTAGGTCACCACTGCCCCTACTAGTCCTCCTCTTGTCTTGCCTTGACCCCCCTCACTGTTCACAGTCCACACCAGCCCACCTTGTTAGTACAGTCAACAGGATGTTATTGATGATGATGTCATGATGATGATGATGATGATGATGTCATGATGATGTCATGATGATGATGTCATAATGATTGCTGACTGATGAAGCCTAAACCAGTAGAGTTGTATATGAGACTGTAAGGTAGTGAGCCCTGACCTTAGGGCATCTGACGTCTACTGCTCTGTGTTGCTATAGCAACAGTAACTTTTATATACCTGTAAAAGCTATTTGTCACTTTGTACATTTAGTGTGTCTACATGAAGTATACATAACGCCTACACCAGGTGTATGATTTGTTGTGCTTCACCTACATATACTGTGTCTGTTTGCACATGTTATGAAATATGATTAATAAATCATCTAAATGATCAATGAGTAATATGTTGATATGGATATTTTCAGTATATTTTTATTCTCCTCTTCCTCCATCACCTCCTCCTCCTCCTTCCCATTCTCCTCCTCAACCTCAACCCCCTCCTCCTGCTCCTCTTCATCCCATTCCTCAGGGCTCTCAAGTTTTGAACAGAGTTCAGAGTGAGATTTTGGCGGCGGCGGGGGTGGGCGGGGTCTGATCTGATAAATGACATCAATTTGTAAAAAAAATAAAAATAATCACACACACACAGTCTCAGCGTCAAAGGATATGGTCTTCTCCCACGTCGACCAGTCTGTAGCCACTTCGAGATGTGAATGATCAATTCAAATAATCTGTCCTCTTCTGTGTAGCGAGCATCTGAATCAATAGCTCCAGTCAGCCCGTGTCGTTGGAATCAGAACGTTGTTTGTTGTAGCGGGAATATCAAAATGTTACCCGGATACAGCAATGCTATTATTTTCTGATTGGCTGTTCGGTAGCTATATTTTTATTTGATTAGCTGGTGCGTGGCCTTCTGAACTCTAGGGGAACCAGAGGGAACTCACTTGATTCTCTACCTGTTCTATTTTTAAAAAATAGCGGCGCAACTTGGTGGGCGCCCCTGGTAATTTCTCTGCGTGAGAAATACAAGGTGTGGCGTGTGAGCGTGTGAACGGATTGAAATGCGTGTGTCTCACGCCCAATGCGTGAGACTTGAGAGCCCTGCAATTGTAGATGTTAACAGTAGGCCTATTTGTTAAAATTAATCGACAACAGTGGTGAATGTGTGGAATTTACATTCAATATGTGGAATTTACATTCATCTTATAGCACAGCGGTCACGAACCACGGGACCAGAGTCGGGGCCTAGGTGAAGCTCCTGGAGACACTCATTCACCACTAGCATGTGAGACATGTGGACCACTGACTCCTCCTGAGAGACACACAGAGAGAGAAAGAGAGACACAGAGAGAGAGGTTGAGGAAATATTGTCCATCTCTACCTGAGGACTGGACAGCAGGTGTGTTGACTGACTGAGTGTGTGTGTGTGTGTGTGTGTGTGTGTGTGTGTGTGTGTGTGTGTGTGTACCTGGTGGCTGAAGAGCAGAGGTCTGCTGAGGTTGACAGAGCGAAGACTCTTGTTTGTATTCAACACAAATGCTGTCACACTCTGAGTCCCCTACAGAGATACATGACAACGCTGTATGAGAGAGTGTGTGTGTGTGTGTGCACAGTGTAAATAAACATATGAATTGCCTCCCTGATTGTTGCCATAACTATTAGTGTGGTGTACTACAATTAAAGAGCCTACAGGAACCAGTAACCAAATGAATGAATTGCTCCGGGAACCACATGAAACTTGACATCCCTAAACCGCTGATCTCACTTAAATCTTAGTCTTTTTAAAAAATCTTAATTCTAAACATTACTCAGGAGACAGACAACCCAGGTCAAGTGACATAAACTAGTTTATCTGACACAAACAGTATTAAACCACATTTAAATGAGGATAGCCGTTTTGGTAATCGTGTAGTAGTGCCTCAAACAATCCTGGAGAAATAGATAGCGTTCTGGGTGACAGGATGGTCAGGAATGACCAGAGGCTAGCAAGGCGAGGGGGACCGGATCTGGTGGCTGGTCCTTGGTGTGTGAGGGGGCCAGGGCCAGGGTTACAGCAGGGTTGGGGCCAGCTGTGAGCGCCAGGGCAGCGTTGCTGGCTGGGTCTCCGTCCAGGCCGTAGCAGGGCGTCCAGTAGTAGTGTCTCCTCAGACCGTGGAAGACCTCGGCCAGACACACACGGCCGTCCACCTCGTACACGCTCACGTCTGTCTGGTCCCCCACCAGACGACCGCTGGCCAGCAGACGGCTGAACTCCTAGAGGCAAGAGGGGAGACAGAGAGTGAGTGAGTGTGTGTTTGGGGGGGATTCTAATGCCTATACACCAAGGATGTCAGGGATAAGGGTTATAGAGAGAGAGAGAGTGTGTGTGTGTGTGTGTGTTACCTGACAGACGGGCTCCTCTAGTCGGTTGCCCCAGATGTAGATGTGTGTGAGTGTGGTGGTCGTCTGCATGGCTCGGGCCAGCGACACCAGACCCAAACTGCCTATGTTGTTACTAGTGATGGACAGCCTGAGGGAGATGATGATGAGATGGAGATAAAAAAATGTCCGTATGGAGATTAAAAGGAAGAGGGAGGGGAAAGAGCCAAACAAATCTGTCACTCTTACCCTAGGGTTATATGGGTGAACAGTTGTAGTTGAGGGTAAGGATTGGGAGTGTGTGTGCGTGTGCGTGTGCGTGTGTGTGTGACTCACCCTCTCAGGCTGCAGGTCGGCAGGGAGATAGCCTCGCTCAGGTACCGGGCTCCGTCGTCTTCAATCCGATTGGATGACAGGTCTAGGATCTCTAAGGTTCTGTTCTGTTTCAGAGCCTCTGATAGACACTTCACCCCATCACGGGTCACATGGTTACTGCAGAGAGAGGAGAGAGAACGTGTGTGTGTATGTTTGTGTGTGTGTGTGTGTGTGTGTGAGAGAGAGAATGTGAAGTTCATGTGTGCACAGACTGCATACGTGTGTGTGTGTGTGTGTGTGTGTGTGTGTGTGTGTGTGTGTGCGTACCATCGTAGATCGAGGTATCGTAGAGTGTAGTTCGTTCTGAGGGCCTCAGCCAGTCTCTCCAGACCAGAGTCAGTCATCTGCATCTTCCCTAGGTGAAGCTCCTGGAGACACTTATTCACCACCAGCATGTGAGACATGTGGACCACTGACTCCTCCTGAGAGACACAGAGAGATACAGAGAGACACAGAGAGAGAAAGAGAGACACAGAGAGAAAGAGAGACACACAGAGAGAAAGAGACACACACAGAGAAAGAGACACACAGAGAGATCCAGAGAGAGAAATAGAGACACAGGGACAGAAAGAGAGACACAGAGAGAGAAAGAGACACAGAGAGAGACAGAGAGAGACAGAGAGACACAGAGAGAGAGAGAGACACACAGAGAGAAAGAGAGACAGAGAGAGAAAGAGAGACACAGAGAGAAAGAGAGAGGTTGAGGAAATACTGTCCATCTCTACCTGAGGACTGGACAGTGTGTGTGTGTCTGTGTATACCTGGTGGCTGAATAGGAGGGGTCTGCTGAGGTTGACAGAGCGAAGACTCTTGTTGCTGTCCAACACGATGGCAAATGCTATCACACTCTGAGTACCCTACAGAGAGATACATGAAAACGCTGTATGAGAGAGTGTGTGTGTGTGTGTGTGTGTGTGTGTGTGTGTGTGTGTGCGTGTTACCAGGTCACAGTCAGCCATGTCCAGCTCCTGCAGAGTAGTGTTGACCTGTAGCATGCTAGCAAAGTGCATGGCTCCTCTGTTCCCTATCTTATTACCAGTCAACCTCAGAGAGAGCAGGGCATCATTATACTGAAGAGAGAGAGATAGGGAGAGAGAAAGCGAGAGAGGGAGAGATGGGGAGAGAGAAAGAGAGAGAGAGATAGGGAGAGAGAAAGCAAGAGAGGGAGAGATGGGGAGGGAGAAAGAGAGAGAGAGATAGGGAGAGAGAAAGCAAGAGAGGGAGAGATGGGGAGAGAGAAAGAGAGATGTTTTGTATAAATGACAATCTATGACATATTGTAATCTAAAGACTTTCAGTACAGGATGGCTACAGTACAGTAGATGCATGTGGAGTGTGTCTGTACGAACATGCAGACTCTTGGCGAGGTGCTCCGCTCCGTCAGTCAGTATGTCATCATTACCCATCAGGTCCAGAGAGAGCAGGGACGTGTTCTCCTGTTCAACACCATTAAAAGAAGTAGAAGCACACTCAAGTTCCATATGCATCAAATTGTGGTTTAATAGGACAGCCGTTTCGGCCGTAAATACACACATACAGTGCAAGACAGCCATTAAATAGTCAGGTAGGCTAATTGAATAGATAGCACCTGTGAGAGCACACCTGACTGGGATTACAATGACGTCATAAATACATGAATCAAAACAATCAGTGTCTCAAGTAGGCTATATACACTAACTCAAGATTCTATGCACATGAATAGATTTATCGGTGAAGGCTAGATAGAAATAACATGTAGCCTAATGCATAGAGATGAGTCCTGAAAGAAGAAAAGAAAAGAATCATACAATAGAGATGGGGGGGGGGGGGGGGGGGGAGCCTAGGTGGGGAACACATCATCTGACCAACTGTTCAACACAAACAACACCGCTTCACTGACCCAACCACATTGGGACAACACACACATGCCATTAACGTGAAGGTGATTAAGTAGCTCCAGGTAAGTTACCCATAAGTGCAGGGATCTAGGGTCATGTCATCCACCACCAATGCATAAGGAGGTTAGTGTTCAATTCATCTCAAATCACTTCCACATAGCTCTCGAAGTTTACTGGCAAATTTTTGTGTATCTCCACCATCCTTTTTGGACCAGATGAGCCCGCTTTCAGTACTAGCTATGCTGTTCCCACAGTGTAACACTCTGAACAACCTACCTCTCAGAAAACACTGTGACTCCAACAGTGCAGGAAAACAGGCCATCTCTTTATTTTTTTCCCTTTGTAGTTCTTTGTGTTTTTTTTCTGAACATATAGGTCTAGATAGTGATGGAAGACCCCATTGTCATATGGGTTTTGGAAAAATAAGCTTGCTGCTGATTATAGTAAATGATTTAGTGTTGTTTGTAGCACAGTGCTTGCTTCCTTTTACATGGGAAATGTACTTGTCCATTCAGTTGATGCTGAAATTGGTATTTGTAAGTGTGATTGCTGTTTTTCTGAATTTTTAACCAATTCAATTACTGTATGTTGTTTGATACTTAGCCTACAATGGAAGCTCCATGCGGTCAGATACTGCTGCCTGCACATATTGTTTTGCACATAATCTGTAGCCTACGTCTCTAATTTATACATCTGTATACATCATACTGTACATAGCTACCGTAACTGTACATACCTTACTGTTATCCATCTCTTCTATATACTTAGGCTACTACCTGCTGTACTTACCATACTATAATTATCACTCCATAACTGTAAATAAACTAAATCACTATATTTATTTTTTTTGGAATGGAATGGACTTTATTTGTCATTGCTACAGTACAGGTACCAAACAACGAAATTTAGGAGGGGTGGCTCCCCTGGTGTTAGGAAAGGGAAAAAAACCACATTTAGAAAAAGAATAAAATCACAAGAAGGTAAGGAGCTGGTTTACATAAATAAAGGCTATGTACACAATCCACTGTACTATACTGCACAGATAGTCAACTAGGGTTGTCATATTGCACAAAAGTATTTTTTCACGTTATTTAAAGTGTCACAGTTTGCAGGCTTGAAATGTACATGTTTGTGCCTCAGCACTAGCTGCCATACAATCCGTCCGGACTGTCCTGGGCCCAGAACTTAGGCCTTTGCTGTGTTCAGGGCCTTGACGGCCCTGTGGTAGAAGCAGTTCTTCAGTCTGTTTGTCTTAGCGGCCGGGGTCCTGTACCTCCTTTTCGAGGGCAGCCTGATAAAGTGTACGTGGGTCGGGTCCCTGGAGATCTTGGAGGCCTTCCTGAGACAGCGTGTGTTGTACAGCTCTTCCAGAGAGGGGAGGGGGGCGCCGGTGATCTTCTGTGCTGTTCTCACGACTCTCTGTAGCGCATTTCTCTCCGCTGTTGTGCAGCTGTAGAACCAGTTGCAGATGCCGTAGGTGAGGATGCTCTCCACTGCGCCGCGGTAGAAGGCCACCAGTATCTCCTGCTTGTTGTGTTCTTTCCTGAGGCATCTCAGGGTGTATAGCCGCTGTTGTGCCCTCTTGATGGTGCCTTTTTTGTTGTCCTTCCAGGCCAGGTCATCCCGCATGTGATGTCCCAGGAATCGGAGGGTTGAGACTCTCTCCACGCTCTCTCCGTCGATGAGCAGGGGCTGGATCTCGGACTTTTTCCTCCTGAAGTCTACGATGAATTCCTGGGTCTTTGACTTGTTTAGCAGCAGGTTGTTAACCTTGCACAGCTTGCTCAGTTGCTCTAACTCATCCCTGTACGCCGCCTCGTCCCCCCCCGAGATACATCCCACCACGGTGGTGTCGTCTGCAAACTTTACGATGTAGTTGCTGGGGTGGACGGGGGTGAAGTCGTGGGTGTAGAGGTTGTAGAGGATGGGGCTTAGCACGCAGCCCTGGGGGGACCCAGTGCTGAGGCTGAGGGCTGTGGAGGTGTGGGGGCCCACCCGCACCCTCTGGGGGCGGTCGGTCAGGAAGTCCTTGATCCACGCACATATAGAGTGTGATAGACCCAGGTCTAGTAGTTTGGTCACTAGCCTGTCTGGAAGGATGGTGTTGAAGGCGGAGCTGAAGTCCACGAAGAGCAGTCTCGCGTAGCTGTTTCCCCTCTCCAGGTGAGATAGAGTGGCGTGGAGAGTCGTCGCTATGGCGTCCTCTGTGGACCTGTGGGCTCTGTAGGCAAACTGGTATGGATCCAGGTTGGGCGGGAGGCGTGTGAGTATGTGGGCCCGGACTAGTTTCTCGAAGCACTTCATGATGATTGGTGTGAGTGCCACCGGGCGGTAGTCGTTTAGGCAGCTCGCCGTGCTTTTCTTCGGGACTGGGATGATAGTTGAGGTTTTCAGGCAGGGTGGGACGGTGGCCTGGGACAGGGACTGGTTAAAGATGTTGGTGAAAACCCCGGCCAGCTGGTCGGCGCAGTCTCTCAGCACCCGTCCCAGGACGCCATCCGGCCCCGAGGCTTTCCTGGGGTCCACCGCCTTCAGTACGCGTCTCACCTCATGCTCTGTGAGGGTGAGGCTGCTGAGAGCTGGAGAGAGTGGTGTTTGTGTTGCGGTTACCTCCGTTCGCCCCTCGTCGAACCGGCGTAGAAGGTGTTCAGCTTTCCTGCCAGCAGGGGGTCGTCCTCTGCGGCTGTGAGCCTGTTGGCTCTGAAGTTTGTCATCTGCTGAACCCCCTGCCACATCCGCCTGGAGTCGTTGCTCAGGAGGCATTCCTCAATCTTCTCTCTGTGCTCTGCCTTGGCCGCTTTGATGCCGCGCTTTAGGTTGGCCGTGGTGGAGCTGTACAGCGGTGTGCTCTTCCCTGCGAAGAAGGCGTTGTCCCTCTCGTTGATCAGTTTTTGGACCTTCCCAGTCATCCATGGCTTCGTGTTGGGGTAGACCCGGACCCGTTTGTCCACGGTGACTGAGTTGGTGCAGTTCACTATGTGGTTCAGAACCGACGACGTGTACTGTTCCAGGTCCTCATGCTCATATTCCTGCCATAGGGTGTCATTTAGGCAGATCTGCAGTGGAGCGGACCCTTCTGGCCAGGTTCTGACAGTCTTAGTGGTGATGGGAGCACTTTTCCCCATTGTAGTGTATGCAGGAATCAGGAGGATTGACACATGGTCAGACATGCCTAGATGAGCTAGCGGACTAGCCTTGTAAGCACGTTTGATGTTGGTGTATACCTTATCCAGTGTTTTTTCTCCTCTCGTTGCACATTTCACATGCTGATAGAACTTGGGTAGTACTGCCTTCAGGTCGACATGATTAAAGTCCCCCGCTATGATGTGAATAGCCTGTGGATCAGTGCTTTGTTGGCTACTGATGACTTCATATAGTCGCGCCAATGCTACTCTGCTGTCTGCGCTAGGCGCTATATACACACATGTAATTAGCACCGCGTTAAACTCCCTAGGGAGGTATGTGGGTCGGCATTTAACAGTCAAGTATTCCAAGTCTATTTCCCGTCAGTTTGATGGTGATAGCTCTACACAACAGACAGTTTCATGGTGATGATAGCTCTACACAACAGACAGTTTCATGCATGGTGATAGCTCTACACAACAGACAGTTTCATGGTGATAGCTCTAGACAACAGACAGTTTCATGGTGATAGCTCTACACAACAGACAGTTTCATGGTGATAGCTCTACACAACAGACAGTGTCATGGTGATAGCTCTACACAACAGACAGTTTCATGGTGATAGCTCTACACAACAGACAGTTTCATGGTGATAGCTCTACACAACAGACAGTTTCATGGTGATAGCTCTACACAACAGACAGTTTCATGGTGATAGCTCTACACAACAGACAGTTTCATGGTGATAGCTCTACACAACAGACAGTTTCATGGTGATAGCTCTACACAACAGACAGTTTCATGGTGATAGCTCTACACAACAGACAGTTTCATGGTGATAGCTCTACACAACAGACAGTTTCATGGTGATAGCTCTGCACAACAGACAGTTTCATGATGATAGCTCTACACAACAGACAGTTTCATGGTGATAGCTCTACACAACAGACAGTTTCATGGTGATAGCTCTACACAACAGACAGTTTCATGGTGATAGCTCTACACAACAGACAGTTTCATGATGATAGCTCTACACAACAGTTTCATGGTGATATCTCTACACAACAGACAGTGTCATGGTGATAGCTCTACACAACAGACAGTTTCATGATGATAGCTCTACACAACAGACCGTTTCATGATGATAGCTCTACACAACAGACAGTTTCATGGTGATAGCTCTACACAACAGACAGTTTCATGGTGATAGCTGGTTTGTTTGGGCTTCTCCTCAGCCTTGCTAGCAGGCCTCCCCGGCGGCCTCGCCGTTTCCTACGGTCTCGCCGCCGGCGTTTCCGCCTCAGGGAGGGGACTGTGAACCAGGGCTCTCCCGGTAGCCTGGCGATGTCCTTGTCAATTCTGTATTGCTCCAGGAAATCCGCCGTAACTATCTTGTCGGTTTTTTTGCACTTCTGGTTAGACGCTAAACTGCATTTTATTGTCTGGTACTTGGACTCAGAAGATTACCATGCATTTAGAAGTATACGCCCTCTTTTAGATGTTTGATGTATGTCTATCCATGAAACTCTCTCTCTCTCACACACACACACACACACACACACACACACACAACACACACACACACAATTGCCTTTCCATTGATGTTTAGTAGACACACTCGGTGAAGACACCATAGTCACCATACCGCTTCCCTAACATGTTAGTTCCGCTCTCGTTATTTAAGTTAGGCTTATCTTTTGTTTTAGGCAACTTTTTTTCTTCGTAGGGGTCTAACTGTGTCAGTCTTGGTTCTTTTCAACTACACACCGTCGTGTGACTTGTTTACCTGAATGAGGTCAGCGAGATATTCCGCCCCTGTGTTTGTGATGTTGTTGTACCTGACATCCAGACCTGTCAATCAAAGAAAAACGCCGGAATTATTTGACAGCTGCATTTCTCAATAACAATGATATAGTCTCTGTTGTCATTTCCACCGTCATCTGCACTGATCTGATGATAACACAGAATGAAATGTGTCCCTCTCGTGCTCTGAAAGGAGCTGCTGCTGCCCACTGTCTTGACTTGAGATGCGAGTCTCCTCACACGACGTTCTCCTCACCTGTCACTGACTCACCTGTCACTGACTCACCTGTCACCTCCTCACCTGTCACCTCCTCACCTGTCACCTCCTCACCTGTCACCTCCTCACCTGTCACTGACTCACCTGTCACCTCCTCACCTGTCACTGACTCACCTGTCACATCCTCACCTGTCACCTCCTCACCTGTCACTGACTCACCTGTCACCTCCTCACCTGTCACTGACTCACCTGTCACCTCCTCACCTGTCACCTCCTCACCTGTCACTGACTCATTCTTCAGGAGAGTTCTTGTGAGAGCAAATACATCGTCGTCGGTCAACTTCTGAACACGTTTCAGCCGATTATTTCCCGTCAGTTTGATGGTGATAGCTCTACACAACAGACAGTGTCATGGTGATAGCTCTACACAACAGACAGTGTCATGGTGATAGCTCTACACAACAGACAGTTTGATGGTGATGATAGCTCTACACAACAGACAGTTTCATGGTGATGATAGCTCTACACAACAGACAGTTTCATGGTGATAGCTCTACACAACAGACAGTTTCATGGTGATAGCTCTACACAACAGACAGTGTCATGGTGATAGCTCTACACAACAGACAGTTTCATGGTGATAGCTCTACACAACAGACAGTTTGTTGGTGATAGCTCTACACAACAGACAGTTTCATGGTGATGATAGCTCTACACAACAGACAGTTTGATGGTGATGATAGCTCTACACAACAGACAGTTTCATGGTGATGATAGCTCTACACAACAGACAGTTTCATGGTGATAGCTCTACACAACAGTCAGTTTCATGGTGATAGCTCTACACAACAGACAGTTTCATGGTGATAGCTCTACACAACAGACAGTTTCATGGTGATAGCTCTACACAACAGACAGTTTGATGGTGATGATAGCTCTACACAACAGACAGTTTCATGGTGATGATAGCTCTACACAACAGTCAGTTTCATGGTGATAGCTCTACACAACAGACAGTGTCATGGTGATAGCTCTACACAACAGACAGTTTCATAGTGATAGCTCTACACAACAGACAGTTTCATGATGATAGCTCTACACAACAGACCGTTTCATGGTGATAGCTCTACACAACAGACAGTTTCATGGTGATAGCTCTACACAACAGACAGTTTCATGGTGATAGCTCTACACAACAGACAGTTTCATGGTGATAGCTCTACACAACAGACAGTTTCATGGTGATAGCTCTACACAACAGACAGTTTCATGGTGATGATAGCTCTACACAACAGACAGTTTCATGGTGGTGATAGCTCTACACAACAGACAGTTTCATGGTGATAGCTCTACACAACAGACAGTTTCATGGTGATAGCTCTACACAACAGACAGTTTCATGGTGCTAGCTCTACACAACAGACAGTTTCATGGTGATAGCTCTACACAACAGACAGTTTCATGGTGATAGCTCTACACAACAGACAGTTTCATGGTGATAGCTCTACACAACAGACAGTTTGATGGTGATGATAGCTCTACACAACAGACAGTTTCATGGTGATGATAGCTCTACACAACAGACAGTTTCACGGTGATAGCTCTACACAACAGACAGTTTCATGGCGATAGCTCTACACAACAGACAGTTTCATGGTGATAGCTCTACACAACAGACAGTTTCATGGTGATAGCTCTACACAACAGACAGTTTCATGGTGATAGCTCTACACAACAGACAGTTTCATGGTGATGATAGCTCTACACAACAGACAGTTTCATGGTGATAGCTCTACACAACAGACAGTTTCATGGTGATAGCTCTACACAACAGACAGTTTGATGGTGATAGCTCTACACAACAGACAGTTTCATGGTGATAGCTCTACACAACAGACAGTTTCATGGTGATAGCTCTACACAACAGACAGTTTCATGGTGGTGATAGCTCTACACAACAGACAGTTTGATGGTGATAGCTCTACACAACAGACAGTTTCATGGTGATGATAGCTCTACACAACAGACAGTTTCATGGTGATAGCTCTACACAACAGACAGTTTCATGGTGATAGCTCTACACAACAGACAGTTTCATGGTGATAGCTCTACACAACAGACAGTTTCATGGTGATAGCTCTACACAACAGACGGTTTCATGGTGGTGATAGCTCTACACAACAACAGTCAGTTAGATGGTGATGATAGCTCTACACAACAGACAGTTTCATGGTGATAGCTCTACACAACAGACAGTTTCATGGTGATAGCTCTACACAACAGACAGTTTCATGGTGATAGCTCTACACAACAGACAGTTTCATGGTGATGATAGCTCTACACAACAGACAGTTTCATGGTGATAGCTCTACACAACAGACAGTGTCATGGTGATAGCTCTACACAACAGACAGTTTCATGGTGATAGCTCTACACAACAGACAGTTTCATGGTGATAGCTCTACACAACAGACAGTTTCATGATGATAGCTCTACACAACAGTTTCATGGTGATATCTCTACACAACAGACAGTGTCATGGTGATAGCTCTACACAACAGACAGTTTCATGATGATAGCTCTACACAACAGACCGTTTCATGATGATAGCTCTACACAACAGACAGTTTCATGGTGATAGCTCTACACAACAGACAGTTTCATGGTGATAGCTCTACACAACAGACAGTGTCATGGTGATAGCTCTACACAACAGACAGTTTGATGGTGATAGCTCTACACAACAGACAGTTTCATGGTGATAGCTCTACACAACAGACAGTTTCATGGTGATAGCTCTACACAACAGACAGTTTCATGGTGATAGCTCTACACAACAGACAGTTTCATGGTGATAGCTCTACACAACAGACAGTTTCATGGTGATAGCTCTACACAACAGACAGTTTGTTGGTGATAGCTCTACACAACAGACAGTTTCATGGTGATGATAGCTCTACACAACAGACAGTTTGATGGTGATGATAGCTCTACACAACAGACAGTTTCATGGTGATGATAGCTCTACACAACAGACAGTTTCATGGTGATAGCTCTACACAACAGTCAGTTTCATGGTGATAGCTCTACACAACAGACAGTTTCATGGTGATAGCTCTACACAACAGACAGTTTCATGGTGATAGCTCTACACAACAGACAGTTTGATGGTGATGATAGCTCTACACAACAGACAGTTTCATGGTGATGATAGCTCTACACAACAGTCAGTTTCATGGTGATAGCTCTACACAACAGACAGTGTCATGGTCATAGCTCTACACAACAGACAGTTTCATGGTGATAGCTCTACACAACAGACAGTTTCATGATGATAGCTCTACACAACAGACCGTTTCATGGTGATAGCTCTACACAACAGACAGTTTCATGGTGATAGCTCTACACAACAGACAGTTTCATGGTGATAGCTCTACACAACAGACAGTTTCATGGTGATAGCTCTACACAACAGACAGTTTCATGGTGATAGCTCTACACAACAGACAGTTTCATGGTGATGATAGCTCTACACAACAGACAGTTTCATGGTGGTGATAGCTCTACACAACAGACAGTTTCATGGTGATAGCTCTACACAACAGACAGTTTCATGGTGATAGCTCTACACAACAGACAGTTTCATGGTGCTAGCTCTACACAACAGACAGTTTCATGGTGATAGCTCTACACAACAGACAGTTTCATGGTGATAGCTCTACACAACAGACAGTTTCATGGTGATAGCTCTACACAACAGACAGTTTGATGGTGATGATAGCTCTACACAACAGACAGTTTCATGGTGATGATAGCTCTACACAACAGACAGTTTCACGGTGATAGCTCTACACAACAGACAGTTTCATGGTGCTAGCTCTACACAACAGACAGTTTGATGGTGATAGCTCTACACAACAGACAGTTTCATGGTGATAGCTCTACACAACAGACAGTTTCATGGTGATAGCTCTACACAACAGACAGTTTCATGGTGGTGATAGCTCTACACAACAGACTGTTTGATGGTGATAGCTCTACACAACAGACAGTTTCATGGTGATGATAGCTCTACACAACAGACAGTTTCATGGTGATAGCTCTACACAACAGACAGTTTCATGGTGATAGCTCTACACAACAGACAGTTTCATGGTGATAGCTCTACACAACAGACAGTTTCATGGTGATAGCTCTACACAACAGACAGTTTCATGGTGGTGATAGCTCTACACAACAACAGTCAGTTAGATGGTGATGATAGCTCTACACAACAGACAGTTTCATGGTGATAGCTCTACACAACAGACAGTTTCATGGTGATAGCTCTACACAACAGACAGTTTCATGGTGATAGCTCTACACAACAGACAGTTTCATGGTGATGATAGCTCTACACAACAGACAGTTTCATGGTGATAGCTCTACACAACAGACAGTGTCATGGTGATAGCTCTACACAACAGACAGTTTCATGGTGATAGCTCTACACAACAGACAGTTTCATGGTGATAGCTCTACACAACAGACAGTTTCATGATGATAGCTCTACACAACAGTTTCATGGTGATATCTCTACACAACAGACAGTGTCATGGTGATAGCTCTACACAACAGACAGTTTCATGATGATAGCTCTACACAACAGACCGTTTCATGATGATAGCTCTACACAACAGACAGTTTCATGGTGATAGCTCTACACAACAGACAGTTTCATGGTGATAGCTCTACACAACAGACAGTGTCATGGTGATAGCTCTACACAACAGACAGTTTGATGGTGATAGCTCTACACAACAGACAGTTTCATGGTGATAGCTCTACACAACAGACAGTTTCATGGTGATAGCTCTACACAACAGACAGTTTCATGGTGATAGCTCTACACAACAGACAGTTTCATGGTGATAGCTCTACACAACAGACAGTTTCATGGTGATAGCTCTACACAACAGACAGTTTCATGGTGATAGCTCTACACAACAGACGGTTTCATGGTGATAGCTCTACACAACAGACAGTTTCATGGTGATAGCTCTACACAACAGACAGTTTCATGGTGATAGCTCCACACAACAGACAGTTTCATGGTGATAGCTCTACACAACAGACAGTTTCATGGTGATAGCTCTACACAACAGACAGTTTCATGGTGATAGCTCTACACAACAGACAGTTTCATGGTGATAGCTCTACACAACAGACAGTTTCATGGTGATAGCTCTACACAACAGACAGTTTCATGGTGATAGCTCTACACAACAGTTTCATGGTGATATCTCTACACAACAGACAGTGTCATGGTGATAGCTCTACACAACAGACAGTTTCATGATGATAGCTCTACACAACAGACCGTTTCATGATGATAGCTCTACACAACAGACAGTTTCATGGTGATAGCTCTACACAACAGACAGTTTGATGGTGATAGCTCTACACAACAGACAGTGTCATGGTGATAGCTCTACACAACAGACAGTTTGATGGTGATAGCTCTACACAACAGACAGTGTCATGGTGATAGCTCTACACAACAGACAGTGTCATGGTGATAGCTCTACACAACAGACAGTTTCATGGTGATAGCTCTACACAACATACAGTTTCATGGTGATAGCTCTACACAACAGACAGTTTCATGGTGATAGATCTACACAACAACAGACAGTTTGATGGTGATAGCTCTACACAACAGACAGTTTCATGGTGATAGCTCTACACAACAGACAGTTTCATGGTGATAGCTCTGCACAACAGACAGTTTCATGGTGATAGCTCTACACAACAGACAGTTTCATGGTGATGATAGCTCTACACAACAGACAGTGTCATGGTGATAGCTCTACACAACAGACAGTGTCATGGTGATAGCTCTACACAACAGACAGTTTCATGGTGATAGCTCTACACAACAGACAGTTTCATGGTGATAGCTCTACACAACAGACAGTTTCATGGTGGTGATAGCTCTAGACAACAGACAGTTTCATGGTGATAGCTCTACACAACAGACAGTTTCATGGTGATAGCTCTACACAACAGACAGTTTGATGGTGATAGCTCTACACAACAGACAGTTTCATGGTGATAGCTCTAGACAACAGACAATTTGATGGTGATGATAGCTCTACACAACAGACAGTTTCATGGTGATAGCTCTAGACAACAGACAATTTGATGGTGATGATAGCTCTACACAACAGACAATTTGATGGTGATGATAGCTCTACACAACAGACAGTTTCATGGTGATAGCTCTACACAACAGACAGTTTCATGGTCATAGCTCTACACAACAGACAGTTTCATGGTGATAGCTCTACACAACAGACAGTTTCATGGTGATAGCTCTACACAACAGACAGTTTCATGATGATAGCTCTACACAACAGTTTCATGGTGATATCTCTACACAACAGACAGTGTCATGGTGATAGCTCTACACAACAGACAGTTTCATGATGATAGCTCTACACAACAGACCGTTTCATGATGATAGCTCTACACAACAGACAGTTTCATGGTGATAGCTCTACACAACAGACAGTTTCATGGTGATAGCTCTACACAACAGACAGTTTCATGGTGATAGCTCTACACAACAGACAGTTTCATGGTGATAGCTCTACACAACAGACAGTTTCATGGTGATAGCTCTAGACAACAGACAGTGTCATGGTGATAGCTCTACACAACAGACAGTTTCATGGTGATAGCTCTACACAACAGACAGTTTCATGGTGATAGCTCTACACAACAGACAGTTTCATGGTGATAGCTCTACACAACAGACAGTTTCATGGTGATATCTCTACACAACAGTTTCATGGTGATATCTCTACACAACAGACAGTGTCATGGTGATAGCTCTACACAACAGACAGTTTCATGATGATAGCTCTACACAACAGACCGTTTCATGATGATAGCTCTACACAACAGACAGTTTCATGGTGATAGCTCTACACAACAGACAGTTTCATGGTGATAGCTCTACACAACAGACAGTGTCATGGTGATAGCTCTACACAACAGACAGTTTCATGGTGATAGCTCTACACAACAGACAGTTTCATGGTGATAGCTCTACACAACAGACAGTTTCATGGTGATAGCTCTACACAACAGACAGTGTCATGGTGATAGCTCTACACAACAGACAGTTTCATGGTGATAGCTCTACACAACAGACAGTTTGATGGTGATGATAGCTCTACACAACAGACAGTTTCATGGTGATGATAGCTCTACACAACAGACAGTTTCATGGTGATAGCTCTACACAACAGACAGTTTTATGGTGGTGATAGCTCTACACAACAGACAGTTTCATGGTGATAGCTCTACACAACAGACAGTTTCATGGTGATAGCTCTACACAACAGTCAGTTTCATGGTGATAGCTCTACACAACAGACAGTTTCATGGTGATAGCTCTACACAACAGACAGTTTCATGGTGATAGCTCTACACAACAGACAGTTTCATGGTGATAGCTCTACACAACAGACAGTGTCATGGTGATAGCTCTACACAACAGACAGTTTGATGGTGATAGCTCTACACAACAGACAGTTTCATGGTGATAGCTCTACACAACAGACAGTTTCATGGTGATAGCTCTACACAACAGACAGTTTCATGGTGATAGCTCTACACAACAGACAGTTTCATGATGATAGCTCTACACAACAGACAGTCTCATGGTGATGATAGCTTTACACAACAGACAGTTTCATGGTGATGATAGCTCTACACAACAGACAGTTTCATGGTGATAGCTCTACACAACAGACAGTTTCATGGTGATGATAGCTCTACACAACAGACAGTTTCATGGTGATAGCTCTACACAACAGACAGTTTCATGGTGATGATAGCTCTACACAACAGACAGTTTCATGGTGATAGCTCTACACAACAGACAGTTTCATGGTGATAGCTCTACACAACAGACAGTTTCATGGTGATAGCTCTACACAACAGACAGTTTCATGGTGATAGCTCTACACAACAGACAGTTTCATGGTGATAGCTCTACACAACAACAGACAGTTTGATGGTGATAGCTCTACACAACAGACAGTTTCATGGTGATAGCTCTACACAACAGACAGTTTCATGGTGATAGCTCTACACAACAACAGACAGTTTGATGGTGATAGCTCTACACAACAGACAGTTTCATGGTGATAGCTCTACACAACAGACCGTTTCATGGTGATAGCTCTACACAACAGACAGTTTGATGGTGATAGCTCTACACAACAGACAGTGTCATGGTGATAGCTCTACACAACAGACAGTTTCATGGTGATGATAGCTCTACACAACAGACAGTTTGATGGTGATAGCTCTACACAACAGACAGTTTCATGGTGATAGCTCTACACAACAGACAGTTTCATGGTGATAGCTCTACACAACAGACAGTTTCATGGTGATAGCTCTGCACAACAGACAGTTTCATGGTGATAGCTCTACACAACAGACAGTTTGATGGTGATAGCTCTACACAACAGACAGTTTCATGGTGATGATAGCTCTACACAACAGACAGTTTCATGGTGATAGCTCTACACAACAGACAGTTTCATGGTGATAGCTCTACACAACAGACAGTTTCATGGTGATAGCTCTACACAACAGACAGTTTGATGGTGATAGCTCTACACAACAGACAGTTTGATGGTGATAGCTCTACACAACAGACAGTTTGATGGTGATAGCTCTACACAACAGACAGTTTCATGGTGATAGCTCTACACAACAGACAGTTTGATGGTGATGATCTACACAACAGACAGTTTGATGGTGATAGCTCTACACAACAGACAGTGTCATGGTGATAGCTCTACACAACAGACAGTTTCATGGTGATAGCTCTACACAACAGACAGTTTCATGGTGATAGCTCTGCACAACAGACAGTTTCATGGTGATAGCTCTACACAACAGACAGTTTCATGGTGATGATAGCTCTACACAACAGACAGTGTCATGGTGATAGCTCTACACAACAGACAGTGTCATGGTGATAGCTCTACACAACAGACAGTTTCATGGTGATAGCTCTACACAACAGACAGTTTCATGGTGATAGCTCTACACAACAGACAGTTTCATGGTGGTGATAGCTCTAGACAACAGACAGTTTCATGGTGATAGCTCTACACAACAGACAGTTTCATGGTGATAGCTCTACACAACAGACAGTTTGATGGTGATAGCTCTACACAACAGACAGTTTCATGGTGATAGCTCTAGACAACAGACAATTTGATGGTGATGATAGCTCTACACAACAGACAGTTTCATGGTGATAGCTCTAGACAACAGACAATTTGATGGTGATGATAGCTCTACACAACAGACAATTTGATGGTGATGATAGTGTCGTATATTTCCACACACATGCATAGATAGTATGATAGGGGGTCATGCTATTCTGTAGCCTTCATGTTCGCACCAGCGGGCACCCGGAAGGGTGACATCACAGTGACATCACAGGGGACGGCCCTCATGACCATCTAGATAAGGTGATAGGCTATGACCTGTGACTGTATTTGCATAAGAGGGCAGGGATCTGGGGGACTAGGGAAAACCAGCGAGGAAGGGAGGAAGCGGTCTCTTTTTGTCACCAGGCCCCAGCTTAAACACGTGTATGTATAAATCTGTTTGTAACTCGGATTAAATCATCTTAAACTCACTAGCTGTTGTTTGATTCATAACCAATAAGAATACACGACAATGATGGCGAGCAAGTAACGGAGATAATATAGCTTAATTTACAGTATTTTGCAGACTTCAATCTAACGAAGAAGGTAGGTTTCTACAGAGATCGCTCTCTAGTCGATTGGTGTGTTTAAAATAGACTGTAAATCTCAGATAAGTTATAGTCAAAAGAATCTGTGTAACGGTAATCTTGTTGGAATAGAAACACATCTTTCATAGTCTTTAAGCTGGGGTTGGTGAGAGCCGGATTTTGAGGTCCGTTTTTGTAAATATACGATTAGATTGGTATATTGGTGATATAGGGCTGAATTTGGTAATTCGCTTTTTTATGTTAAGATATTAGTTGTGTAACTAATAGCGGTATTACGGAATATCGTGAGTGTGTGTGTAGAATTGTGTTAAGGGTCTGTTTGAAACGACGCCATTGTGTAAGCGGCCATTTGCAGTGTACTGTCAGCAGAGCGTAGACGCCATTTGTGTTGTCCTGTGTAAGCGGAGCGATAACACGCACGCTCGGGCACGCGCGCAGATGCGCAGGACACACACAGAGACCTTCTAGAGGAACAGTGAAAAACATATGAGAAAGATTTGGATGAGATAAATAATAGTTAAACTGGATTGAAAGATAATCTTGATATTGCGGTGTCGTGAAAAGTAATCGTTTATGAAAACAAGTTGTGTTAAAGAGATTGTTTTAAAGCAGGCTACAAACACGCGGGGGTTTCCCCACAGAGAAGGACAAAGACTAGCCCCTCCCTCTCCTCCTTCTTCTCCTGTTGTTCAAACATACAGACACGTTGCGTGTGATTGTTGCATTACATAGATTGTAGTGATTCAAAGATAGAAAGATAGTGAATTGATCATCGGGGGATTTAAAGTAGTTTAAAGATATTTGTCATAGTTTGTTAAAAGTAAAGATAGATTGTGACTTTAGGTTAGATTCAAAGCATATGAGGCAATTTGTGCGTGAGCCTAGACAAGGCTGCTTTCCCTGAGCAGAATCACAGCAGGGTCACAGACCCCAATAAAACGGCCCTGCCTGCTTGCATAGAATGTTGACGAGAGATCTGTAGAGATCACTCATAGATTGATGTTTTTAAATGATTGTTCTATATTAAATTACTTTAATTAATTTAATTAATTACTAATTGGTTGAATTAATTATTCAGATCATTCATTATCTGTTTCACAAAACTTTGATCAATTGTTTTGTGATAATTTAATGATAATCATTCCTTTTTTGATATTTTGATAAATAGCTGAATGACTTCACAGGTTTGCATCAATGAAGTGTCAATGAATAATTCTAATTAATCATTCATTCTTTTCCAAATAACAAGTCGATTTATTTACAGGTTGTAATTAATATTTGTAATTTACATATTTTATTTTAGTTAGGTCATTTCCACAGTGTTTGATTAAGGAATAGCAGAATAGTACATATTTGATAGTTGAGCAGTAAAAGGGTTTTTGTGGATCGGTGAATACTTAGGTGTTGATCAGCCTTTGTGATTTAATAATTGTGTTGACCAGAACTGTAATTAGTATTGAATGAGTAATCAAGTGACACATATTCATAAACAATTAGGAAACACATTTAAGTATAAAGTACTTACACAGCTATTAGATTTAAGTTAATACTGCACTGACATACACAAGAGGCAAGTCTGTTATTCTGAAGTTGCAGGGTTTTTGTGGGGATGGTTAATACAGTTATATTGGACTAGCATTTGTTTAGCAAACAAGACAAAATAAGGTGGGTTGTAAGAAGCGTACACCTTATCTAATATAGAATATTGTCAGCATATTGAGCAAAGTAGAATGGGGTCGAATTCCACGAAGCTGTTAAAAGATATTAGTGAACATCGTGGAATGTTGGCTACGTTATCCCCTATGGCTGTAGTGGAAAAAATGAATCCTCTTGTTAGGGAAATTAGCAAAATGTCTACGAAATGGAATAGCCGTTGGGAATACATTGAACAGCCGTGGCCGAAAGAGGGCAGCATTAATTTACAATTAATTGCAACATTGGAAATACTTATCAATGGGCACAAAGCACATCAAAGAGGAAAGATTAGATCAGAGAAACGCAAGTTAGAGTTAGCTATTTTAGATCTATTTAAGGTAGAGGGACAGAAAATAGCTCAGATGGAACCGGAAAAGAAAAAAGAATTGGCCAGAACACTGGAACAGAAACTGAACATTTCATCCCCAGACCTGTGTCCTGCCCCCAGTCCCCCTCCATATGCTAAGGCACTGGAGGATCATTCCCAGAAGAAGAAGAAGGAGCCAAGGGGAAAAGGGGACGACAGGAGTGACGAGGAAGATGACAGCGAAGATGGCAGTGCAGACTCAAGTGATGACGACAATGCAGATGGAGGCTACAACGCGCAGGTCAGGAAGATGATAGCCACAGCCGAAAGGAAAGGTGGGAGAAGACGCCCGGAGAAAGAGGGAGATTGTCACCGAATGTCATCAAATACATTAAAGAACTGTCCAGTGCTGATTCGGGGTAACAAGATGGAATATCATCCGTGGCATCATACAGATTTGTCTGAAGTGATCGAGAAACTCCCAGTTCTTCAAGAGGGAGGACATTCGTGGACGCGAGAGGTCGACGTGATACTGACAGGAACGCAGGCCGCGATGGGAGACCTGAAAAGACTCTTAGCTTTTATTGCAGGATTGGATACAATGCAGGAAATATTGATGAAGGCAGGACTTCATAGATATATCAATACATCAGTTTATGATCCAGAGCTCTTCGCAGCAAACAGAGGCAGGCTGTGGAAAGCAATCAGAGAGACCTACCCTACTCACATTCACCCAGACAATATCATTGTGAAGCCACTGGGGGGGGATGAGAATCCCAGGGGTTATGTTGCCCGTGTGCACGCTCAATGGAGAAGTGTGACAGGGAAAGACGCTGAAGATAACCCCTTAGAAAAATCCATAATCAGGGAAAAAATACAAGAAGGGCTTCCTACCCCAGTTAAGGATAAGCTAGCAGAAGTGGTGGGGCTACGACACATGAACAAAGCTGTTTATATAGACCACGTAGCTCATCAAGTTGAGTTATATCGAAAGAACATTCAGATACAGAAGGCACGAGACGAAGAATCCCTCAGAATATTGACTCATTTGCAATTGACTGAAAGCGAGAGGAACATAGAGGGAGTGCAGGCTTTAGCCCCACAGCAACAGCCACCTGGAGTGCAGACTGCTACTTACCAGTCCTACTCACAGGGGCCACAAGGGGGGTATCCTGCTACTTACCAGTCCTACCCACAGGGGCCACAAGGGGGGTATCCATACCCACAAGGGCCACCAGGGGTGCAAGCGGTTCCATACCAGATGTACACACAGCCTGGCCAAGGACCACTACCAGGGGGATGGACAGCAGCAGGGAAGGAGATGCTAGAACCATGCCAATGCGACCAGAATGGACATCTAGCCTGTGCCTGCTGCAACAGGCCCCAGGGGGGCGCAGGGGGGAGCCAAGGAGGAGGATATTGGCCCCCTACTACACCTGCTCCAGGAGTGATGAACCCTTACGGAGGCCCAGCAGCTGGCCTATAGGGGTGCCCGGAAGATCCGAGTGGGAGGTGCCAGCTGGTGGTGACAAAGAAGCCTGAAGGCGCCACACACCTCCCTATGTCTAGAGAATATGTGAAGACAATCGGATTTGAGGGAATTAAACAGCTGATTCCTACAACTGAGCTTGTAGACTTAGAGTACAAGGGACAGAGAGCAACTCTGTCAACACTTGTGTCAGAACACACGCCAACAGGGCTGCTAGGGAGAGATGCTCTATGCCAATTGAACTGTACAGTAAAATGCACACCTGACGGCTGTCAGGTGACGGTGCCATCCGGTGTTCAGATTCCATCGACAGCCAGAGTGATTAAGCATAGAACAGACCTACAAGCTTTGCCTTTAAAGGGAGCTGATATAGAATATTGGGTTGATGGGTCTTGTTACGGGGTAGGAGAAACGTTGTGCGCTGGGTATTCCTTAGTTAAAGCACAGAATTCAAAGTTTATTGTAGAACAGGCTGAGGCAGTTCCTCAGCCTTGCTCGGCTCAGTTGGCTGAATTGATTGCCCTCACAGAAGCATGCAACTTGGGAACCGGACGGAGAGTGACAGTGTACACCGACTCTGCCTATGCACATAATGTTTGTCATTTTAATGGAGCTGTATGGAGGGGGCGGGGTTTTAAGAGAACTGATGGTACGCCTATACAGCATCACGCACAGATCATGAAGCTGTTACAAGCCATGATGAAGCCAAAGGAATTAGCCATAGTGAAGTGTGCCACACACAGGTCTGACTCATCACATGTCACACAAGGTAACAGGGCTGCAGAAGATGCAGCCAAAGCCATTACAGGAGCAGACAAGGCAGGTAAAGGTCTTCTGGTCACACATGAAAAACAGTTACAGGGCATGGTCACACTTGAGGATTTATTGATGTTACAGAGTAGAGTAACTACGTTAGACAAGAACGTTTGGCTAGCAAGGGGGGCAAGTCAGGATGACACAGGTCTATGGAGGAATCATGAGGGGTTGGTTGTAGCACCCTCAGATTTATTAGGCATGTTAATACAGGAAGCTCATGGATTAGCACATGTGGCTAGGGGGGAGGTAAGACGCAAGATCACCAAGAAATATGGGTTTTGGAGTCCATATTTGATGGAACAGATTGACCATGCTTTAGGTCAATGTGGGGTCTGTTGGAGAAACAACATCAGAGTGGGTACACCAGTGGTGTCTGGGCATATCCCTACCCCAATAGGGCCACGGGTGGTGGACAGGGGGGTGGATGTACAGAGTAGGCAGGATGTTGTGCCAACAGGTGCCGAGGTCCCCAGAGAACCTGAGAAGGAGGAGCTACGAGGAGATGCTGTGGTGTTGCCAGAGCCAGTGGCAATGCCAGTGTTACAGCCAGTGACATTACCGGCAGTGCCTGAAACCGAGGGGACAGTGGAAAGCTGTCCAGATGCCAATGAACCAGAAACCAACGAAGCAGAGAGTGCTGACAGTCTGGAGGTCCAGCCTGGGAGTGTCCAAAGCCTGGACACCTGTGCTACTGGGGATGCTGGCGAGTGCCTGCACCATGCTTCAGATGATGCTGAGGGCGACTCCCCAGACCTTGATCAGCGTGGGAGGGGACCAGGCGGCTGCCCGAACCTCAATGACACTGACGGACGACGACCAGTTAGGAAAAGATTAAAGACTATGAATAGGGTAGTGAAGCAGCAGATCAAAGGGAACGACGGGAATGGACAGCAGATGATAGCATGGCTGGAAACGGTCTTAGGGGCATGGGAAACTTATTTTGCCAAGATAGGAGCACCTATTATAGCAGACATGATTTTTGACTTTCTTAGGAGACAGGGCCTCATTGACTGTTTTTGGAAAATCAGTCACTCAGTCCACGTTAATGAACTTTTCAGAAGACTAGTCCTCACCTGAGGTGAAGATCTATGCATTAATGCATTCCCTTTGTCCTATGCTTACTGTTGGAGAATTATGTGTTATGATAACTGAATGTCATTATTTGTGTATTGTTTGTTTGTTTCTATATCGTGTGATTGAGGTCAGTTGAGAAGTGATGTGGTGGTTATACAAAGCTAGGAGAGAGGTTCTGTTCCTAGCGCAACGAAAATGGAAAGCTCCTGACTATGAAAGTGTTATCAATCTGAGACAGCGGTAAAGGCTGTTCTCCAACTGGGTACAAGTGCTAGTAACCTCTGACCCTGACGCTTCAAGGACAAAGAAAACATCGGTCGTTGGAAGTTTCTGTATTGATTTGTGCATGATGAACTGTGTTTAGTTTAATTGTGATTGTTATTTTCAAAATTCTTTTTATTATTGGTTGTTTTTTATTTTTTGTTTATGATATCTTTGGTTCCTAATACTGGTCCTGGGTTGGTCTGTGTTATTGTGCTTCTTGTGTTGTGTGTTGGTGTAGTTTTTCTGTCTGTTGTTGTTTATTTTTTAATTTTTTTTTTTTTTTGAGTTAGTTTGTGGGGTTTTGTGTTTTTGTTTTTGTTTTGTGGTCGTTTAGTTTCGGAACACCCTCTGGGTGGTCCGAGGGGGGATGTGTCGTATATTTCCACACACATGCATAGATAGTATGATAGGGGGTCATGCTATTCTGTAGCCTTCATGTTCGCACCAGCGGGCACCCGGAAGGGTGACATCACAGTGACATCACAGGGGACGGCCCTCATGACCATCTAGATAAGGTGATAGGCTATGACCTGTGACTGTATTTGCATAAGAGGGCAGGGATCTGGGGGACTAGGGAAAACCAGCGAGGAAGGGAGGAAGCGGTCTCTTTTTGTCACCAGGCCCCAGCTTAAACACGTGTATGTATAAATCTGTTTGTAACTCGGATTAAATCATCTTAAACTCACTAGCTGTTGTTTGATTCATAACCAATAAGAATACACGACAATAGCTCTACACAACAGACAGTTTCATGGTGATAGCTCTACACAACAGACAGTTTCATGGTCATAGCTCTACACAACAGACAGTTTCATGGTGATAGCTCTACACAACAGACAGTTTCATGGTGATAGCTCTACACAACAGACAGTTTCATGATGATAGCTCTACACAACAGTTTCATGGTGATATCTCTACACAACAGACAGTGTCATGGTGATAGCTCTACACAACAGACAGTTTCATGATGATAGCTCTACACAACAGACCGTTTCATGATGATAGCTCTACACAACAGACAGTTTCATGGTGATAGCTCTACACAACAGACAGTTTCATGGTGATAGCTCTACACAACAGACAGTTTCATGGTGATAGCTCTACACAACAGACAGTTTCATGGTGATAGCTCTACACAACAGACAGTTTCATGGTGATAGCTCTAGACAACAGACAGTGTCATGGTGATAGCTCTACACAACAGACAGTTTCATGGTGATAGCTCTACACAACAGACAGTTTCATGGTGATAGCTCTACACAACAGACAGTTTCATGGTGATAGCTCTACACAACAGACAGTTTCATGGTGATATCTCTACACAACAGTTTCATGGTGATATCTCTACACAACAGACAGTGTCATGGTGATAGCTCTACACAACAGACAGTTTCATGATGATAGCTCTACACAACAGACCGTTTCATGATGATAGCTCTACACAACAGACAGTTTCATGGTGATAGCTCTACACAACAGACAGTTTCATGGTGATAGCTCTACACAACAGACAGTGTCATGGTGATAGCTCTACACAACAGACAGTTTCATGGTGATAGCTCTACACAACAGACAGTTTCATGGTGATAGCTCTACACAACAGACAGTTTCATGGTGATAGCTCTACACAACAGACAGTGTCATGGTGATAGCTCTACACAACAGACAGTTTCATGGTGATAGCTCTACACAACAGACAGTTTCATGGTGATAGCTCTACACAACAGTCAGTTTCATGGTGATGATAGCTCTACACAACAGACAGTTTCATGGTGATATCTCTACACAACAGTTTCATGGTGATATCTCTACACAACAGACAGTGTCATGGTGATAGCTCTACACAACAGACAGTTTCATGATGATAGCTCTACACAACAGACCGTTTCATGATGATAGCTCTACACAACAGACAGTTTCATGGTGATAGCTCTACACAACAGACAGTTTGATGGTGATAGCTCTACACAACAGACAGTGTCATGGTGATAGCTCTACACAACAGACAGTTTGATGGTGATAGCTCTACACAACAGACAGTGTCATGGTGATAGCTCTACACAACAGACAGTTTGATGGTGATAGCTCTACACAACAGACAGTGTCATGGTGATAGCTCTACACAACAGACAGTGTCATGGTGATAGCTCTACACAACAGACAGTTTCATGGTGATAGCTCTACACAACATACAGTTTCATGGTGATAGCTCTACACAACAGACAGTTTCATGGTGATAGCTCTACACAACAACAGACAGTTTGATGGTGATAGCTCTACACAACAGACAGTTTCATGGTGATAGCTCTACACAACAGACAGTTTCATGGTGATAGCTCTACACAACAGACAGTTTGATGGTGATAGCTCTACACAACAGACAGTGTCATGGTGATAGCTCTACACAACAGACAGTTTCATGGTGATGATAGCTCTACACAACAGACAGTTTGATGGTGATAGCTCTACACAACAGACAGTTTCATGGTGATAGCTCTACACAACAGACAGTTTCATGGTGATAGCTCTACACAACAGACAGTTTCATGGTGATAGCTCTACACAACAGACAGTTTCATGGTGATAGCTCTGCACAACAGACAGTTTCATGGTGATAGCTCTACACAACAGACAGTTTCATGGTGATAGCTCTACACAACAGACAGTTTCATGGTGATGATAGCTCTACACAACAGACAGTTTCATGGTGATAGCTCTACACAACAGACAGTTTCATGGTGATAGCTCTACACAACAGACAGTTTCATGGTGATAGCTCTACACAACAGACAGTTTTTTTTTTTTTTTTGAGTTAGTTTGTGGGGTTTTGTGTTTTTGTTTTTGTTTTGTGGTCGTTTAGTTTCGGAACACCCTCTGGGTGGTCCGAGGGGGGATGTGTCGTATATTTCCACACACATGCATAGATAGTATGATAGGGGGTCATGCTATTCTGTAGCCTTCATGTTCGCACCAGCGGGCACCCGGAAGGGTGACATCACAGTGACATCACAGGGGACGGCCCTCATGACCATCTAGATAAGGTGATAGGCTATGACCTGTGACTGTATTTGCATAAGAGGGCAGGGATCTGGGGGACTAGGGAAAACCAGCGAGGAAGGGAGGAAGCGGTCTCTTTTTGTCACCAGGCCCCAGCTTAAACACGTGTATGTATAAATCTGTTTGTAACTCGGATTAAATCATCTTAAACTCACTAGCTGTTGTTTGATTCATAACCAATAAGAATACACGACAATAGCTCTACACAACAGACAGTTTCATGGTGATAGCTCTACACAACAGACAGTTTCATGGTCATAGCTCTACACAACAGACAGTTTCATGGTGATAGCTCTACACAACAGACAGTTTCATGGTGATAGCTCTACACAACAGACAGTTTCATGATGATAGCTCTACACAACAGTTTCATGGTGATATCTCTACACAACAGACAGTGTCATGGTGATAGCTCTACACAACAGACAGTTTCATGATGATAGCTCTACACAACAGACCGTTTCATGATGATAGCTCTACACAACAGACAGTTTCATGGTGATAGCTCTACACAACAGACAGTTTCATGGTGATAGCTCTACACAACAGACAGTTTCATGGTGATAGCTCTACACAACAGACAGTTTCATGGTGATAGCTCTACACAACAGACAGTTTCATGGTGATAGCTCTAGACAACAGACAGTGTCATGGTGATAGCTCTACACAACAGACAGTTTCATGGTGATAGCTCTACACAACAGACAGTTTCATGGTGATAGCTCTACACAACAGACAGTTTCATGGTGATAGCTCTACACAACAGACAGTTTCATGGTGATATCTCTACACAACAGTTTCATGGTGATATCTCTACACAACAGACAGTGTCATGGTGATAGCTCTACACAACAGACAGTTTCATGATGATAGCTCTACACAACAGACCGTTTCATGATGATAGCTCTACACAACAGACAGTTTCATGGTGATAGCTCTACACAACAGACAGTTTCATGGTGATAGCTCTACACAACAGACAGTGTCATGGTGATAGCTCTACACAACAGACAGTTTCATGGTGATAGCTCTACACAACAGACAGTTTCATGGTGATAGCTCTACACAACAGACAGTTTCATGGTGATAGCTCTACACAACAGACAGTGTCATGGTGATAGCTCTACACAACAGACAGTTTCATGGTGATAGCTCTACACAACAGACAGTTTCATGGTGATAGCTCTACACAACAGTCAGTTTCATGGTGATGATAGCTCTACACAACAGACAGTTTCATGGTGATATCTCTACACAACAGTTTCATGGTGATATCTCTACACAACAGACAGTGTCATGGTGATAGCTCTACACAACAGACAGTTTCATGATGATAGCTCTACACAACAGACCGTTTCATGATGATAGCTCTACACAACAGACAGTTTCATGGTGATAGCTCTACACAACAGACAGTTTGATGGTGATAGCTCTACACAACAGACAGTGTCATGGTGATAGCTCTACACAACAGACAGTTTGATGGTGATAGCTCTACACAACAGACAGTGTCATGGTGATAGCTCTACACAACAGACAGTGTCATGGTGATAGCTCTACACAACAGACAGTTTCATGGTGATAGCTCTACACAACATACAGTTTCATGGTGATAGCTCTACACAACAGACAGTTTCATGGTGATAGATCTACACAACAACAGACAGTTTGATGGTGATAGCTCTACACAACAGACAGTTTCATGGTGATGATAGCTCTACACAACAGACAGTTTCATGGTGATAGCTCTACACAACAGACAGTTTCATGGTGATAGCTCTACACAACAGACAGTTTGATGGTGATAGCTCTACACAACAGACAGTTTCATGGTGATGATAGCTCTACACAACAGACAGTTTCATGGTGATAGCTCTACACAACAGACAGTTTCATGGTGATAGCTCTACACAACAACAGACAGTTTGATGGTGATAGCTCTACACAACAGACAGTTTCATGGTGATAGCTCTACACAACAGACAGTTTCATGGTGATAGCTCTACACAACAGACAGTTTGATGGTGATAGCTCTACACAACAGACAGTGTCATGGTGATAGCTCTACACAACAGACAGTTTCATGGTGATGATAGCTCTACACAACAGACAGTTTGATGGTGATAGCTCTACACAACAGACAGTTTCATGGTGATAGCTCTACACAACAGACAGTTTCATGGTGATAGCTCTACACAACAGACAGTTTCATGGTGATAGCTCTACACAACAGACAGTTTCATGGTGATAGCTCTGCACAACAGACAGTTTCATGGTGATAGCTCTACACAACAGACAGTTTCATGGTGATAGCTCTACACAACAGACAGTTTCATGGTGATGATAGCTCTACACAACAGACAGTTTCATGGTGATAGCTCTACACAACAGACAGTTTCATGGTGATAGCTCTACACAACAGACAGTTTCATGGTGATAGCTCTACACAACAGACAGTTTCATGGTGATGATAGCTCTACACAACAGACAGTTTCATGGTGATAGCTCTACACAACAGACAGTGTCATGGTGATAGCTCTACACAACAGACAGTTTCATGGTGATGATAGCTCTACACAACAGACAGTTTCATGGTGATAGCTCTACACAACAGACAGTGTCATGGTGATAGCTCTACACAACAGACAGTTTCATGGTGATAGCTCTACACAACAGACAGTTTCATGGTGATAGCTCTACACAACAGACAGTTTCATGGTGATAGCTCTACACAACAGACAGTTTCATGGTGATAGCTCTACACAACAGACAGTTTCATGGTGATAGCTCTACACAACAGACAGTTTCATGGTGATAGCTCTACACAACAGACAGTTTCATGGTGATAGCTCTACACAACAGTTTCATGGTGATATCTCTACACAACAGACAGTGTCATGGTGATAGCTCTACACAACAGACAGTTTCATGATGATAGCTCTACACAACAGACCGTTTCATGATGATAGCTCTACACAACAGACAGTTTCATGGTGATAGCTCTACACAACAGACAGTTTGATGGTGATAGCTCTACACAACAGACAGTGTCATGGTGATAGCTCTACACAACAGACAGTTTGATGGTGATAGCTCTACACAACAGACAGTGTCATGGTGATAGCTCTACACAACAGACAGTGTCATGGTGATAGCTCTACACAACAGACAGTTTCATGGTGATAGCTCTACACAACATACAGTTTCATGGTGATAGCTCTACACAACAGACAGTTTCATGGTGATAGATCTACACAACAACAGACAGTTTGATGGTGATAGCTCTACACAACAGACAGTTTCATGGTGATGATAGCTCTACACAACAGACAGTTTCATGGTGATAGCTCTACACAACAGACAGTTTCATGGTGATAGCTCTACACAACAGACAGTTTGATGGTGATAGCTCTACACAACAGACAGTTTCATGGTGATGATAGCTCTACACAACAGACAGTTTCATGGTGATAGCTCTACACAACAGACAGTTTCATGGTGATAGCTCTACACAACAGACAGTTTCATGGTGATAGCTCTACACAACAGACAGTTTCATGGTGATAGCTCTACACAACAGACAGTTTGATGGTGATGATCTACACAACAGACAGTTTGATGGTGATAGCTCTACACAACAGACAGTGTCATGGTGATAGCTCTACACAACAGACAGTTTCATGGTGATAGCTCTACACAACAGACAGTTTCATGGTGATAGCTCTGCACAACAGACAGTTTCATGGTGATAGCTCTACACAACAGACAGTTTCATGGTGATGATAGCTCTACACAACAGACAGTGTCATGGTGATAGCTCTACACAACAGACAGTGTCATGGTGATAGCTCTACACAACAGACAGTTTCATGGTGATAGCTCTACACAACAGACAGTTTCATGGTGATAGCTCTACACAACAGACAGTTTCATGGTGGTGATAGCTCTAGACAACAGACAGTTTCATGGTGATAGCTCTACACAACAGACAGTTTCATGGTGATAGCTCTACACAACAGACAGTTTGATGGTGATAGCTCTACACAACAGACAGTTTCATGGTGATAGCTCTAGACAACAGACAATTTGATGGTGATGATAGCTCTACACAACAGACAGTTTCATGGTGATAGCTCTAGACAACAGACAATTTGATGGTGATGATAGCTCTACACAACAGACAATTTGATGGTGATGATAGCTCTACACAACAGACAGTTTCATGGTGATAGCTCTACACAACAGACAGTTTCATGGTCATAGCTCTACACAACAGACAGTTTCATGGTGATAGCTCTACACAACAGACAGTTTCATGGTGATAGCTCTACACAACAGACAGTTTCATGATGATAGCTCTACACAACAGTTTCATGGTGATATCTCTACACAACAGACAGTGTCATGGTGATAGCTCTACACAACAGACAGTTTCATGATGATAGCTCTACACAACAGACCGTTTCATGATGATAGCTCTACACAACAGACAGTTTCATGGTGATAGCTCTACACAACAGACAGTTTCATGGTGATAGCTCTACACAACAGACAGTTTCATGGTGATAGCTCTACACAACAGACAGTTTCATGGTGATAGCTCTACACAACAGACAGTTTCATGGTGATAGCTCTAGACAACAGACAGTGTCATGGTGATAGCTCTACACAACAGACAGTTTCATGGTGATAGCTCTACACAACAGACAGTTTCATGGTGATAGCTCTACACAACAGACAGTTTCATGGTGATAGCTCTACACAACAGACAGTTTCATGGTGATATCTCTACACAACAGTTTCATGGTGATATCTCTACACAACAGACAGTGTCATGGTGATAGCTCTACACAACAGACAGTTTCATGATGATAGCTCTACACAACAGACCGTTTCATGATGATAGCTCTACACAACAGACAGTTTCATGGTGATAGCTCTACACAACAGACAGTTTCATGGTGATAGCTCTACACAACAGACAGTGTCATGGTGATAGCTCTACACAACAGACAGTTTCATGGTGATAGCTCTACACAACAGACAGTTTCATGGTGATAGCTCTACACAACAGACAGTTTCATGGTGATAGCTCTACACAACAGACAGTGTCATGGTGATAGCTCTACACAACAGACAGTTTGATGGTGATGATAGCTCTACACAACAGACAGTTTCATGGTGATGATAGCTCTACACAACAGACAGTTTCATGGTGATAGCTCTACACAACAGACAGTTTTATGGTGGTGATAGCTCTACACAACAGACAGTTTCATGGTGATAGCTCTACACAACAGACAGTTTCATGGTGATAGCTCTACACAACAGTCAGTTTCATGGTGATAGCTCTACACAACAGACAGTTTCATGGTGATAGCTCTACACAACAGACAGTTTCATGGTGATAGCTCTACACAACAGACAGTTTCATGGTGATAGCTCTACACAACAGACAGTGTCATGGTGATAGCTCTACACAACAGACAGTTTGATGGTGATAGCTCTACACAACAACAGACAGTTTCATGGTGATAGCTCTACACAACAGACAGTTTCATGGTGATAGCTCTACACAACAGACAGTTTCATGGTGATAGCTCTACACAACAGACAGTTTCATGATGATAGCTCTACACAACAGACAGTCTCATGGTGATGATAGCTTTACACAACAGACAGTTTCATGGTGATGATAGCTCTACACAACAGACAGTTTCATGGTGATAGCTCTACACAACAGACAGTTTCATGGTGATGATAGCTCTACACAACAGACAGTTTCATGGTGATAGCTCTACACAACAGACAGTTTCATGGTGATGATAGCTCTACACAACAGACAGTTTCATGGTGATAGCTCTACACAACAGACAGTTTCATGGTGATAGCTCTACACAACAGACAGTTTCATGGTGATAGCTCTACACAACAGACAGTTTCATGGTGATAGCTCTACACAACAGACAGTTTCATGGTGATAGCTCTACACAACAGACAGTTTCATGGTGATAGCTCTACACAACAACAGACAGTTTGATGGTGATAGCTCTACACAACAGACAGTTTCATGGTGATAGCTCTACACAACAGACAGTTTCATGGTGATAGCTCTACACAACAACAGACAGTTTGATGGTGATAGCTCTACACAACAGACAGTTTCATGGTGATAGCTCTACACAACAGACAGTTTCATGGTGATAGCTCTACACAACAGACAGTTTCATGGTGATAGCTCTACACAACAGACAGTTTGATGGTGATAGCTCTACACAACAGACAGTGTCATCGTGATAGCTCTACACAACAGACAGTTTCATGGTGATGATAGCTCTACACAACAGACAGTTTGATGGTGATAGCTCTACACAACAGACAGTTTCATGGTGATAGCTCTACACAACAGACAGTTTCATGGTGATAGCTCTACACAACAGACAGTTTCATGGTGATAGCTCTACACAACAGACAGTTTCATGGTGATAGCTCTGCACAACAGACAGTTTCATGGTGATAGCTCTACACAACAGACAGTTTCATGGTGATAGCTCTACACAACAGACAGTTTCATGGTGATGATAGCTCTACACAACAGACAGTTTCATGGTGATAGCTCTACACAACAGACAGTTTCATGGTGATAGCTCTACACAACAGACAGTTTCATGGTGATAGCTCTACACAACAGACAGTTTCATGGTGATGATAGCTCTACACAACAGACAGTTTCATGGTGATAGCTCTACACAACAGACAGTGTCATGGTGATAGCTCTACACAACAGACAGTTTCATGGTGATGATAGCTCTACACAACAGACAGTTTCATGGTGATAGCTCTACACAACAGACAGTGTCATGGTGATAGCTCTACACAACAGACAGTGTCATGGTGATAGCTCTACACAACAGACAGTTTCATGGTGATGATAGCTCTACACAACAGACAGTTTCATGGTGATAGCTCTACACAACAGACAGTGTCATGGTGATAGCTCTACACAACAGACAGTTTCATGGTGATAGCTCTACACAACAGACAGTTTGATGGTGATAGCTCTACACAACAGACAGTTTCATGGTGATAGCTCTACACAACAGACAGTTTGATGGTGATAGCTCTACACAACAGACAGTTTCATGGTGATAGCTCTACACAACAGACAGTTTCATGGTGATTGTTTGGCTAATCCATGGGAGGGTTCATTTGGGGGTTGTTTTATTTGTTGATTGTGATTGGTTAAAAGTATGCATGAGGGGAGTGATTGGTTAGATAGAAATGGGGGCGGGCTTAATGAGTGTGGTCTGAGAGACAGGAGAGACAGGAGATCAGTGTGAAGAGAGATGGGAGTTGGTAAGTTGAGTTCTGTATGATTGTGTAGCTTGTTAAATCTTTTCTGTTAGTTTGTTCACTGTTAATTATTTACATGTACTGATATCAATGTGTTGTGTTTAGTTTTACAATCTGTTTAATAGACGAAGAAGGAAACCAAACCGAATTGTGTCAGTCTCATCATTTCACCCGTACTGCCGGAGCAAGCAGAGGATTCGCCATCAGCTAACTAGAGGGAGAGCTGAACAATTGTAAAACACCCGCTGACGACCGCAGGAGGACGGACCGTCAGTTAGCTAAGGAATACAAGCCCGGTTGGACGCAACAGAAGCTCCGGGAGGACAAGGATCCATTCACCGGAGATAAGAGCAAGCTAAAGCCTGGTCAGGTTAGTGACGCAGCCGCCAGCTGGCAACGGAGCAGCGGCGCCCGCGACCGTAGCTAACTAGCCACTTGCTAACCAGCGTAGCATTAGCAAACTAAGCTAGCGTTAGCCTTGTTGTCGCAATAGCGCAGCAGGCACGCGGTGGAGCTTATAGCACTCAAAGCTACAGCTAACTAGGCCGGCAACGGAGCCGTGGCGCCCGCAACTGTAGCTAGCTAGCCACTTGCTACCCAGCGTGGCATTAGCAAACTAAGCTAGCGTTAGCCCAGTTGTCGCAATAGCGCAGCAGGCACGCGGTAGAGCTTATAGCATTCAAAGCTACAGCTAGCTAGGCAGGCAAGGAGTGAAACAATCCACGGCTAGCTTCAACTGGTTAACCCAACTGCAAGAATCCACAGCCAGCTAGGCTAACCTACAAGACCCACCAAGAAAGGAATTGCGAGCTAATAGCAGCTACCCAGAGAGCTACCCACACCCAGCACTCTTCTCTGTGACTCTATTGACTGTTTGCATTAAAATAGGTTTGTGTGTACCTGGGTATTAAGTCGTCGGGGGGAGGAAAATCCTCTCCCACTTTATTATTTTATTTTTTAGCAGTATCCCTGGGATGACCCCACGGTGAACCTGGTTCCGCTGCCGAAGACTAGTTAAGGAAGTGCAGGGACCAGCGCAAATCAGCTCAGGGAGTCAGAGAGGGCTGAAGATATAAGATAGAAAGACGAAACAGGTACACACAAGTTATTTCTGAGTCACAGGCAGAATGGAGGCACTAAAGACCGAAAGGGAAAAGTTGGCAGTCACTTTTGAGAGAGGATATCGCCACATCATCAGGTCAGTGGCATTGATGGGCGAAGATGACATGAAACGCGAGTGGATAGCGCTCCTGTCAAATGCGAAAGACCTAAACTCTGCAGACGACAATTATGAGGAAGGTTTGAAGGCCAAAGCAAGTCAGGAACCTGAGACAGGTAACAGTCAGCTTCTTCAAGACATCACCAATGCCGCTGAGGAGAGAGCTCAGAAGGTTGAACAGGTCGGTCACGTCTTAAAGGCCAACATGTGGACAAGGTTCGCGGGAGTCGAACTTTCATCCACAATTAGACGAGCAGAAAGGAGTCACGAAGGCGCGAAGAGGATCAGTCTAGAGGAGGCAACCCACGACGTTTGTAAAGAACGAAGCACACTCACAGATAACCTCATCATCAAAGCGCGAAGTCTGCTATCAAGCTGGGGGGAGTGGATCCCTGTAGTTGAGGCGTGCAACACGAGAAAGTCGCTAGAGGAGCTGGAGGACAAAAGGGATGAACTTTGGGAAACGTTTGTGACTGAATTTGGAAGAGTTGAGAAGGAGAATACTGACAAAATGGCCGACAAGGCCGCCGCAGCAAAGCAAATGGCCACCGACGCTCTCGCCGAAGATGAGAGGAAAAGGGCCGACGTTCTCGCCGAAGACGAGAGGAAAAGGGCCGACGCTCTCGCCGAAGATGAGAGGAAAAGGGCCGACGTTCTCGCCGAAGAAGAGGCCAAAGATCGAGCGACGAATAGAGAAAGGGCCGACGCTCTCGCCGAAGATGAGAGGAAAAGGGCCGACGTTCTCGCCGAAGAAGAGGCCAAAGATCGAGCGACGAATAGAGAAAGGGCCGACGTTCTCGCCGAAGAAGAGGCCAAAGATCGAGCGGCAAATAGAGAAAATAAAGAAGCCATTGCCAAGCTGGAAAGGAAAGCCGCTGAGGCAAGACTGAAGTCAGCTGATAGCGTGGCCGAGTTTGAGAAGGAGACAGCGAAGGTGAAATTGGGGGCCGAAGAAGAGATCGCTGAGGCAAGGCAGAAGGCGGCCGTGATTGAGTTGAAGGCAGCAGAAATAGCCGCTCAAGAGCGCGCCAAACTACTGGAGGCTCAGCGGGAAGCATGGGAACAAGCCCGGGAGGCAGGGCTGGAGAGCGCCACATATGGAGGCAACCGCACTGGAGCCATCCCCAAGATCAAACTCCCTCCAACAAGGCTGCCCGTGTTCAGCGGGTGTATGAGAGATTTTCATCGCTGGCGGAAAGATTGGGAAAGCCTGCAGAGGCAGGGAGACCCATCGGGGTCGCCAGAGGTGAAGAAACTTCACCTCCTCGAGAGCATAGACCGAAAGGTTTTCGAGGAGCTCAAACTCTCGAGCTACCGCTCAGCGGAGGACGTGTTCAAAGCCTTGGAGAATCGGTTTGGAGACAAGGCAACCATCGCGCTGCAAATTATTGAGGAATTGGAAAGAATACCAGCGGTAAAAGGAAACCAGCCGAGAAAAGCGATCGACCTTATTCAGGCAGTGGAAAGAGCCCTCATGGACCTGACTGACTTAGGAGAAGTGGGCGCTATGAAGAACCCACTTGTAATTAAGGCCATCGAGAGCAAACTGCCAGATCGCGTGCAGGAAGGCTGGTTTACCTTTGTAACCGAACCCGAAAACCAAGTCGCCCCAGACAAGCAATTCGATGCTCTTCTTCTGTTTCTGAAAAGGCAGGAAGTAATCCTCGAAAGGATGGCGCGAATCCGAGGCTCCACAGAAACCTCTGAGGGAACACCAGAGAAGCCAGTCAGATGGGAGAAGAGGGCATTCACGAGGGCCACGGAGAGAGACTCACCGGTAGATGAAGAAGAGGAAGAACATCGAGGTGAAACCAGAGTCACGGGCAGAAACTCGGAAAGAAGAGAAGAGTGTGACATCTGTGGAAGCGATCAGCACGGTGGCAAAATATTCTTCTGCCGTAAGTTCAAGAGTCTCAGTCTGGCAGAGAAGCGAGCCATAGCAAAGCAAAGCAAAGCCTGTCAGAAATGTTTGGGCATGCACGGTGCCGACGGAGAGTGTAGTAACCGGTACCTGTGCAGAATGTGCAAGCAGAATGAAGGAGGGGCGAGTCATCACTACCTTCTGTGCCCCAAATGGAGTGAGGGGAAGAGGACAGGGCCAGGGTTCGCTGACAAGCAACGAGAATTCCTGGATTCTTTGGGACTCAACCCTGAACAGGAGAGGAGGGCGAAGGCATTCACCAGTAAGGCTTCGATGACGCTGAGCACGGGCGCAGAAGGCGGAAGTCTCTTCGCAGAGGATGGGCCAGAGGAACATCCAGTACTAATGATGATATTGACAGTCAAAACAGAAGCAGGATATGCCCTGGGAACTCTCATAGACCTCGCCTCCGACACAAATTATATCACCAACCGGGCCGCCGATCGGCTCCGACTGGAGCGGAAGCAAGTAACACTGACTGTGCATGGAGTCGGTGGAATGAAGGTCAAGGTCAAGACTAATAAGTACCTGCTAAAGGTCAGGGCGTGGAGCAACAACAGATGGAGTCCCCACGAGATGGTATGTTACGGGCTCGACACAATCGCTCGTGCAGACAAGGTCATCAGTCCAGAGCGACTCTGTAAGTTTTTCCCTGGGGTCGAGAAGAAAGAGCTGGTCCGACCTGAGGAAATCGAGCTCTTGATCAGCCACCGAGAGGGACGACTTGCTCCGCAGTGGATAAGAAGGACGGGAAATTTAGTGCTGTGGGACGGGCCTCTGGGGAAGACCGTGGGAGGAACGCACCCAGACCTGTTTGAAAGTTGGGAAAAATCCGCACACAACTCCCAGACGCACTTTGCGCGTTCTCTGAGAACGGAGGCAGTACGATTCGAGGAGATCCCCTGCAAGACGCTCAGCGCCAAAGAAGAGGATGGAGACCAGAAGCCGCAAGGTCATGAAAGGACCGGGAGAACAGCTGCAAGCAGCAAAGAGGTCCTCGAGTGGTGGAGCTGGGATAGCATCGGCGCCGCGTGCGAGCCAAAATGCGGAGGGTGTCGTTGCGGAAATTGTCAACCAGGCGGGAAAGAGATGACTCTCGCAGAGGAAAAGGAGGTCGAAATCATCAAAAGGGGCTTGACTTACGTAATGTCTGATGACCACAGCGACCTGCCGCACTGGGACACAGAATACCCGTGGACTGAGGACCCCAGCTCGCTCCCGAACAACAGAGGAGCGGTAGAGGCTACATTCCGGAGGACCGAGAAGCGATTGGAGAGGGACCCAGTATGGAAAGCGGCATACGCGGCGCAGGTGCATGAGATGATCCAGAGAGGGGCTGCGGTCGAGTTAAACGAGGAAACGATCAGTAAGTGGGACGGACCTGTGTGGTACGTAAGCCATCAGATCGCTCCAAACCCCCACTCTGCCTCCACACCGGTGCGGCTCGTGTGGAATAGCAGCCAGGAGTTTCGGGGAACCAGCTTAAACAGCATTCTGCTGAAAGGCCCGGACGTTCTGAACCCCATCCGTGCGGTCTTGTTGAGATTCCGGACCGGAGAGCATGCAGCCATCGGGGATATTAGGAAAATGTACAACTCTGTCTGGTTGCGAGAAAGGGAAGTCCACCTCCACCGCTTTCTATGGAGGGACACGGCGGAAGAAAAGATCAAAACCTACGCAATTACCCGCGTCAACATCGGGGACAAGCCGGCCGGATGCATCGCCCAGCTGGCCATGAGGGAGACGGCAAGGCTGCCAGAGTTCGCCCACCTAAAGGAAGAGCGGAGAGCGCTTGAGGAGGACACCTATGTAGACGACATCCTAACGTCTCACAACGACAGAAGAAAGCTGAAGAGCATCACGGAGGGAATCGAGAGGATACTCAATGCTGGAGGTTTCGCTCTAAAGCCATGGACCCAGTCGGGTCAAAGTGGGAGGAGCAAAGAAAGCCAGCCTGAAGAAACGAAGGCCAATATGGAGCCGGAATCAGAGGTGTTAGTGCTGCCTAATCAGCTGAGCGAGGAAGACAACAAAGCGCTTGGAGTCGGGTACCATGCAGAAGGGGATAAGTTGTTCCTTATGGTTTCCATCAACTTCTCCAAAAGGAAACTGAAGGTGAGGACAGAAATAAATCTCTCAGAGGAAGAAATTGAGGAAGGAACGCCGTGCCCCCTAACGAGAAGGGAGCTATTGAGCCAGGTGGCGGGCCTGTATGATCCCGTGGGTTTGGCCACCCCGGTGAAGGAAAAAGGTGCCATCCTGGTCAGAAGGGCCTTTCAGGAGATGGGAAAATCCGGCATCAGACAGAACACATGGGACAACCCACTCCCCATTGAGCTCCGAGCCGACGCAATCAGGCTCTTCAAAGAGTATGCGAGACTTGGAAAAGTCAGATTCGAGAGGAGCCTAACCCCGCCTGGATGGGAAGGAAGGCCATGGGGCATCACCTTCTCGGACGGGAGTGATAATGCGTTCGGTGCCGTCCTCTACCTGAGGTGGAAAACATCCAGGGGAGTGGCTGTAAGGCTGGTCGAGTCAAAGGCCAAATTGACGCCGATAACTCAGAAAGGGGATGTCGTTAAATCCGAACTGTGTGGGGCCGTAATCGCATCCAGGCTTAAGGGCTTCTGGGAGAAGCAAGGTCGACTGGGTGTGGAGAGGTGGTTTCATTTCGTGGACAGCCAGACCGTCCTGGGGGCCATTCAAAGGGAAAGCTACGGCTACCAAACATTCTACGCGAATAGGATCGGAGAGATCCAAAGGGCTGGACCAACTGACGACTGGTGGTGGATCCCCGGAGACCTAAATGTCGCGGATCTCGTCACACGAGGCTGCCCGCCGGAAAGCTTGGGAGAAGGCTCGACCTGGCAGAACGGTCCGGAGTTCCTGGCGTGGGCAGTGGAGAAGTGGCCCGTGAAATCCGCGGCAGACGTGGCTGCAAGTGCTCGAGACAGCGTGATCAAGCTGCAACGGAAAGCGTTCACTGCAGCTGTAACACGCGCTCAGGCGAGGAAGGGGCTGGACCCGAAAAGCACCATTGAGGAGGAAGCAAATGCGAAGGGGACACCCACACCGGTTGGGAGTTCCAGGGACCCCGAGCATGAGAGGGAGAGGCTCTGGGGCGCTGCTCTCATGGACCTGATTGAGCCAGAACGCTTCAGCGAAATAGGCAGGCTCATTCGGGTAGTTGGGTGGGTCCGGCGAGCTGTTAGGCAGTGGTTGGTTTGCAGGAGGGCTCCGGAAGACGCAAAGTGGGAGGCTACTCGCCAGAGGGAGACAAGAAGCGGAGTTAGCCTCGGCGTCCAGGAGCTAAACGCAGCTTTCCGCGACCTGTGTCTGGCTGCACAGGATGGAATAGAATTTCCGAAAACGACTTGGGACAGACTGGTAGTTAAGAAGGGACGTAAGAGTGAGGGCTTGCCTAAGCCAACCTGCTCTAGGAGTGGGGGCTTCAGGACGAAGAAGGAGCGAAGGCCGCGATCTCTTCCCGACGCTCGACCGAGACGTCAGGCGGGTGGTCGTGCTGCTTCCCGTGGAGGAGCAGTAAAAATGACTATTGAAGAGAGGGAAAGTTGTGGTCCATTTAGTTATAAAGGACCAATGGACCAAGTGGGAGGTGTTTGGCTAATCCATGGGAGGGTTCATTTGGGGGTTGTTTTATTTGTTGATTGTGATTGGTTAAAAGTATGCATGAGGGGAGTGATTGGTTAGATAGAAATGGGGGCGGGCTTAATGAGTGTGGTCTGAGAGACAGGAGAGACAGGAGATCAGTGTGAAGAGAGATGGGAGTTGGTAAGTTGAGTTCTGTATGATTGTGTAGCTTGTTAAATCTTTTCTGTTAGTTTGTTCACTGTTAATTATTTACATGTACTGATATCAATGTGTTGTGTTTAGTTTTACAATCTGTTTAATAGACGAAGAAGGAAACCAAACCGAATTGTGTCAGTCTCATCATTTCACCCGTACTGCCGGAGCAAGCAGAGGATTCGCCATCAGCTAACTAGAGGGAGAGCTGAACAGTGATAGCTCTACACAACAGACAGTTTGATGGTGATGATAGCTCTACACAACAGACAGTTTCATGGTGATAGCTCTACACAACAGACAGTTTCATGATGATAGCTCTACACAACAGACCGTTTCATGATGATAGCTCTACACAACAGACAGTTTCATGGTGATAGCTCTACACAACAGACAGTTTCATGGTGATAGCTCTACACAACAGACAGTGTCATGGTGATAGCTCTACACAACAGACAGTGTCATGGTGATAGCTCTACACAACAGACAGTTTCATGGTGATAGCTCTACACAACAGACAGTTTCATGGTGATGATTAGGGATGCTCCGATCTGGATTTTTGGGGCCGATACCGATCACCGATTTTTTTCCTCAAGATCAACCGATACCGATACCGATACCGATTTAAAAAAAAATACATAACTGTAGGCCTACTGACTGGATAGCCTACATATTTTTTGCTTTTTAGACAAAAGTTTTGATCCATTAGGCACCAAGCAAACGCAGACCCATTTTTATGGCATAGTAAAAGTCTGGCCTATCACCCAGTTAGGGCCTGAAGCCCAAGTCAGTCGATATGGCTGTATAAAAGACATCATAAACGTGGCCTTCATGGTTTACATACTGTTACGTCCTCCTATGTTTTCTGTTCAGTTATCTGTCTTCCCCAGGGGAAAAAAAAAAAAAAAAAGATCGGTTTTTGCGATCGGCCATTTTTACCGATCACCGATCGAGTCATTTGGAGTGAAATCGGCCGATTTAAATCGGTGGCCGATAAATCGGAGCATCCCTAGTGATGATAGCTCTACACAACAGACAGTTTCATGGTGATAGCTCTACACAACAGACAGTTTCATGGTGGTGATAGCTCTACACAACAGACAGTTTCAGGGTGATGATAGCTCTACACAACAGACAGTTTCATGGTGATGATAGCTCTACACAACAGACAGTTTCATGGTGATAGCTCTACACAACAGACAGTGTCATGGTGATAGCTCTACACAACAGACAGTTTCATGGTGATGATAGCTCTACACAACAGACAGTGTCATGGTGATAGCTCTACACAACAGACAGTTTCATGGTGATAGCTCTACACAACAGACAGTTTGATGGTGATAGCTCTACACAACAGACAGTTTCATGGTGATAGCTCTACACAACAGACAGTTTCATGGTGATAGCTCTACACAACAGACAGTTTCATGGTGATAGCTCTACACAACAGACAGTTTCATGGTGATAGCTCTACACAACAGACAGTTTCATGGTGATAGCTCTACACAACAGACAGTTTCATGGTGATAGCTCTACACAACAGACATTGTCATGGTGATAGCTCTACACAACAGACAGTTTCATGGTGATAGCTCTACACAACAGACAGTTTCATGGTGATAGCTCTACACAACAGACAGTTTCATGGTGATAGCTCAACACAACAGACAGTGTCATGGTGATAGCTCTACACAACAGACAGTTTCATGGTGATAGCTCTACACAACAGACAGTTTCATGGTGATAGCTCTACACAACAGACAGTTTCATGGTGATAGCTCTACACAACAGACAGTGTCATGGTGATAGCTCTACACAACAGACAGTTTCATGGTGATAGCTCTACACAACAGACAGTTTGATGGTGATAGCTCTACACAACAGACAGTGTCATGGTGATAGCTCTACACAACAGACAGTGTCATGGTGATAGCTCTACACAACAGACAGTTTCATGGTGATAGCTCTACACAACAGACAGTTTCATGGTGATAGCTCTACACAACAGACAGTTTCATGGTGATAGCTCTACACAACAGACAGTGTCATGGTGATAGCTCTACACAACAGACAGTTTCATGGTGATAGCTCTACACAACAGACAGTTTGATGGTGATAGCTCTACACAACAGACAGTTTCATGGTGATAGCTCTACACAACAGACAGTTTGATGGTGATAGCTCTACACAACAGACAGTTTGATGGTGATGATAGCTCTACACAACAGACAGTTTCATGGTGGTGATAGCTCTACACAACAGACAGTTTCGTGGTGATGATAGCTCTACACAACAGACAGTTTGATGGTGATAGCTCTACACAACAGACAGTTTCATGGTGATGATAGCTCTACACAACAGACAGTTTCATGGTGATAGCTCTACACAACAGACAGTTTCATGGTGATAGCTCTACACAACAGACAGTTTCATGGTGATAGCTCTACACAACAGACAGTTTCATGGTGATAGCTCTACACAACAGACAGTTTCATGGTGATGATAGCTCTACAAAAAGTGAACAACGTCCACACATACAACACCAGAGGAAGCTCCACGAACCACGTTCAACCGCGTTGCACCACAAACAAGGGGTTAAACTCGTTTGCAAACTATGCAGTAAAAATGTGGAACGCCCTTCCTATAATCTTAAAGGAGTGCAAAACACTGCCCACCTTCAAAACCACTCTCAAAAAACATTTACAGGAGGCTTCAATCCGTAACTGGACCCTCTAAATCAAAAATCTGATTAAAAGACCCGAACTACCCACTGTACATACTTTGTGTTTTGTCCCCCGCCCCCACCTGTGGTGTATGTCCCCACCTGTCCTACCCGCTGTACATACCTAATGTTTTGTTATATTGTTCTTCCCATGATGGATGTATGTTTATCTTGCAGATAGTAATAGTTATTTGTCTGTATTATCTTGTAGATAGTACTAGTTTTTTTTGTCTGTCTTACATGTAACGATGAATTGAGAATCAAGGACCCCAATTGAAATAAGCCAGTGGCTTTCTTGGGTTTTTATCCTTTTAGTTGACCTTGTATGTAATATGTACTTTCATGTACCTACTTCTGCAAATCTTCTAATAAAGTTTTCAATCAATCAATCAAAACACAACAGACAGTTTCATGGTGATAGCTCTACACAACAGACAGTTTCATGGTGATGATAGCTCTACACAACAGACAGTTTCATGGTGGTGATAGCTCTACACAACAGACAGTTTCATGGTGATAGCTCTACTCTACACAAGACGGGTCGAGATTCAGAAAGTGGATTATAGCCCGGCGTCTACTGCCCATTCAATGTATGTAGGCTACAACACATTTTAGAGATATAAAAAAAACTAGCTAACAAGGTGGCTACTTCACTTACCCTGTCTTCCCCTTAGTCTCTTGCAAAACTTCCAAGATGTACCGATTAGGTTGAACTTTTTTCTCTATGCAGATAGCAGAGTAAACCTCTGTAATAGAGGCCATGGCCAAACGGTGTCTGACAACACTCAACAACCACGCTGGGAGGTTTGCAGTTGCTATGGAAACTAGTAAACAAACTTCCTGAAGAAATGTCGTGCAGCTGCAGTTGCAGTTGCTATGGAAACTAGTAAACAAACTTCCTGAAGGAACGTCGCGGGTATTTTGGTAGTTAGAATCTAGCACATCATTAGTAAGAAGACAAGTCAATTATTTTTGTTTTATTTACACAAAAAAAGAGAGAAAGAAGAGACAAGGCTAGCACAAGAAAACTATGTATATAACATTAACAAATGTGCTACTGATTGAGGTAATCAATACGCCATTAGTGAGAAATGTATGTTTTTTTCTGGCACAATCATTATACTTCCCATATAACAAATCAACAGCTTAACCTACAAAGTATTTGCTTATGACAAAGTAATAGCTTAATATGGGTACAAAATCTCTGTCAAAAACACATTCATCCCCCTTATTCTTCTCCTTCTTCCTCACTCGGAGTGCCCCCCCCCTGGGCAAGACTGGAGCCTGAAGTTGATTGCATGGCAAATAAATTATAATTATTATACTAGTATTACACACACACACAATCAGTTGGTCCCTTCATGACGTTGAACCCAGCGTGCGCTCCGGCGCTCTCAGAGCGAATTCACGAACACAGCCAATGTCTCGTGCGTCCCCTCCCACTCGACCCGCTTCACTGTTGCTAAGGGGCAACGGCACTGCTGCGTAAACAGAGCGCCAGTAACAAGCGGTTCATTCAACCAACTAAAACAGCTTGGGGGAAAAGTTTCGTTGAACTGTTTTTATATTTTTTTTAATTGATGGTTTAATGTGACGTCCTGACAGCGGCTAGCTTAGGGGGAATGGCACCAAAACGAGTGAAAAGTGGCACCGTGTCTGCAGGTGGAGGCAAGGCTTGGGAGACTGGACTCACCTCTGCACCGTTTGAGGAGGTAACATTAGCATTAGCATTAGCTAGCTAAAACTAACCCTAATAAGAATAATCATACTTTTTTTTTTTTTTTTTGTATAGAGCTTTTCTTGCAAACGTTGCAGCTCAAAGTGCTCCAATCATTATATAATCTTAATTGAATTATTTAGTAATTTAAAGGCAATATTAAAAAGATGGGTTTTTAGTCTTGACTTGAACATATACTGAGGTTGCATCCCTGATGTAAACTGGCAGTGAGACACAATCTGGGTGCATAAAATGAGAATGCAGCCTCACCAAATCTCTTCTTTTGTACATGTGGTACACAGAGAAAACCAGCGGCAGAAGACCTGAGAGCTCTATTGGGCTGATATGCTAGCAGAAGACCTGAGAGCTCTATTGGGCTGATATGCTAGCAGAAGACCTGAGAGCTCTATTGGGCTGATATGCTAGCAGAAGGTCTTTCAGATATTCTGGTGCTGTGCCAGTGAGAGCTTTATAAACAAGTTATTATTTATAAACAATAATAATATAATAATCTTCATTTGTATAGCACTTTTCCTGCAAACGTTGCCTTATAACATGTAATGTTAGATATATAACTATATGGCGTTCCGAAATGAACGACATGAGGCTGGGAGGGAAAAATCACAGTATATATATACCCACTAGAAAACACTAGACTACACCACTGCCTACAAGCTGTCACTCACTGTCACTTTTCGGGGGTAAACCAGCTAAAGACCAGTTGTTGCATTTCAACAGTGTGTTTGTGGTATCAGACGAGTGTTGTTGTTGTTGTTGTTGTTGTTGTTGTTGTTGTTGTTGTTGTCAGGAGGCGTGGCGGGCCAGCGTGTCTCTGGTGGCGGGGGAGATCTATCTATCTATCTATCTATCGATCTATCGATCTATCTATCTATCTATCTATCTATCAATCTATCTATCTATCTATCTATCTATCTATCTAGTATCTAGTATCTAGTATCTATCTGTCTGTCTGTCTGTCTGTCTGTCTGTCTGTCTGTCTGTCTGTCTGTCTGTCTGTCTGTCTGTCTGTCTGTCTGTCTGTCTGTCTGTCTGTCTGTCTGTCTGTCTGTCTGTCTGTCTGTCTGTCTGTCTGTCTGTCTGTCTGTCTGTCTGTCTGTCTGTCTGTCTGTCTGTCTGTCTGTCTGTCTGTCTGTCTGTCTGTCTGTCTGTCTGTCTGTCTGTCTGTCTGTCTGTCTGTCTGTCTGTCTGTCTGTCTGTCTGTCTGTCTGTCTGTCTGTCTGTCTGTCTGTCTGTCTGTCTGTCTGTCTGTCTGTCTGTCTGTCTGTCTGTCTGTCTGTCTGTCTGTCTGTCTGTCTGTCTGTCTGTCTGTCTGTCTGTCTGTCTGTCTGTCTGTCTGTCTGTCTGTCTGTCTGTCTGTCTGTCTGTCTGTCTGTCTGTCTGTCTGTCTGTCTGTCTGTCTGTCTGTCTGTCTGTCTGTCTGTCTGTCTGTCTGTCTGTCTGTCTGTCTGTCTGTCTGTCTGTCTGTCTGTCTGTCTGTCTGTCTGTCTGTCTGTCTGTCTGTCTGTCTGTCTGTCTGTCTGTCTGTCTGTCTGTCTGTCTGTCTGTCTGTCTGTCTGTCTAACTATCTATCTATCTATCTATCTATCAGGAGGCGTGGCGGGCCAGCGTGTCTCTGGTGGCGGGGGAGAGGCTGCAGGACGAGCCGCTGGTCAGAGCTCTGCAGCTGGCCGCGCAGCAGCCTCTGAGACGCCTCTTCACTGTGGTCTCCTGGGACAACACACTGGAGAAGGTGTGTGTGTGTGTGTGTGTGTGTGTGTGTGTGCGTGTGTGTGTGTGTATGTGTGTGTGTGTGTAGTGTAGTGTGTATAGTGTACACAAGTTGGCTGTTCACAAGCATTACATAATGTGTAGAACCATATCAAAATCAAATCAAACCTTATTTATATTACAGTTTTTCTCAGTCGCTTTGGTGCATTTCTCACATCACTATTAACATTTGCACCACAGTTAGTGCATTTCTCAGAACAATTAGTACAACTGCAAAACCTAGGTGTTAACCTGCAAAAGCGTGTCACTTGCTCAAAATGGATAGTTCATTCCTCAAAAGCAAGTATTCATGTCAATGAAAGTGTCAGTGTCATCAACATGAAAAGTCCTGACACCATTGTTTATGAACAAGATAGTCAAATGGCTTTGTCATGTTTTCATTATGACAGTTCACTCTGTAAGTGTTTTCCAATGCAAAAAAGTCAGATCTTGGTGACACTACCTGAAAATGCTCAAGACAGTACTCTACACTATTTGCACAGCCATTTGAAATCTACAGTGGGTTACACATTACTGTATTTAGTGAGGTAAATGAGTACAAGACACTGAATAGTTATGTTTCACATTTTTACTGCATATGCTCTTTGCAATTCTAATTTGTTCACAGCATTGTGCAAAAGAAAAATACAAACTTATTTACCACAAACATAAGAAACACCCTTTGGGTAGAGCTGTGCACAACTGTAAACAATATTGCAGTACATGTTGGAACTGAATTGGAACATACAACATGAATGAATGAATGGACTTTATTGTCATTGCTACAGTACAGGTACCAAACAACGACATTTAGGAGGGGTGGCTCCCCTGGTGTTAGGAAAGGGAAAAAAAAAAACTTTTAGAAAAAGAAAAAAATCACAAGAAGGTAAGGAGCTGGTTTACATAAATAAAGGCTATGTACACAATCCACTGTACTATACTGCACAGATAGTCAACTAGGGTTGTCATATTGCACAATAGTATTTTTTCACGTTATTTAAAGTGTCACAGTTTGCAGGCTTGAAATGTACATGTTTGTGCCTCAGCACTACAATACAATCCGTCCAGACTGTCCAGGGCCCAGAACTTAGGTCTTTGCTGTGTTCAGGGCCTGGACGGCGCTGTGGTAGAAGCAGTTCTTCAGTCTGTTTGTCTTAGCGGCCGGGGTCCTGTACCTCCTTTTCGAGGGCAGCCTGGTAAAGTGTACGTGCCCAGGGTGGGTCGGGTCCCTGGAGATCTTTGAGGCCTTTCTGAGACAGCGTGTGTTGTACAGCTCTTCCAGAGAGGGGAGGGGGGCGCCGGTGATCTTCTGTGCTGTTCTCACTACTCTCTGTAGCGCATTTCTCTCAGTACTGTAAATCATTCATTGACATCCAGACGTTCCTGTCTGTCTGGCCACATATTTTCATCGACATCACAGCGAATATCATCCCTGACAATGCAGTGAGGAAAGTATCTCCTTGAGTGGCGAATCCACCCTCTCCGGGGTGTGCTGTGATGTCATCACATGCTGCATCCATGGCTGCTAGCAAGGCCATTTGGGTATGTGGATGCCGGTCATATACCTTCCACCTCCAGGCAGAGAAAAACTCCTCTATTGGATTCAGGAATGGGGAGTAGGGAGGGAGATATTCCACCAGCATCCTTTCATGTGCTGCAAACCACTGTCTGACCAGATCTGAGTGGTGAAAACGCACATTATCCCATACAGCAACATACTTCAGCTAGTAGCAACTAGTTCAGATGGTCTCCATTTAGACCCCTCTCATTCTCAGGGATTATGTCCTGTAAAGAATGTCTAAAAAAGTCAGCAGATGTTGTGTGTTCATGGACCAAGACAGGGTATATGGGTGAGGACGCCGTTTTCTGAGATGGCTGCACACATTGTAATATTCCCTCCTCGTTGGCCTGGGACATCAATGGTTGCTCTCTGTCCAATGTGATTTCTTCCATGCCTTCTACCTTTTGCCAGATTGAAACCCGCCTCATCAACGTATATGAATGTGTGCAGCGGTTCCCTGGCCTCCAGCTCCAGTACACGCTTTATCCAGAATAGAGAGAGAGAGAAACTATAACAACTAACATAATGCATTTTGGACAACATATTGTACAGTATGAACTGTCATGTA
>NC_137688.1:73866852-73873862 GCF_963989245.1 Nansenia antarctica | reverse complement strand
ATTTTCAGGAAAAATGATAAAGAAATGTATACAATTTGCTTGACAGATTTTGACAACTTGTTCAACATTTTTTGATGTAATGACTCAAGCAATGAAATGAGGACTATTAGTTTTATAGGGAATGACTATTAAGCATCCAAAAGTATAGTTCATTTTGACTTCTTCTTCTTCGGCGTATGTGTAGTTGTTTTTCCTCTCCACTCCACCAGGCTCGGGGCCGAGGGGCTACCCTTTTACCACCCCGAGACCTGGTTGAGGGGCTCACCCGGGCTATATTTCTGGACACCCCTCCAGAAGCCACGTCATCGTCTCGTCATCTAATACCGACAGACCATGCATCCCGTTGGGTGGGTGGTACACCGGGCAATCCAGGATAATATGGTCTGCGGTTTGGTCCTCTGCGCCACACTCGCACGACGCATTTGGGGCCAAGCCCCATCTGTGCATTGATGAGCGGAAACGCCCGACGCCGGTCCGGAGACGATTGAGCCTCACCCAGGATAGCCTTGGCAAGTCCATCCCGAGGGGCTCAGCGCCGGCGACTGGGATGTGGTCGCGGAGTTTGGAGGTGTTAGCCTCCCACTCCGCGCGCCACATATAATCCGCCCATCCTGCCGCACTGATGTTGAGATCTCTGCATTGCTGCCTGAGATCCTGTGCGGCAGGCACAAATGGGTGTCTCGACTTGAGACGCCGGGAGGGCTCCGCTGTTATAGTGAGCCTATCATGGAGCAGATGGTTATTAAGCTCCGCGGCCCGGCAGGCGAGACGTGCTGTGGCTCCCATGCGGCGGAGGCCTGCGGGCTGGATGCCTGCTAGGATGGGAAGGTTGTCCACGGGGGTAGGACGCAGGCATCCTGTCACAATGCGCAAGGCTTCGTTTATAGGCGAGTCGATGAGGCGGGTGTGGGCACTGCGACACCATACTGGGGCGCAGTATTCACTAGTTGAATAAACGAGGGCTAGGGCTGCCGTGCGCAAGGTCCTTGCGCCGGCGCCCCAGCCCGAGCCAACCAGTCGCCTCATCAACGCCACACGAGCTGTTAACTTCTTGCGCAGTGACTCGAGGTGTCGGCGAAACGTGAGCGTCCTGTCCAATGTCACGCCGAGATAGATTGGCTCAGTGGAACATGGCAGGGGAGTTCCATCTAGGTGTACTCTAAGCTCACGTTTAGCCTCCCTGTTGTTAAGGTGGAAGGCAGCCGACACCGTCTTTGCCTCGCTAAGCTTCAATCTCCATTTCCGGAAGTATGCCACTAGTGTCTGCATGTCCTGGCTCAGAATCCCCTCCACAGACTGCCAATTTCCAGCAGAGTACACCACTGCGAGGTCGTCTGCGTAGGCGTACTTCCGCGAGAGTGTGTTAGGCAGGTCATAGGTATAGATATTATAGAGGAGGGGGGCCAGGACCGATCCCTGAGGGACGCCGTTCTTAAGGCGTCGAAGCCTGCTTAGCTGTCCGCGACCGGTGGTGAGGGTAAAGCTGCGGTTACGGATGAGCTCCATGATCATTCTGACCATGTGCCTGTCCGGCAGCAGGCGGAGCAGCTTGCAGGAGAGGCCGCGATGCCATACGGTATCGTAGGCAGCCGTCAGGTCTATAAAGACGGCCCCGGCCTTCTTTTTTGCCGAAAAGCAATCCTCGATGTCTTGAGTCATAAGGGTGACTTGATCTACGGTCGACCTCCCGCGTCGGAACCCGGCCTGCTCACGTGGGAGCAGCGGGTCGACAATTGGTTCGATGCGGGCGTAGATGAGACGCTCGAGGATCTTGAAGGGGATGCATAACAGAGAGATGGGACGGTAACTCTTAGGGTCCCCTTCAGGCTTATTCGGTTTAGGGATCGCAACAACTAGGGCTCTTCGCCAGATTTTGGGGATCTTGAGTTGGCGCAAACAGGAAGTGAGGAACGCTCTCAGCCAGGACTTCAAGGCGGGTGCGGCATGGAGAATAAGCTCCGGGCAGATGGAATCAGGCCCCGGAGCTTTCCCTGGCTTTAGATGCTGGAGGGCAGCAGCGAACTCCTCCGGGGTGAATTCACCGGAGATGTAGTCACTGCTAGGTGTTGGGGCCCTCCAGAGGTCTGACACTTCTTTTGCCACAAGTCGAGACGACTCGCGGTCTTTGCCCTCGTATGACCCACTTTTCACAAATTGTGATGCGATTTTATTTGCAGAGATGGGGCAGTGACGGGGGGAGTGTCATTTTGACTGACATGACATAAGCAAATGTTATAAAACAGCAGAGAATTGTATGACAGCAATTGATGCATGTCCAAAAGCATTTGCAATTTGTTTGAAGGAATGAGAAACTGCTACTATGATGTGCACAAATGACTAAATGTTGTGGAGGTTGAACTAACAGTTATGAGAATTTCAATTCTGATCAGAGAAATGCACCAAAGCAATTGAGAAAAACGGTATTATTATTATTATTATTATTATTATTCATTTACAACAGAAAGAATAGCTAGCAGCAGGGAGAAAATAAATACTGAACAAGAACACCTACGTACAAACGCATATGAATGGCATCCATCTTCTTGATGTTGTTGTCATGGCAACCTGACCCTCATATCACCCAATGAAATGATTGATTGACAGATCTATGAACTGGGGAACACCAAAGTCAAGAAGACAAAGGATGCACCCCTGTTCTATGAGGTGAGACACACACACACACACACACACACACACACACACACACACACACCAACAATTTGGATTTGAATCAAACAATTACTATGAGGTGTGTGTATGTGTGTGCGTGCGTGTGCGTCTGTGTATCTGTCTGTGTGTGTGTGTGTATGTGTATGCATATCTGTGTATGTATCTGTGTGTGTGTGTGTGTGTAAAGGTCATGGAGGCTGCCAAGGTCATGCTGGATGCAGGGGAGGAGTTGCCCTTTGACCTCTTGGCCAGGCTGCTGAAGTTCCAGCTGCTGGGGGTGAAGAGCAATGACCAGCTGAGACGGGCGGAGCAGAGGGTAGGAGCCCAGACCGTAGTAATCAATAGACTATCAGAGGGTAGGAGCCCAGACAGTAATAATCAATAGACTATCAGAGGGTTGGAACCCAGACAGTAATAATCAATAGACTATCTACACACAGAGGGTAGGACCCCTGCCAGACAGCAATAATCAAATAAGCCTCTCTATCTATCTATCTATATATCTATCTATCTATCTATCTATCTATCTATCTATCTATCTATCTATCTATCTATCTATCTATCTATCTGTCTATCTGTCTGTCTGTCTGTCTATCTATCTGTCTGTCTATCTTTCTATCTATCAATAATTAACGATCATTTTATCTATTAGCGTAACAAGCTTTTGTAGAGCAGCTGTGTAGGCTAGAGGGAGGAGGGGTGGTGACTGTGTTCCCCCCCCCCGGCCAGGCTGCAGAGGAGAAGGCCAAGGGCAAGGCTGTGGGATCGGCCTCCCCCACCAAGGACAAGGGGGGGGGCAAGCCAGGGGGGGCCCCCCCCGCCAAGGGGGACAAGGGGAAGAAGGCAGAGGCCCCCGCCAAGGAGACCCGCCTCAGACGCAGGGGCGACGAAGACCTCACACACACTTACATAGGTGGGCTGGCTGTGTGTGTGTGTGTGTGTGTGTGTGTCTGTGTGTGTGTGTGTGTGTGTGTGTGTGTGTGTGTGTGCGTGCGTGCGTGCGTGTGGGTGTGTGTGTGTGTGTATGTGTGTGTGTGTGTCTGTCTGTCTGTGTGTGCGCGTGCGTGCGTGCGTGTCCGTGTCTCTCTCTGTGTATGTGTGTGTGTGCTCACCTGTGCGTGTGTGCGCGCCTGTGTGTGTGCCTGTGTGTGTGTGTGTGTGTGTGTGTGTAGATGACGAGCCAGACGGTGGTCCGCAGGTGTACGTCCTGCTGCTGGGGTTCCACCAGGCCCGGCTGCTGCCTGCGCTGGTCTCCCAGGGCGTGCACGTGAGCCACGTCATCATGCTGTCCTCTGGCCCCGCCCCCCCCGGGCCCAAGGCCATGCCCCCGGAGGCCACGCCCCTGCAGGGAGACCCCGCGCCTCTGGACCAGGGTAAGTCAAGGGCCTGGGGTGGGCCAGTGGTCTGGTATCAGTACCGTGGCCTGGGGTGGTCCAGAGGTCTGGTACCGTGGCCTGGGGTGGTCCAGTGGTCTGGTACCATGGCCTGGGGTGGGCCAGTGGTCTGGTATCAGTACCGTGGCCTTGGGTGGTCCAGTGGTCTGGTACCATGGCCTGGGGTAGTCCAGTGGTCTGGTACCATGGCCTGGGGTGGTCCAGTGGTCCAGTGGTCTAGCACCATGGTCTGGGGTGGTCCAGTGGTCTGGGGTGGTCCAGTGGTCTAGCACCATGGCCTGGGGTGGTCCAGTGGTCTAGCACCATGGCCTGGGGTGGTCCAGTGGTCTAGCACCATGGCCTGGGGTGGTCCAGTGGTCTAGCACCATGCTCTGGGGTGGTCCAGTGGTCTAGCACCATGGCCTGGGGTGGTCCAGTATTCTAGCACCATGGTCTGGGGTGGTCCAGTGGTCTAGCACCATGGCCTGGGGTGGTCCAGTGGTCTGGTACCATGGCCTGGGGTGGTCCAGTGGTCTGGTACCATGGCCTGCGGTAGTGTTTAGTGTCTAGAGGGTAGGGTCTAGGGGGTAGGGGTAGTGTCTAGGGGGTAGGGGTTAGGGGGTAGTGTCCAGGGGATAGGGGGTAGTGTCTGATGTGCGATTGGTTCCCCCCGTAGAGGCGGAGGCTGTGATGCGGAGGAGGAGGCGCCTGGAGGAGGACCTGGAGGGCTTCTGGGAGCAGCTGGAGGGCGTGCTGGACGGAGGCCGCACCCACTTCCAGCTGGATGACGTGGCCGTGGTCAGGGTGGCGGCGGCGCTGGAGGACACGCACACGCCTGAGGACGTGGTACTACACACACACACACACACACACACACACACACACATACACACACACACACATATACACACACACACACACATTAATACCAAATACGGTCTGTTTGCTTTACCTGTGTCTGTCTGTGTGCGTGTCTGTGTGTGTGTGTGTCTGTGTGCGTGTCTGTGTGTGTGTGTGTGTGTGTGTGTGTGTGTGTGTGTGTGTGTCCAGCTGGCGTTCGGGGCGCGTGTGTTTGAGTCCGTGGCCTGTCTGATCTACAACTGTCTGGACTGGAGCAGGCAGCACCAGAACTACCTCACACACCTCAGACTGGTGGCTGTCCCCTCTGGCCCCAGGGCCCAGGTACACACACACACACACACACACACACACACACACACACACACAGACACGCACACAGACACACACACACACAGACACACATTGGCCCAATCCCAATTCACCCCTTGGCTCTATCACTTAGCCCTACCCCTCCGTGGTTTACGCGTTCACATGTAGGGGCAGGGTGTCCCAACGTGCTGGAGGCACACTCCAAACCGAGGGTTAAAATCTCCCAGAATGCCTTGCGAATCATCGGCAAGATAATGGCAAACACACAAGCAACAAAAGAAATCAAAAAAAAAAATCTTAATCAATGAAGATTTCAAAAATGATGATATCCATCGAAATTGTTGAGCTTATTACCACTCCTCTAATACCAGTGCAGACTGGCAGGGTAGGAGCAGGATTGCTAGCCTACAGACTGGCAGGGTAGGAGCAGGGTTGCTAGCCTACAGACTGGCAGGGTAGGAGCAGGGTTGCTAGCCTACAGACTGGCAGGGTAGGAGCAGGGTTGCTAGCCTACAGACTGGCAGGGTAGGAGCAGGGTTGCTAGCCTACAGACTGGCAGGGTAGGAGCAGGGTTGCTAGCCTACAGACTGGCAGGGTAGGAGCAGGGTTGCTAGCCTACAGCCTGGCAGGGTAGGAGCAGGGTTGCAGACTGGCAGGGTAGGAGCAGGGTTGCTAGCCTACAGACTGGCAGGGTAGGAGCAGGGTTGCTAGCCTACAGAGCACCGCTATTCTGTCATGAACTGGCCTGGTAATGAAGCATTGTTCTCCTTTTTTTATTTGATGGCTTGTTTGATCGATTGACAGCGTGAAACTTAAGTTGTGAACGAATCGCGAGCGTCCGTGCTTTTACTATGACACTACTGATGACCTATCAGGAGGTCTGGGAGGGTGTTACTATGACACTAGACCTATCAGGAGGTCTGGGAGGGTGTTACTATGACACTACTGATGACCTATCAGGAGGTCTGGGAGGGTGTTACTATGACACTACTGATGACCTATCAGGCTCTGGGAGGGTCGTCCCGTTTCATAGGGGAAGATGTTCAACCTCCACCCCTTGTAAATGGTAAATGGACTGCACTTATATAGCGCCTTTTTTTGCTGCTCCAAAGCGCTTTACAACGGCCTCTCATTCACCCATTCACACACACATTCACACACCGAAGGCGGCAAGGCGCATTCCAGGCGCCGGCCCACTCACTGGGAGCAATTTTGGGGTTCAGTGTCTTGCCCAAGGACACTTCGACATGTGGCCAGTCGGGGCTCGGACCGCCGATCTGCAGACCTTGCGATCATTAGACGGCGACTCTACCTCCTGCGCCACAGCCGCCCCGTGTTGTGGCTCTGTTCAAAGGGGCGAGCCGAGTGGCACGCCAGAACGAGGGGCCATTGACAGACAGCCTTGCTTGTTGTGTGTGTGTGTGTGTGTGTGTGTTGTGTGTGTGTGTGTTGTGTGTGTGTGTGTGACATCCTAGGCTGCTCAGACCCCGACGCCACAGACTCCAAGATCTAAGAAGAGGGATAAAACCCCAGGTACACACACACACACACACACACACACACACACACACACAGCACTCTCTCTCACACACACACACACACACACACACACACACACACACACACACACACTCACACACTCACACACACACACACTCATATACACGCACGCACAGCACACACACACACTCACTCGCACGTGCACGCACGCACGTACACACACACACTCATATACGCACACACACACACACACACTCTCTCACACACACACACACACACGCAACACACACACACACA
>NC_137688.1:73851852-73854352 GCF_963989245.1 Nansenia antarctica | reverse complement strand
ACCTAACAAGGTACCTCCGTGCATGGTCTGGTGACAAATGATGTTCTGTGTCAATAACAGTAGCCCTTACTGAGGTTGAACAGTCAGTTATAACATTCTCGGACACTGTTACAGTGTCTGAGTCAGACCTCACCCAGTCCAGGGAAACTCCAGTCCTCGCACAGAGGTCATTGAGGTCAGGCCAATCTGACCAGACCCCAAAACCAGCAGAGTGGGTGTCCATCTTGAAATTGGGCTTCCTCTTGAAGCCCAGGAAGCTGGGCTCACCCTCTCTTGCCACGGGAACGTTGCGGCATCTCATGTCCAGAAACAAGGAGGACCTCGCAAGTTCTCTAACGGTCTTATCATCACTGTTCAGCATGTTTAACAAGTGTGAGAGGCGTGTGGCGTTGTATATCCATTCCACGTTTGGAACACCAAACCCCCCCTCCTGTTTAGAGTGGAAAATAATGTCTCTGGTGGTACGGGAGTTCAGTCCAAACCACTTCCTCACCAGAGAGACCACTTTATCATTCAGTTCCCTCAGTGTTTTGCTTGGGAGATGGATGTTGGAGAAAAGATGTTGGATTCTGGACAGGGCGACCTGTCTGATGGCCTCCAACTTCATGAGCAGTGGAAGTGGTGAAACATCAATGAGGTCCAGCCTGGTGGTAAACTCAGTGGCTAAAGTGGCAACCTGTTCTTTCCATTCACCTGCTATATTGAACTTGTGTCCAAGGTAGGTGTACGTCTCGTGCAGGTCGTACACACGGATTGGTTTCCCTGAGTGGATGGTGAACTCAGGGTTTCTGTCCGTTTTGGATTTGTACCATCTGTTTCCCCCACTTCGCCTCTGGTACAGGACAGCACATTTAGATTGTTTAATCTCCAGACCGGACCAGTCTAGAAATGTGTCTGTTCTGGAGAGCATGTTCTTGATGACACTCTCTTCACGAGACGCCAGCTGCACATCGTCGGCGTAGCCTTGTACAGGGTTGGGGGAAAGCACATTGGGTGGGGCACAGGCACACAGACACGTAATCCACCCGTTGATGGCAAGAACAAAATTGATGGCACTCCACGGACAGCCTGTTTTAATGCCTACCTGGAGGGGAATGGGGTCTGTGAGGTGTTTTCCACAGATGACCTGTATGAAGGAAGAGCTGTAAACATCCTTAATAATGTCAATATACACCTGAGGTAGTTGGATTTCCTCTAGGGCTTTGATCATGACATTATGGGTCAGAGTTCCAAAAGCATCCCTGAAGTCAAGAAAGACAGAGTAGAGTTTGCAAGATTCATGTTTGAAGTCATCAATCCCAGTTTTCAGACAAAATACATGTTCATTCATTCCCTGTCTGTTGATGTATGCTTTCTGCTTTGGTGACAGAATGTTATTGTCCACTAGCCAGGGGAGCACACGAGACAGGATACATTTCATGAACACTTTGTAGATGGTGGGTAGGAGAGAAATATCTCTCCATGTTGATGGGTCATCAGGTATATTGTCCTTTTTTGGGATGCGATGAATCATTGCTCCTTTCCAGGACTCTTTTATTTTCCAGGCAGACATTAAAAATAGTTGTTAACGTTTCACATGTCTGTGGAGTCTTAAGGCTTTCATATGTGACCCCATCCGTACCACAAGCCTTGTTGTTAGGTAGGCTGTGTACGACGGTCTCTACTTCAGCCTGTGTAAAGTAGGAGGTGTCTGGAAAGTCACTAGGTTGGACTAATTGTAGGCTACTCCAGGGTGGTAATGGGAGTGGGTCGCTAATTGATGTCTGGCTTTGACATTTATTTTCATAGTGGGTTTTCACCATTGTGATGTCACTAGGACAGGGGGGCGGTTCGGGGTACTCACTGTTATTTAAAATGATCTGGATGGCTTTTGATCGTCGGCGCACACAGGTACACACACACACACACAGGTACACACACACACACACACACACACACACACACACACACACACACAGTGGAATCCCTCTCACAGGAGCCAGATTGCGACACAGACCAGGAAGGACAGTTCAGACACTCCGGGTGTATTTGATCAAATGATAGGGATGCCTCAACACACACACACACACACACACACACACACACACACACACACGCTAACCCCCCCCCCCCTGCAGGTGTTGTTTGCAGATGGCAGTGTGAGCAGCAGCTCAGACTCAGGCCCCATCGCCCCCCCCCCTCTGGAGCCCCCCAGCCGGGAGGAGGACCCCCACAAGGCCCAGACCCCCGACCCCAAGGACAGGAAGGGTGAGGAAGGGGGAGGAAGGGGGAAGAAGGGGGAAGAAGGGTGAGGAAGGGGGAGGAAGGGGGAAGAAGGGGGAAGAAGGGGGAAGAAGGGGGAAGAAGGGGGAAGAAGGGGGAAGAAGGGGGAAGAAGGGGGAGGGAAGGGGGAGGGAAGGGGGAGGAAGGGGGAGGACGGGGAAGGGAAGGGGGAGGAAATGGGGAGGAAAGGGGGAAGAAGGGGGAGGAAGGCGGAAGAAGGGGGAGGAAGTTTTCATAT
>NC_137688.1:73836852-73846852 GCF_963989245.1 Nansenia antarctica | reverse complement strand
TTACAACAAAGAAAATCATTAGTCCTTTTACTAATAGTTGTTTCATGCCTCCCAGGTTCAGCCAATCCAACCATCCCCACGCATTCTGATCAGTGTGGGATGTTGTCAGGATGTGTTGCAAGTCACGGAGTCGGTTCAAAGCGTCAGTCATATTGGGCAAGTGTAAGTTGTCTGTGATGTAAGTGCAGCATGTGGTGTTAAGCATCACACATGTTCCTCCTGCCACTGCAGTCAATAGGTCAAGAGCCATTCTGTTCTGGAGTACCATCAGTCTGATCTGATCGATTTCGCGGTTCTGGGCTTCGTTTATCGTAAGGGATGCATTTACAAATGTCTCTAATTGATAGTTCAGGGTTTCTATGCGCAGGGAATGCTTCCCTATCCCTATCCCGGGGAACAATGCAAGTACAATCTTTTGACTAGTAGTCCAAAGTTTCTTGTCATCTGGGACATCACTGCCCCAGATTGGGTCGTGTGCCTGGACTTGGGCGTCTCGTTTGGTTCGTCGGGAGGAGATGTCATGGGTCATGATGTAAGTGTGTTCTGATAGGACAACGGGAGCACACACCCCGGCCCAGTTATCTGGGAGATGAGTGTATGCCTTATTCCCACAGACCCAATATATCCCCTGTACTGGCCAAGTGCCATTTCTAGGGAAATCGTTCATTCTCGACCATTCTTGAACCATTCTTGAACCTTTAAGGCTCTCATCAAGATCCGGATCGAGCTGTACTCTGCCCTTTCCTATAATGTACTGTGATCTTGTCTCTGGTATTCCTATAATGTACTCTGATATTATTGTCTCTGGTATTGTCCAAGTAATTTGGCATCTTATCTTAGGGAGTTTCCCTAGAGGAATTGTTCCTTTCTTCCTAGTAAAGCAGTTAGCGAGCTCGACCCCAGGTTCGAATCTAACTAGAGGGGTCAAGAGTGGTTTGGGCAAATGGAGATGCAAGGGGAGCGTTTCTGCGCATAGGGGCCTAATGTTCCAGAAATATGGGGATTTGTCTTTTCCACTTATTCTGCTTATGAGGCACTCTGTTTGTCGACTTGAGAGCGGAACCACCCACAGAGTGGGGTGGCTGGCTGAGACAGGCAAATGAGAGCAAACATAACAGTCAGTCATATTCCTATTCTGCGCCTGTCTGTGAACATATTTGTACCATGTGTTAGTCAGAAAAGGGTGTGTGGCGGTGTCTGTGTCTTGTGTTAGGTCAGCCAGATATCGTCGTGTTCGTGTATTAATATCAGTATCTTGCTCTGGAGTCTGTCCTATGATTAACAGAGTGAGGCCTAAGGCCAGGAACACCATTGTCCAAAAAAGATGTGGTCCCCTCATTCTAAGAGGTAGTGGATCTGGAGAATTCTTCACCGGTTTGAGACGTACCGTCCACTACCAGGACGGCCCCCTTTGTAGCCGGACTTCCACCACTACCCGTCGTTCGAGGGGAACAATGTCACTTTCTTACAATGGCTTTGGTGTATCCACGTATCTCGTTCTGCGATCTTGACAGCAGTTGGGGTGCTCAACAGTACTTCAAATGGCCCAACCCACCGCGGGCTGTGCCAATGTTTTCTCTTTATTTCTTTGATGAGGATCTGGTCACCAGGTTGTAGTCTTGGATCCTGTAGGGAGACAGAAAGGTCTGGCAGATTATTTGTTCTGGCTATTTCCTGTTTCCTAAATAGCTGGGTCATCCACGTGGCCAGTGTGTTTTCCGTTTCTGCCAAATCTACTTCCCTAATGTCGTCTACTATGGGTAGTCTAAACCTTCTCCCATTTACTATTTCAAATGGGGACAGACCCGTAGGTGTCGGTGTTATTCTCATGTATGTTTCCACTAGAGAAACACACTCTTCCCACCTTCGCCCCGTTTCTTCCATTGCTTTCTTAAGTCTTAGTTTTATTGTGCCGTTTGTTCTTTCTATCAATCCTGCACTTTGAGGGTGATAGGAACAGTGATTCTTTAGTTCAATGTCCAGGTGTTTGGACACGTGTTTGATCAATTCGTTCACGAAATGTGAGCCATTATCACTATATATTCTTTCTGGGATGCCGTGGTTTGGAATGATGCGGTTACATATGGCTTTGGCCACTGTAAGTGCATCATTCGTTTTTGAGGGTACTATTTCAACCCATTTTGACATTGGACAGATGAGGGTCAAACAGTATCTGTACTTGTTTGGCCCAGAGCTGTGGAGTTCGATAAAATCCATATGCATGTGTTGAAATGGATGTTTTGCAGAGGGGAACTTGCCCCTCTTTGGTCTTTCATTTCCTTGTGAATTATGTTTGCAGCAGGTCATACACGATCTACAAAAGTTTTTTGAAAATTGTGTGTAATTATATGTGTGAAAATGTTCATTAATCCTGTTAATCATCCCTGCTGTTGATACGTGGCAAACCCCATGTATCAAATGAGCTGCTGTTTTGTAGAGACTCTGTGGTAAAACAATTTTCCCATTTATTCTATAAACTTTGTCCGTCCCTAGGACTGCGTTGTCTCTAGCCCATTTAATTTTTTCTTTGTCTGATGCATTGTTCTGCATGTCTATAATAGCTTCAAATGGTATTGGCTGCGGAAGTGGTTTTGTGTTGACGAGAATCTCAGTTCCGTATTTACCCGCAGCTGCTTCTTTTGCTGTTCTGTCTGCAAAATCATTTCCTTTCGATGTTCTGTCTGTTCCTTTGGTGTGTGCAGCGCATTTGCATATAGCTAGGGAGCGAGGTAGCAGAACTGCTTCCAGTAATTTGGTCAGCAGTTCTGAGTGTGTTATGGATTTTCCTGTAGAGGTTTTCATTCCTCTCCTAGCCCATTGTGCAGCGAAGGTGTGTGTCGCTGAATATGCATATTGGCTATCGGTGTATAATGTGATGTCTATTCCTTTGGCTGCTACACATGCTTTTGTTAATGCTACTAATTCAGCTGCTTGAGCTGAATGTGAGTGTGGTAGTTTGCCAGCTTTGATGATTGATGTGTCTGATACTACAGCGTATCCTGTCATGTTCTGTCCTGTCAGTGACTTTGAGCAAGACCCATCCACATACCACACTTCTCCTTTCCCTAGTGCAGTATCTTTTAGGTCTCGCCGTGGTTTGCAAGTTTGTTCTGTTTGCTCTTTACACGAATGGGGGTTTCCATCATCTGGGGTGGGCATCAGTGTAGCGGGGTTTAACACTGTGCACCGTTCTATGCTGATGTGAGGTTGTGACAGTAGCGTGGCTGTCAGAGCGAGGAAACGAGCTGGTGAGAGGAACGCCATTTTTGTTTCATTCAGCAACATGGAGACAGCGTGCGGTACTAATAACCTCAACGGGTGGAACAGGACTATTTCTGCCGTGCACTGTACTGCCATTGCTGCCGCGCAGACAGCCTGAACGCACGGTGGAAGTGCCAATGATACTGGGTCTAAACGTTTAGAGTAGAACCCAATGGGTTGCTGTTTTTCTCCATGTTTTTGAGTCAATACTGAGGTCATAAATCCTTGTTTGCAATCTACCATCTGAGTAAATGGTTTCCCATAGTCTGGTAATGCGAGTACGGAGGAGCTTACTAGACTTTGTTTTAGTGTATTAAATGCATCTAATGCTTCCGTGTTCCAATCGAGTTTATCGCTCATTTTTAATGTGTCTGTGTATATCAGATTCAGCAGGGGTTGGGTGATGGCGGCATATTCCGCCACCCAAGCCCTGCAGTAGTTTGTCATTCCTAAGAACTGCATCATTTGTTTCTTAGTCTGTGGTTGTGGTGTTGCCGTCATTGATGTTTTTCTGTCTGGGTTAATGCGACGCCCTTCTTTGTTTAATGTGTGTCCTAAGAACACAACTGCTTCTTGACATATTTGCAGTTTCGATTTCGATACTTTACTTCCTGTTTTTTCCAGATGCTGTAGCAACTGGATCGTGACGGCCATACATTCCTGTTTGGTGGGGGCGGCCACCAGCAGGTCGTCTACATATTGCAGAATCTGTGAGGACTCTGGAATATGAAGGTCCGCCAGGCAATTTTGCATTGCCTGGTGGAAAATCATTGGACTTTCAGACCACCCTTGTGGCATGCGTGTGTATGTGTATTTTTTGTGTTCGTATGTAAATGCGAACCACCCCTGTGAATCTTTATCCACTGGGATGGAGAAGAACGCATTGCTAAGGTCTATAACAGAGAAGTATGTTTGTCCTGCAAATAAACTGTTTAGTAGAATGTGAGGATCTGCTACGACTGCAGCCGCGCCCTGTGTGGCTTGGTTTACAGCTCGGAGATCCTGCACCATTCTCCATGACGTTTGGTCTGCCTTTTTTACAGGAAATATTGGTGTATTGCATTCTGCGTCGGGGCATTCCCTAAGAATGCCTGCTTTTATCATGTCCTGTATAACTGGTTTGATACCTATGCGGGCGTCGTCTTTTAATGGGTATTGTCTGACATTGGGTCGATAAGTTGATTTGGCTTTGACCCGTACTGGTTTTACTTTAAAAATTAATCCCACATCGGTCTTTCCTTTGGACCAGAGGCTATCTGGAATCACTTTAAGTGCATTCTCAGCCTCTGCACTTAATAGTATTATTTGTCATTCGTCCAAATTCGTGTGTGGTGTCATTGTTGTAACCCATGCTAGGCCTTTTCGTTCTATATTTTGGTATCGCTGCCAGCCCGGTTTCTCACTCATGTCTTCCCACCCCTGACATATGCTTGCTACCTGCCGAGTGAAACTACCCAGCTGCTTCCACTCGGTACCTGGACCAATAGCAAGTGAGAGGTGGGGATACTGAGTCGAGCCCAGCAGTTTCGTTGCCTCTGGGGTTAGCGAGGTTGAAACTGCTGCGTTTCCTAGCTCGTCTTGGTAGAGGTAGCTAAGAACTGTTCTCTGTGGCCCCATTCTATCGAATAGGGCTTGATAGGGCGGGTCAGGCCCTGGCTTTTTAGCATATCTAAGGGTGATATGCAGTTCTGTTGGTTTCATTCTGGTCTGTCCCTCTCGTGGGGATACATAACTAATCAACGTTTTGGCCGTTTCAGTTGGGGCTGGATGTGGTAGTTTGAGGGACCAGAAATAGTGCGGTTGTCCTAACCCATGTCGCACCATTAACTGGTCTTCTGCTCTTTCAGTTGGTCCTACTGCACGTACTCCTCCAGCTACTGGTATAAGTCTAAGTTTTAGTAGGCATATGCCATCTCTCCCTAGGAGATTTACTGGACAGTCTGGAATTAGTGAGAATGATAATTTACCCTCTATACCGGAGAGAGGGTCGATTATGTCTAAGGGTTTTGATACTTGATGTCTGCTAATTTGACCATTTGCTGATTTAACGCAGTGTTCTGTTATTGCTGGCCACATATTTGCCAATTCTACTGTAACCACAGAGGAGTCCGCCCCTGTGTCACATAAGAATACGATGCTTTTTCCTTCTATTTTTATTCTTCTCATTGGTTTAATTTTGTTATATGAGAGCGACCAATTTGTCATTACTTCTGAAATGTCCAATAGGGGTGTGTCGCCTGTCTTTTCAGGTTGTAAGCCTGTGTCTGACCAGTCTGAGTCTGAGTCTGATCCCTGACCGTCTAGTCAGTGTTGTTGTTGGTGGACAAAATGTCCCTCATTGTTGTTGTATCCCTGTCCCCCCCGGTTGGCCCCCTGTTGGTTCTGTTGTTGATATCCCTGTTGGTTATCCCCCCGTCTGTCTTGTCTGTGGTTTTGGCACTCTCTGGCCATGTGGCCTTCTTGTCCACAATTATAACAGAGGAATTTCCCATCTTTATTTAAGCCCGTTCTTTTTTGATTTCCCCCCCCCTCTCTGTTTTGTCCCTTGTGTCCTTTGTACTGATTGTTTCCTCCCCCACCCTGGTTGTGATTCCCTTTATTTTGATTCCCTTGGTTGTTCCTATTTCCGCCTGAGTTCCCTCCCACATAACAACATATTTCTGTCCCGTCCTCTGTCTCTAGCATCAGCTGATTTCTCTTTTTGTCTTTCTTTCGTCTGAGATCCTCCACTGCATGCTCTGCATAGTTCATGCATTCTGTCACTCCACCAGTCTTGTGGTTTATATTATGCTTCCTAATGAAGTCTGCTATGCCCGCTGAAAAACCTCCCATAAGGGCGGCCTTCAGTTGTTGTTGGTAAGGTGAAGCGTCAGTGGGGTCATGTGGTAGTCCCCCGTGACGTCTGAACACTTGTTCACAGCGGCCTCGGTACTCCTGGAGTGACTCGCCGGCCTTTTGCTGACACAATGTTATTTTAGTGTAGTCTGTTACGGGTGCGAATACTCGACGAACCCTGGTTATTAACGCATCCATTGCAGTGTTCAAAGCGTCGCTGCGAGTTTCTAGGGCCGCATGGGCTTCGTCCCTGCCTGTAAAGTCGCCTCTTACCCTGGCCCACTCGTATTTATATATAGTCTGACAGGCCTGCACCATCTCTGGTCCATTTAGCCCGTACGAATCTCTGAGTTGGTTTAACCCATTGCAATGGTCGTCTATGTTTTCTCTGAAGTGTGGTACACTCTCACAAGCTGCCCTGCAGTCTGTGACAGTCCATGGTCGGTATACTGTCATGACCCCTCCTACGATGGGGTTGGCTACTTGGACCATAGGTGCTATGATTGTTGCATCATCCCAATTGTCCAAATCATTGGGTAAGGGCGGGTATAATTGCTCCACTGGCTTGCCGTTGGGTATTATCCCAGGATATGCCGGCGGGTCAGTGGGGGGCGGGGCGGTGTTATGATCTTGAATTCTTTTTAACATGAGTGGTGTTTTTGGTCTACGCTTTTCCTCTTTCTCTGTCCCTAGCCCCCACCCTTCTTCTTTCCTGCTCTCCCTCTCTCTCTCTCTCTCTGTCTCTCTCACTCTCTCTGCCTCTCTCTGTCTCTCTCTCTCTCTCTGTCTCTCTGTCTCTGTCTCTCTCTCTCTCTCTCTTGCACTCCCACTTGCCTGCGTCTCGTCATCTGGGTCAATCATCGTGAGCACTGTGCGCTTGGTCCCTGTCATTTTCCTGGCTGCTTGATCTAACCATATTTTAGCGCATATAACTTCTTTTTCTAGTTTCTTTTCATCTTTCCTGCCTCTCTTGGTTTCTAATATAAGTTGTAGGCGTCCTAATAAGAGTTCGCACGCTGCTGGATCTAATTGTCCTTTAAAACCAAACGTTTTATCCCATTTTCTCAAATACTTCGTACTTTTGGGGAAACAGTATTTCATAAATTTAACATCGAGTTCCCCTTTGTCTTTTTTCCCTTTGCTATTTGAACTGCCACAATTACCCATTATTTATGTGTGTGTGTGTGTGTGTGTGTGTGTGTGTGTGTGTGTGTCTGTGTGTGTGTGTCTGTCTGTCTGTCTGTGTGTGTGTGTGTGTGTGTGTGTGTGTGTCTGTGTGTGTGTGTGTGTGTGTGTGTGTGTGTGTGTCTGTGTGTGTGTGTGTGTGTGTGTGTGTGTGTATGTGTATGTGTATGTGTGTGTGTGTGTGTGTGTGTGTGTGTATGTGTGTGTGTGTGTGTGTATGTGTGTGTGTGTGTGTGTGTGTGTGTGTGTGTGTGTGTGTGTGTGTGTGTGAGGGGAAAGCCTCTTCTGTAGCTTGGTGTCCCGGCAGGAATTCAGGTCTGTTCCGCTCAGATGTGTGTGTGTGTGTGTGTGTGTGTTTGATTGCTTGAATTGATTGAAAACTTTATTAGAAGATTTGCAGAAGTAGGTACATGAAAGTACATATTACATACAAGGTCAACTAAAAGGATAAAAACCCAAGAAAGCTGCTGGCTTATTTCAATTGGGGTCCTTGTGTGTGTGTGTGTGTGTGTGTGTGAGTGTGTGTGTGTGTGTGTGTGTGTGTGTGTGTGTGTGTGTGGGGGCAGCTGTCTAGGGGGAGGGACCAAGCAAGGCGAGTCTACCCTAAATAGACTCTTTAGTGAAACCCTTCAGTCTAAAGTCCAACTCTCCTATGATTCATATGAACCGCCATCAATATAGAGCAAACAATAAACTCCATCAACTAACTCTCTCTCTCTCTCTCTCTGTCTCTCTCTCTCTCTCTCCCTTTCCCCCTCTCTCTCTCTCTCTCTCTCTCTCTGTCTGTCTCTCTGTCTCTCTCTCTGTCTCTGTCTCTCTGTCTCTCTCTCTCTCTCTCTCCCTCTCCCCCTCTCTCTCTCTCTCTCTCTCTCTCTCTCTCTCTCTCTCTCTGTCTTAAACACACACACTCTCTCTTATCTCTTACACACACACATACACTCGCTCTCTCTGTCACACACACACTCCCTCTCTCTGTCTCAAACACACATTATTTATGTCAATTCTTCTGTTTTTACTAGACAACGTGTCGTTCAAAACCTAATTTCCTTAATTCACCGCAGTGTGCGTCGCGGATGACAGAGCGTTACGTTGACACCGTGAGGTTTCAACTCTGCTCCTCCGTTCGTCACCAGTGACAATCAATTTCTCACAGGCATTCACTTCCAGTCATAGTTATCAGTTTCCAGTCTTAGTCTGTTGTTTACACAGCACAAGGACATTCATTTATTTTTCAAAATGGATTCCTTATGTATGTCAACTCACAGTCCAAGTTCAATTAGTCTACTGTTTTCATAACTCAAGGATATTCATTTATTTTTCAAAATGGATTCTTTTTGTATGTCAAACAATTCCTATTTTGTACAATTTAGGATAGATAGACTATTCATTTCGATTGCAATCTTTCTTTTTCTATTATATTTACCGGTGTTCTTTGTATCTGTTGCCTGGTCTGGGATCTCGTCGGTCGTCTTTTCGAGGATCAAAGCTTCGACATCTAGCCGGCCTGGACCGAATTCAACGTTCCAGGACTTTGTCCGGGTCCTGGATCCGGGCTGTCGACAGACTGTCGGCGTTGTCGAGTCTTCTCCCCTCTTCAAAGACGACGTTTGAGATCCGGCTCGAAGGACCAAATGTTGGTTATAGTTCAATGCTATTTTCTGACTTAGCCTGTTTGTAGGACAGGTGATGATAACCAGCGCTAGTTCAACAGACCGTAGTAGACTTTCAGACACAAAGAGACGCGGAGTCAAAGAGCTCAGTTTACTTGCGCAAGGAGAGTGATTCAGAGAGACCGTGTTTAAGGGTCAGTCCAAATGGATCTGAAGTTCCACTCTCTTTGTCAGCCTTTATTCGAACAGAATGGAAAGAAGGAGACAGTTTGTGATCCTATCAGAGTCCTAGAAAAAGGGGGGTGGTGTTTCAGAACGAATCATCAACAAATGTGGTCGTGGGCGACCAAAACCTGTTTTCGAAAAGTGACCTCTGATAAGAAGGGGAAAGAAGGGGCGAGCTGGTCTTCTCTGTTTTGATTGGCTCAGGGACAATAACACGAGTACAAGGGTGTTCAAGGTTCACACAATCATTAACAGAGCCCAGAGACAGGCTGTAGAGTTTTACACAGTGATACAAAGAATTATATAGAACATTTAACTATCATTTTATCATTTATGAAAACATCGTCTTTAACTCTAACACACACACACTCCTTTAACTCTCTGTCTGTCTTTCTCCCTCCCCCTCTCTCTCTCCCCCCCTCTCTCTCCCTCCCCCTCTCTCTCTCCTCCCTCTCCCTCCCTCCCCCCTCTCTCTCTCTCCATCTCTCTCCCCCTCTCTCCCTCCGCCCCGTCTCCGCCCTCTCTCCCTCCCCTCTTTCCCTCCCCCCTCTCTCCCGCCCCTCCCCCCTCCTCTCCTCTCCTCCTGACCTCTGACCCTCCCAGGTGCTGTGTCCATCTCCATTCTGAGGCCGTGTTCTCAGGACATCTGGTCCAGCTGGCTCCTTCCCCAGCAGAACCGGGACATCATCCCCGCCAACCTCCAGTCCCGCGCCTGGGACAACTTCCCCTCAGTGGAGGTAGCGTGTCATAGGCACACACACACACACACACACACACACACACACACACACACCAGTCAGTCACACACACACACACACACACACACACACACACACACACACACCAGTCAGTCACACACACACACACACACACACACACTCACA
>NC_137688.1:73819352-73831852 GCF_963989245.1 Nansenia antarctica | reverse complement strand
ACAACAAATCTTCTCTGATAGTGGTGTGGTTGAAAAACTGTGTCGCACCCTCACGTGTCAGGACTCATCAAACTCAAGCAAGGAGAAATCACTTCCTTATATCCATACTGGTCCTTAGATTGGGCGAGACCCATTTTCTAAATAAAAGTCTTACAGATCTTATAGATAGATAGGCCAAAGTACCACTTTCAAAAAACGTTTTTTCATAAATAATAATATAAAGCTTTTTGACTCCAACAATAGGAATGATCAAGACATTTCCCCATCAGTTATTCAAGTTGTTGTTGTTGTTGTTTGTGTTTGTGTCTGATTGGTCCAGCTCAGCGACCCCTGACCCCGACGCCCTCTCGTGCAGCAGGAAGTGATGCCATGCCTGCCGGCAGCCAACCCACCAATCCCAGCAGCCCTCGGCCCTCAACCCCGCCCCCCCCTGTGTGTGGAGGTGCTGACCAGGTGGGCGTGGCTAACCAGGTGGGCGGGGCAGGGAACCCACGCAGGGGCGGAGTCAGGCTGCCCGCTTCCATCCTCACCTCCACCATTCCCTGCTGCCAGCCCAACCTGCAGGTACACACACACACACACCACACACCACACACATACACACACACACCACACACACACACACACACACCCACATGCACACACACACCCACACACACACACCATACACACTCACACACACTATACACACCATACACACACACCATACACACACACACACACACACACACCATACACACACACACACACACACACACAACACACACACACACCATACACACCCTCCCCCACCCCCCCATGTTAACCGTGTCTGTGGTCCAGTTCCTGAGTGTGGAGGAGGCGGTGAGGAGGAGGGGGCGGTGCTTGTCTGTGATTGAACAGCCGGCCCGGCGGGGGTTCCAGCTCCTCCCCTCCCAGGTGGAGTTCGGAACGCTGAGGGAGGGCTGGACCTACGCCGTCACCGTGGCGATGAGGAACGTGGGCGTCGACACCTGCAGGTCAGTTGGGGGGTGTGTGTGGGGGTGTGTATATGGGGGGGGTGTGTGTGTGTGTGTGTATGGGGGGGGTGGGGGGGGGGGATGATGTGTGTGTGTGTGTGGGGGTGTGTGTGTGTGTTTGGGGTGTGTGTGTGTGTGGGGGGGGGGGATGTGTGTGTGTGTGTGTGTGTGTGTGTGTGGAGTCTGGAGCTGTTGAGATGTTGTTGAGGTTGGCTGTTGCTGTTGCCGTGGAAACCCCAGGGGGTGGTTATTATGGGATGTTGTTGTTCTGCCGGCAGGTTCAGTGTGAAGCAGCCGTCTCCCGGGACCGGCCTCAGTGTCCTCTACACCCCCGGACCTGTACGTACCTGTCTGTCTGCCTGTCTGTCTGCCTGTCTGTTTACCTGTCTGTCTGCCTGTCTGTCTGTCTGTTTACCTGTCTGTCTGTCTACCTGTCTGTTTACCTGTCTGTCTTTACGTACCTGTCTGTCTGCCTGTCTGTCTGCCTGTCTGTTTACCTGTCTGTCTGCCTGTCTGTCTGCCTGTCTGTTTACCTGTCTGTCTGTCTACCTGTCTGTTTACCTGTCTGTCTTTACGTACCTGTCTGTCTGCCTGTCTGTCTGTTTACCTGTCTGTCTGTCTACCTGTCTGTCTGTCTGTCTGTCTGTACGTACCTGTCTGTCTGCCTGTCTGTCTACCTGTCTGTCTGTTTACCTGCCTGCCTGTCTGTCTGTCTACCTGTCTGTGTGTGTGTGTGTCTACCTGTCTGTCTGTCTGTTTACCTGTCTGTCTGTCTGTACGTACCTGTCTGTCTGTCTACCTGTCTATCTGTCTGTCTGTTTACCTGTCTGTCTGTCTGTCTACCTGTCTGTCTGTACCTGTCTGCCTGTCTGTATGTACCTGTCTGTCTGTCCACCTGTCTGTCTACCTGTCTGTCTGTTTACCTGTCTGTCTGTCTGTTTACCTGTCTGTCTGTGTCTGTCTGTACGTACCTGTCTGTCTGTCTACCTGTCTGGCTGTCTGACTCCAACTCTGCCTGCCTGTCTGTATGCCTGTCTGTATACCTTTCTGTCTGCCTGTCTACCTGTCTGTCTGTCTGTCTACCTGTCCGTCTGTCTGTCGACTTGTCTGCCTGCCTGTCTGTTTGCCTGCCTGTCTACCTGTCTGTCTGTCTGCCTGTCTACCTGTCTGTCTGTCTGCCTGCCTGTCTACCTGTCTGTCTGCCTGCCTGCCTGTCTACCTGTCTGTCTGCCTGCCTGCCTGTCTGTCTGACTCCTCCTCTGCCCCCTGCAGGTGGCTGCTGGTATGAAGGCGGAGCTTCAGGTGCAGCTGTTCGCCATGGCGATGGGGGAGGAGGCCTGTCTGTCTCACCACCTGTCTCACCACCTCCAAATCCTCACAGAGAGCCAGGTCCTCCACCTGCCTATCTCTGCCAATATCCTTCTACTGGGCTCTAGGGCTGAGTGTGTGTGTGTGCGTGTGTGTGTGTTTCTGTGTCTGTGTGTCTCTGTGTGTGTGTGTGTGTGTGTGTCTGTCTGTGTGTGTGTCTGTGTTTCTGTGTCTGTGTGTCTCTGTGTGTGTGTGTGTGTGTGTGTGTGTCTGTGTGTCTGTGTGTGTCTGTGTGTGTGTGTGTGTGTGTGTGTGTGTGTCTGTCTGTCTGTGTGTCTGTGTGTGCGTGTCTGTCTGTGTGTGTCTGTGTGTGTATGTGTGTCTGTCTGTCTGTCTGTGTTTGTCTGTCTGTCTGTCTGTCTGTGTGTGTCTGTGTTTGTCTGTCTATCTGTGTGTGTGTGTGTGTGTCAGGCAGAGCCGGGTCCTGTTGTCCCCCCCTTGACACAGATGGTCTGACCCGTCCTCCCTGAGCGTGTGTATGAGAGCTCGGCCGCGGGCCGCGCCACCGCCCTGCAGACGGGGAGGGGCAGGGTCCGCCTCGTCTCCACCACGCCCTCAGTCAGACGCGGGGTGGTCCTGCCTCACCTGGCCCCGCCCCTGGCCCCGCCCCTCGGCACCTCAACAGGTCAGTGCGAGTTCACACGTGGACAGGCACACACACACACACACACACACACACATCATAGTCTAAATATACACACACATGATCATAGTCTAAATATACACACACACACACACACATCATAGTCTGAATAAACACAAACAGCATAGATACACACAGTGTAGACACATACACACACAGTGTAGACACACACACACAGCATAATGGTAACTGTGTTTGTTGTTCTCAGGTGACCTCTGACCCCGGAACCCTGAAGGCCACAGAGGCTTCCACCTGCACCCTGGTCACATGACCCTGTCACATGACCCTGTCCTGGGTGTGTCTTTATCTTTACATGAACAACACTGACATGACTGGAACCTAACAATGAATAAACAGTGAAACCAAACACTAATTATGTTGTACTGGGAATGTTTCTTTTTTTGTGATCAAATGTTTATTTATTTTTCTTTTAAAACACATAATAACAAAACCAGACAACAAGGCCACATCTTGTAACCAACAACCCAGACACCCTGCTACTATCAATGCAACCTGGGGTGGTCCAGTGGTCTAGCACCGCGGTCTACAGTGCACATATGCCCATGTCGGCATGGGTTCGAATCCGGCCCATGCCCTGCTGACATGCCCACTCTCTCTCCCTTCTTCTCCTTACTTTCCTGTCTGTTTTCATCTATCCAATATAAAATATGAGTGGGACTGCCACCTGGGCTTCTCTAACACCTCAGCAGTGCCACAGGCTGGTTGCCTCCATGCCACGCCGCATTGATGCAGTCATTCGTGCAAAAGGAGCCCAGACCAAGTATTGAGTGCATAAATGAACATACTTTTCTGTATTATAAATCCTTTTTTTGATTGGTCTCATGTAATATTCTAATATTTGAAGATACGGGATGTTTGATTTTCTTGAGGTGTAAGCTGTAATCATCAACATTAAAACAAAAAAGGCTTGACATATTTCACTTCATGTGTAATGGGTCTACAATATATGAATTATATTAACTTTTTGAATTAAATTACGTAAAATAATGAACTTTTCCATGATATTCAAATTGTTTTAGATGCACCTCTGAAGTTAAAACACACACACACACACTAGTAGCTACATACAATGTGCAGGATTATTATTATTTTACAAACATCATTGGCAACAGACATACAGTTTAGGGGGCAGGAGTTGGGCACCTGCCCAATAGCCTAGTAATTAGCGGTTTTCTGACAATAATAGGTTTTGGGCTGGTGGTTTTTGGTGGATTTAGCGGTTTTTAGATTGTGGTTAGGCTGGAAATTGTCGATCCCATCCGGCAACCCTGACCTCAACCAAAGAGTCTTCCGGTTTGATTGATTGAAAACTTTATTAGAATGTTTGCAGAAGTAGGTACATGAAAGTACATATTACATACAAGGTCAAACTAATAGGATAAAAACCCAAGAAAGCCACTGGCTTATTTCAATTGGGGTCCTTGATTTTCAATTCATCGTTACATGTAAGACAGACATAAGAAAAGAACTAGTACTATCTACATGATAATACAGACAAATAACTATTACTATCTACATCCATCGTACATCCATCATGGGAAGAACAATACAACAAAACATAAGGTATGTACAGCGGGTAGGACAGGTGGGGACATACACCACAGGTGGGGGCGGGGGACAAAACACAAAGTATGTACAGTGGGTAGTTCGGGTCTTTTAATCTGATTTTTGTTTTAGAGGGTCCAGTTACGGATTGCAGCCTCCTGTAAATGTTTTTTGAGAGTGGTTTTGAAGGTGGGCAGTGTTTTGCACTCCTTTAAGATTATAGGAAGGGCGTTCCACATCTTTACTGCATAGTTTGCAAACGAGTTTAATCCCTTGTTTGTGGTGCAACGCGGTTGAACGTGGTTCGTGGAGCTTCCTCTGGTGTTGTAAGTGTGGACGTTGTTCACTTTTTGGAAGTATGTTGACAGGTACTTGGGTGTCTTTGTGGTGTAGCGTATCTTGAAGACTAGGCCCAGTGCAAGCTGCTGCACTCTGTCAACTACTCGTAGCCAATCAAGGCTCAAAAAATGAGCAGCGGTTAGATGTGTCCTAGGGTTGAGGCCTAGCAGAAGCCTAACCAGTTTATTTTGGGCTGTCTGGAGTCTTGTTTTATGGGCCTTTGTGGTTCTATAGTACCATGATGTTACGGCATAGTCGAAGTGACATTGAATGAGAGCTCCTGATAGGGTCCTCAGTGTGTTTTTACTGACACATTTTACTGGTCACATGCGCAGTTGTGGACAGCGAACGTGGTGCACGATCTCACTACTTCCTGAAAGGCACCTTGCATGAACATATCCTGTCTCACTCTATTGGTTTAATTGATTAATCAGCTGTGCACTGTGTGTTCCAACGGTTTACTGCACAGCTGATTAACCAATTTAACCAATAGATGAGACAGGATATGTTCATGCAAGGTGCCTTTCAGGAAGTAGTGGAGATCGTGCACCTAGGTGAACACCTGTCGCTTCAAACGGAGGTTCCAGCCAGGTAGGGACAGCTCAGCTCAGAGGACACCATGGCACCGAAGAGGAGGACACGGCTGGTCAGCGACAAGGCGGACGGGTCCAGCAGCGACGGGCGGCTGAGCAAAGAAGCGCGTCGCCAGAAAGCCCAACTCTTCATCCAGCAGTTCAGTAAAGAAGGTTCGGATCTCAAGTTTATTGTTGTTGAAATGTGATCTCTTGTATGTTGTTGTACCATTCTTTATAGCACAGCAGATTCCCCACATTCTGCTACTATCAACTTGCAGCAGCTAGCCTTTAACTCACTGCGAGACGCCCTCTCGAGGCATAAGCTAGTCCTCAACTCGAAGAAAAGGACATTCATGTTGTCTACTAGGGCTAGAAATGTGGACCTTCCAAAGCTTCTTATATCCACAGTTGACGGCTCCTCCATTGAGAGAGTTACCGACTACAGATATCTATCTGGGCTGTGGTTGGATGAAAAGCCTGTCATTCAAAACGCATGTCCCGCCTCGCCTCCAAACTTCGGCAAAAGGTGGGCTTTCTTTACCGTAATCGGTCTAAAAGGTGGGCTTTCTTTACCGTAATCGGTCTAAAAGCTGGGCTTTCTTTACCGTAATCGGTCTAAAAGCTGGGCTTTCTTTACCGTAATCGGTCTAAAAGGTGGGCTTTCTTTACCGTAATCGGTCTAAAAGGTGGGCTTTCTTTACCGTAATCGGTCTAGCTTCCCCTTGCTTTGTAGGAAGTGAGTTGTCGAGGCGGTATTCCTGTCCGTATTAAATTACGGTGATGTTATCTATAGGCATTCAGCTTCTTCTACATTGAAACAATTGGACTCAGTTCATCACTCAGCTCTAAGGTTTATTACCGGGGACAGTTATGACACTCACCACTGCATACTTTATGACAAGGTTGGCTGGCCCTCTCTTTCTCTGAGGCGCAGTTACCACTGGAACTTGTTTGTTTTCAAGGCCATCTGTGGCAAGCTTCCTCCTTATATCTCATCTTTATTGGACTGGAGTCTTGGTATTTATGTGACCAGATCTAATAGTTGGCTTTCTTTTCGGGTTCCGTATGCGCTTTCAGACCTGGGTAAAACAGCCTTTTTTATTGATGCCCCTGATACATGGAACACTCTGCAGCAAACTCTCCGGTTGGAGGTCCTCCCCTCTGCCTCTACCTTTAAACTCTTGGTGCAAAAACTGTATTCTACCGATTGCAATTGTTTTTAGTTTTTTTCTTTCTTTTTTTTCTTTTTAATCCTGTCTTGCTCACTGTTCTATTGTACACTCGACGTCACTGTAAATGAGGGTGACCTCAGTGCCTATCGAGTTTTAAATAAAGGTTTGAAATGAAAATTAAAGTATATGACCCTGTAGACGACGCTGCCCGTCTCTCCTCCTCCTCCTCCTCCCCTCCTCCCCCCCCCCACCCCCCTCCTCCTCCTAACAGCCCAGGACCGCGTCGACGAGATGGAGTCCGAGCTGGAGCGGCTGCTGGCCTCCATGGACCGGGTGTTTCATGTGGAGCTGATGAAGATGCCCGTCGCGATGCAGAACACGTTGATTCAAGACCTCCTGGATGGTAAAGACTTTAGTTGAATTACTTTGAAATCCGAATTCCTCTTCTTCAAAAGGAGTTGGAATTGAGGGTGTGTATAATGTTCTCGGAATTAATGGGGTACTAAGGAAATACTGTCAACCCCAAGACGGCCAGGCCTACTGAATAATAATAATAATAATAACGTTTATTTGTATAGCACTTTTCCTGCAAACGTTAACGTTTCGGATTTAATGTTTCGGATTTCAAATGTTGCAGCTCAAAATGTCAGGGAGCTTTGAACCTACACTGTATGAACCCACTACAACAAGTAGCCTATGAGGGTAAATGTCAACACTAACAAGTTGATAGATGACAGAACAGTAATATTGGTAATGTAACAGATATGATGACAGAACAGTTATATTGGTAATGTAACAGATATGATGACAGAACAGTTATATTGGTAATGTAACAGATATGATGAGACTTGCTGGGTTAAGGATATGACGTCCCCTTCATTCCCAGCTGAAGCCAGTGACGCATCAGTTGGAGACGTCACCATGGCGATGAAGGTAACGTGACCAGAGGGTTTAAAGGGTTAAATGCTGCCCCCTTGTGGTCGACTAGAGCAGTACAATCTGACCAGAGCTGTAACCACAGTCTGACCATAGTAACTACAGTTTGACCATAGTAAATGCAGGGTAACCATAGTAACTACAGTTTGACCATAGTAAATGCAGGGTAACCATAGTAACTACAGGCTGACTATAGTAAATACAGGGTAACCATAGTAACTACAGGCTGACTATAGTAAATGCAGGGTAACTACAGTCTGACTATAGTAAATGCAGGGTAACCATAGTAACTATAGGCTGACTATAGTAAATGCAGGGTAACCATAGTAACTACAGGCTGACTATAGTAAATGCAGGGTAACCATAGTAACAACAGTCTGACCATAGTAAATGCAGGGTAACCATAGTAACAACAGTCTGACCATAGTAAATGCAGGGTAACCATAGTAACAACAGTCTGACTATAGTGCCATGATCTCACACTGTCATTGTAACAGACGGAGTCTCCTGAGAACTACCAGCCCCTGACCAGGAAGCCCAGTAAGAAAGGTGAGCAACTGATGGTGGTGATCAATACATTTATTGATTGGCGTCTGGTTGTCAATGGCTCTGTGTTGTGATTTCTGCAATGTGTGTGTGTGTGTGTGTGTGTGTGTGTGTGTGTGTGTGTGTGTGTGTGTGTGTGTAAGGTGCGCTGAAACGGAATGGATCAACTCTAAATGAGAGAGCCACCAGCCAACCAGCAAAGGTAGTTACTGGGAGGAGACTGTTACTGGGAGGTGTTACTGGGAGGTGTTACTGGGAGGTGTACTAGTAACCGGTCATTGTTTCAGAAGGGCACTGAGAGGACTCGGAGACTGGCCGGAAGTGCAAGCACAGGAAGCCTAAGGTAACCGTGGTAACCCTGCAAACTGTCAATCATTCATCATCACTAATGTCACCTCCCATCAGCACTAATGTCACCTCCCATCACAGCACCTCGGGGGAGGCTGGTGGAGGTAGAAGTCAGAGGACATGGGCTCATTGGAATGTTTGATTCCGTTCCTCATTCCATTCCATTCCAATGGCATTAGAATGAGGTTCGAGTCCTCCTGTTTTCTACCTTCACCAGCCTCTCCTGGTACTAAGTAACATCTCATTAGGAGAGGACAAGCGCTGGTAGCATCTTGTCCACTGCCAGACAAACAGCGCCCTCTGCTGGTAGCAGCTTGTCCACAGCGCCCTCTGCTGGTTGACCGTGTTGTTGTCTGTGCCCTCAGGAGTGCTGCCACTCCTTCCAGTTCCAGAGGCAGAACACCAAGTCGCCTCGCCAAAGTCAGTCAGACGCCGGCGGGGGCCAAACCCAGGTAGGGGGAGGGAGGGGGGGGGGCAAACCCAGGTAGGGGGGGGGGGGGGGCAAACCCAGGTAGAGGGAGGGGGGGGCAAACCCAGGTAGGTGGGGGGCTGAGATGGTGTGAATGTCTGAACACGTCAAAGGACACATTAACATGTACTTCCTTCCTCCAGCACGGTGACTGCTGATGTCACTGGTTCATATGGAAGGTTATACTGATGATGATGATGATGATGATGGTGTGTGTGTGTGTGTGTGTGTGTGTGTAGGTCTGCGTCGGCCAGCGACCACCTGCTGTGCTCCATGTCGGGGACGGCCCACGTCTCCATCTCCACGGCGCAGGGAGAGGTAGGTCTGACCTCAGCTGCTCAGGGTTCTGGAATGTCCTCAGGGTTCTGGAATGTCCTCAGGGTTCTAGATCTCAGCTACGTGTCCTCAGGGTTCTAGATCTCAGCTACGTGTCCTCAGGGTTCTAGATCTCAGCTACGTGTCCTCAGAGTTCTAGATCTCAGCTGCGTGTCCTCAGGGTTCTAGATCTCAGCTGCGTGTCCTCAGGGTTCTAGATCTCAGCTGCGTGTCCTCAGGGTTCTAGATCTCAGCTGCGTGTCCTCAGGGTTCTAGATCTCAGCTGCGTGTCCTCAGGGTTCTGGCCTTCTTAGCTTGTCGATGGAGGCTGATGATAATGACTTCCTCTTCCTCTCCCTCCTCTCCCAGACCTTCTGCATCTCCAACGAGTTCAAACATGAGATGGACGCCGGCCTCCTGGACGACACGGCTGTGGAGCAGATGCAGAGCCTGATGGTAAAACAAAGGTTTTGTTGTTGTTTCTTGTGTTTTTTTTGGTGTTCTTTTTGTGAACCCGAGCACAGTGTTCCACCTGATCCACCCTGCGACTGTCTCCTTCCTGTCTAGTCACTGATGAGTCACCTGACGAGCAAGGCCAAAAAAGAGGCCAGCCACAGCGTCTGACAGGGCGGGGAAACCCAACGCTGCTTATTAATGTTTTTGTACGTTTTCATTTGTGTGTTTTTATTTGTATGTTTCTATAAAGCAATAAAGATTTATATTACACACTGGTGATTTTAGTATGGTATTTCTGGAGGGAAGCGTTTCTGGAGGGGCAGTTTTGTATCATGTCACCGTTATTAAAAAATGGGTTCTGAAAGGTCTAATAATAATTGTCACATCATCTTGTACTCTGAAGATTCCCTGTCTGATCCTCCATTATCGATCACTTCGGCTCCTTCAAAGCCATGTCACGCAACAGCGAAATATAGTTTATTTATTATAATGCACATAGCCAGACAGAGCCACAGAATGCTGTATCTCATCTCAGGATGTTTGCTGCCCTCCATAGGTACAGCATCATGTCGGCTTACCTGACTGTCTACATGTTTCCAAGGGCAAAAGTGGTAAGATGAGGTAGGAAGTTATTGCAGAGACCTAAACCTCAAGGAGGCCTGGCTCTACCTCATTTTAGGTTTTACTATTGGGCAACCAACTTTAGAGTTTTACAGTTTTGGGCTCGGTTTGAGAACTCCCCTTTATTACCTGGGTGGCTGAAGCTGGAAACCTCCTCTTCTAGCCCTGCGTCACTGACAGCTCTTGCACATGCACCTTTAAACTTCTCCTCTACTCTATACACAAAAAATACCATTGTTAAATCAACACTCAGGATCTGGAATCAGTTTAGGAGACATTTTGGTTTTAAATCATTTTCTTTATTAGCCCCAATTGCAGCTAATCCTGTCTTTCCCCCCTCCTTGATGGATAGAGGTTTTCTATCCTGGTCCACTCTTGGTATTACAACATTCAGGGATTTATATATAGAAAACACATTTGCATCATTTGAACAACTGTCTGAGAAACTCCAGAGACTACATTTCTTTAGATACTTGCAAATACGTAGCTTTATCCATAATATCAATCCTCAATTTCCCAATCTCCCAGTTGCCACCCCTATTGACCCCTTTTTGAAACCTGTACCTAATACAAAGGGCATTATGTCTGTTATGTACAACTTTATTTTTACATTGCGCCCTTCCTCATTGCAAGATATTAAAAGGAGATGGGAGGAGGACCGAGGTGGAGAAATTACAGAAGACCTGTGGGAGAAAATTCTACGTAGGGTCCACTCTTCATCAATCTGCGCTAGGCATGGGCTGATTCAGTGCAAAGTTGTCCATCGCACACATTTTACTAAGGTTAGACTAGCTAAGATTTATGATGATGTCGAGCCCACCTGTGACAGATGCCATCAGGCCCCTGCCACACACGGTCACATGTTTTGGTCCTGCCCCTCCCTACATAATTTTTGGTCTGACATTTTCCAAACCATTTCAAAATGTATTGAAACTCCGATCTGGCCAACGGCCCTAACAACTTGTTTTGGTGTGCTCCCTGCCAATCTCTCACTACCATCATATAAAGCTGGCCTGGTCGCCTTTACAACACTTCTGGCCAGACGTTTGATTTTACTGCAGTGGAAATCCACCAATCCTCCATCTCACTGTGTGTGGCTTAGGGACATTTTATACTTTATTAAAATGGAGAAAATAAGATGTGTCAGGGGGGGGGATCAACACTTAGATTTTATAAAACATGGGGTTCTTTCCTTAACTATATTAGGGCCCTACACCTGCCAGATGCCCCATAAGGAGTAGGCCATCTGGTAGACCTACCCAAAATTACTCAATGGGGACAGCTGGGTTAGGTTGAATGTGTGTGATTAACTAGTGGAACCATATATACGGGCCCCATATATTTCTGACTCTTGACCACTATACTTTAGGCTACTGCTTATTTGTTTTAGGGTATACAGACAATTTATTTGAATATCTGGACCTCCAAGCTATGTGCTGTGTGTTTGTTAGGTGTGGTTTCTCTTTTTTCTCTTTTACTTTACTTTATTTTATTTCATTTATTTTTTACGTCCTTTTTATTTTTTATTTTGTTGTTGTTGTATGCGTCTGTGGGTATATATGGATGCTGTATCATTTGATTACCTCTCTGGCTGTCATGTTTGTATGACCCACTATTTTGTGTTGTGGAAAATCATCAATAAACAATTTTATTTTTTTATTTTTAAAGTGGTAAGATGTGTGTGTGTGTGTAAGATGTGTATGTGCAAGATCTGTGTGTGTAAGATGTGTGTGTGTGTGTGTGTGTGTGTGTGTGTAAGATGTGTATGTGCAAGATCTGTGTGTGCAAGATGTGTATGTGTAGTATGTGTGTGTGCAAGATGTGTGTGTGTGTGTGTGTGTGTGTAAGATGTGTGTATGTGTAAGATGTGTGTATGTGTAAGATGTGTGTATGTATACATGGCATAGGTGAGAATTAGGGGTTATATGTCCAAGCAGGATCTTGAAAAACGTATCCAAGCTTTTATATCCAGCAGGTTGGCCTTTCAGGACTCTTCAAACAGGCACTTGGACAATTACAACCTGCTGCAAGAGTCCTGACTAAAACTAGGAAGTTTCTTAGATCAGTACACTGGCTCCCTGCATCTCACAGAATAGATTTTAAAATCATGCTTCTGGTCTACAAATCTTTAAATGTGGTAGGGCCAAA
>NC_137688.1:73799352-73801852 GCF_963989245.1 Nansenia antarctica | reverse complement strand
GGAACCAATCATATCAAATTATGGGCCCTGTCCATAGTCAGAATTATTCACTGCGCCACAGATCCAGGAAGGAAATGGACCCAAACTGTAGAGAGACTTCATTTCTCAGTATAAAATGATATACAACTACAACATTAGTAATATATAATATATTCACCTTAGCTTTACGGTATAACCGTGGGATTAAATGAAATGCTTCCAAATTGCAACAGCAGTTTTTTTCGGGACCAAATCTTTGTTTTCTGTTCTGAAGAGAAGCTGTCACATGACAGGTTATTTATTTATTTATTTAACATTACATAACAAACAGAGGATGGGTGGGGGGGCTGGTGTGACATTTTCACAGCAGCTTTCTCTGATGGCGTTTCCATGGTCACAATTTCCCGCAAGGAGATAATTGTCCTCGTCATGGGGCCGAGGTGGAATTGATGACTCAATTCGTTTGAGATCGTGAGAATCGTTATCGTAATTTTATGCAGATCTGGGTTCCATTCTGTACAGATGTTATAATAATAATAATAATAATAATAATAATAATACATTTTATTTATAAAAGCACTTTACATAGGAAATCTCAAAGTGCTACAATTAAAAACAAGAAGATAAAACATAAACATTTTCAATTAAAAGGCAAAAAAAAGGCTCTTTTAAAAAGGTGGGTTTTAAGGCCTCGTTTAAAAGCATCCACAGACTGTGGTGCCCTTAGGTGGTCAGGGAGAGCATTCCACATTCTGGGAGCAGCCGAGCAGAAGGCCCGATCTCCCATGGTGCAGAGCTTGGTCCTGGAGGTCTTGAGGAGGTTGGTGGCAGTAGAACGGAGGGTGCGTGAGGAGGTCTGAGGGGTATGGTGGTTACAGCATGAATGAATGAATGAATGGACTTTATTGTCATTGCTACAGTACAGGTACCAAACAACGAAATTTAGGAGGGGTGGCTCCCCTGGTGTTAGGAAAGGGAAAAAAAACACTTTTAGAAAAAAAATCACAAGAAGGGAAGGAGCTGGTTTACATAAATAAAGGCTATGTACACTATCCACTGTACTATACTGTACAGACAGACGACTAGGGTTGTCATATTGCATGCTCTGTTATTTGGCAAGGTCGGCTGACCAAGTCTGGCTACGGCAGAGAGAGGCCGAGCGAAGTACTAAAGTTTGTTACGGCTTATATCAGTCCACCAGGCAAGCAGTGCTGCTGGAACTGACAGTCCCGTGGGAAGACCGCTTGGAAGAAGCCTTTGAGAGGAAGCTCTCCAAGTACGCGGGACTGGTCAGTGACTGCCAGCAGGCTGGGTGGAGAGCGAGGTGTTTCCCAGTAGAGGTTGGTTGCAGAGGATTTGCAGCCCGTTCCTTGGCCAGAGCCTTCAGCAGTTTGGGCATCGATGGAGAGAGAAAGAGGAGAGCCATCCGCAGTACCACCAATGCGGCAGAGAGAGCCTCTAGATGGCTGTGGCTCAAAAGAGGAGAGCCATGGAGTCATGGTAGCTAGTTAGCCATCTGGACACAAGCTGGGGTCTGATCAGCCCCGGCTGGGTCACCTGGAGGAGGGTGTATGATGTTGAAAGACCCGAAACGCCCGATGATTCCAGGAACATCACTGAAGATGTGTCCAGAGGCATCAGTAGATGTATGTACACAGGGTTCCCGCGCTGGTCTTAAAAACCCTTAAAGTCTAAATTCCAGCAACCTGTTTTATAAGGCCTAAAAAGGTAAATTCCAGTTATTCGGTCTAAGAAATGAGGTGCTAGGTCTTAAAAATGTGATTAGCTTGTCCTGCAAGGAAATCAGTCTGACCACATCTATTTACGCGGAAATAATTAATCAAGCTGGAACCAATATTTTAGACTTTTTTTCTGTATGGCAGTGAAATCCCTAATTTCATCACCTTGAGGATGACAAAAAGCTATCATATGGTGTCGCGAATAGGTCAAAATTCTCTAAAAAAAGGTCTAAAAAGGTCTTAAATTGGACTTGTTGAAACCTGTAGGAACCCTGTTATATACTAGTTCACAGAGAGAGAACAGATTCACGATCTGTAATTTGAGATTGTGACTTATAATATTGACGTTCGCTCCATATTGTCTATTGACCAAATGGAGGGTCCACCAATCGTGTCCGTTCTAACTTTGCTGACCATTACTGTTGACCACTAGTCACGAGGCTGCTCCTAATATCCTAGACTCATAGTCTGGCTCTGTTACTTGACCTAATCCATATATGGTCAAGTTAGTAACATGGGTACAGTTAAAGTTATCTGTATTATAACAATTTCTGATTATAATAATTTCTGGCATCCACAAAACACCCCATATCACACTACTACTCACAATATCTGTCTTTCTCTCTCACTCTCTCCCTCCGTCCCTCTGTTAGAAGTCGTTTCTGTTCGGCGGGGTGCATTGTGGGTCCAGCCAGGGCGTGGCCTTCTCCCTGCAGAACCACTCCATCGCGGCGGCCCGCGTCCACTTCCATCTGACGGAACACCCAGACTTCACCCTGCTC
>NC_137688.1:73789352-73794352 GCF_963989245.1 Nansenia antarctica | reverse complement strand
TCTTTCTCTTTCTCTCCAAAAAAATCACTGCTGTTGCTGTGTACACCCGGAAGCTTTTTGCCAGGCTGCGTGTGACGCGTAACTCCGCCTACTATCCTCTACTCCTCCTACTAGTCCGGGTCGGTTTGTGTATAATGGAAACCAGAACAGATCAAAAGTGACCCGACCCGACCCGACCCGACCTGACCCGACATATGGAAAAGCGGCTTTTGTCTCCATCAGTGGCTCCAGTTCCCCCCCAGCCCCCAGTCAATCAAGGCGTTGCCTCAAGGCTCTGTGCTTGGACCCCCCCCCTCTCAGTCCCGTGTCAACTGCCTGCATGAAATAAACCCCCCCACCCTCATTCATTCTCCACTGGCTTCCGGTCAAGTCCTGCATCGTGTATTATTATTATTATTATTATTATTGTTTATTTGGCAGGGACAATGTCCATCAAATAATGCACCAGAATCATCCAAGAAGGCTAGTTTTCATCTCTAGTCCTTTTACAAAAATCCTCCTTCTCGCCTACAAATCCCTCCATGCCTGCGCCCCCCAGTACCTCACTGACCTTCTCTGCCAACATACCCCATCCCGGAACCTGCGGTCCTCAGACATGGGTCTGCTCTCCACCCCCCCCTCCCCGCACCAACCTACGGACCTTCGGGGACAGAGCCTTCAGTGTGGCAGCACACCCACCCTTTGGAACTCTCTCCCCACAGTGATTCGCAACGCCCCCTACCTACCCTGGACACCTTCAAATCAGCCCTCAAAACCCATCTGTTCACCAAGGCCTTTGGCCCCTAGTTTAGTTTTGTGGCTGTTGCTGTGTTTTCTGTTTTCTGTTTTGTCTATCTGACTTTCTTTATTTTCGGTAACATTTGTTCTGGGTTGTTCTGGGTTGTAGGTTGTTCTTGGGTTGTGTGAAAGGCACTATATAAAACCTCCTCAGTGGTACCTGTCTGTCTCTCTCCTCAGTGATACCTGTCTGTCTCTCTCCTCAGGGTACCTGTCTGTCTCTCCTCAGTGGTACCTGTCTGTCTCTCTCCTCAGTGGTACCTGTCTGTCTGTCTGTCTCTCTCCTCAGTGGTACTTGTCTGTCTCTCTCCTCAGTGGTACCTGTCTGTCTCTCTCTCCTCAGTGGTACCTGTCTGTCTGTCTCCTCAGTGGTACCTGTCTGTCTGTCTCTCCTCAGTGGTACCTGTCTGTCTGTCTCCTCAGTGGTACCTGTCTGTCACTCTCTCCTCAGTGGTACCTGTCTGTCTGTCTCCTCAGTGGTACCTGTCTGTCTCTCTCTCCTCAGTGGTACCTGTCTGTCTGTCTCTCCTCAGTGGTACCTGTCTGTCTCTCTCTCCTCAGTGGTACCTGTCTGTCTCTCTCCTCAGTGGTACCTGTCTGTCTCTCTCCTCAGTGGTACCTGTCTGTCTGTCTCTCTCCTCAGTGGTACCTGTCTGTCTGTCTCCTCAGTGGTACCTGTCTGTCTGTCTCTCTCCTCAGTGGTACCTGTCTGTCTCTCTCTCCTCAGTGGTACCTGTCTGTCTGTCTCTCTCCTCAGTGGTACCTGTCTGTCTCTCTCTCCTCAGTGGTACCTGTCTGTCTCTCTCCTCAGTGGTACCTGTCTGTCTCTCTCTCCTCAGTGGTACCTGTCTGTCTGTCTCCTCAGTGGTACCTGTCTGTCTGTCTCTCTCTCCTCAGTGGTACCTGTCTGTCTCTCTCTCCTCAGTGGTACCTGTCTGTCTGTCTCCTCAGTGGTACCTGTCTGTCTGTCTCTCTCTCCTCAGTGGTACCTGTCTGTCTGTCTATCCTCAGTGGTACCTGTCTGTCTGTCTCCTCAGTGGTACCTGTCTGTCTGTCTCTCCTCAGTGGTACCTGTCTGTCTCTCTCTCCTCAGTGGTACCTGTCTGTCTCTCTCTCCTCAGTGGTACCTGTCTGTCTCTCTCTCCTCAGTGGTACCTGTCTGTCTCTCTCTCCTCAGTGGTATCTGTCTGTCTCTCTCTCCTCAGTGGTATCTGTCTGTCTCTCTCCTCAGTGGTACCTGTCTGTCTCTCTCCCCTCCGTGGTACCTGTCTGTCTCTCTCCTCAGTGGTACCTGTCTGTCTCTCTCCTCAGTGGTACCTGTCTGTCTCTCTCTCCTCAGTGGTACCTGTCTGTCTCTCTCTCCTCAGTGGTACCTGTCTGTCTCTCTCCCCTCAGTGGTACCTGTCTGTCTCTCTCCTCAGTGGTACCTGTCTGTCTCTCTCCTCAGTGGTACCTGTCTGTCTGTCTCCTCAGTGGTACCTGTCTGTCTGTCTCTCCTCAGTGGTACCTGTCTGTCTCTCTCTCCTCAGTGGTACCTGTCTGTCTGTGGAGGTGGAGGAGGTGGTGCTGGAGGATGGCAGCAGGGTGGAGCCGCTATCCGTCACCCTGGAGGGGGGCAGGATCCAGACCCAGACAGAGGTCCAGGAGGGGGTTAGGGTCCAGGAGGGGGTTGGGGTCCTGACCCAGACAGAGGTCCAGGGGGGCCCCCCCACGCCTCTCTCCTGCACCCTGACCTTCCTCTCCTCTCAGCCCCTCGCCCTCATCACCCACGTCACCTTCCGGGACCACCTCAACAACAGGTAACATCATCACCTTATCACCTTGACGACAGGTAACATCATCACCTTATCACCTTGACGACAGGTAACATCATCACCTTATCACCTCAACAACAGGTAACCTTATCACCTTGACGACCAGTAACATCACCTTATCCCCTTGACGACCAGTAACATCACCTTATCACCTTGACGACCAGTAACATCACCGTATCACCTCGACGACCAGTAACATCACCTTATCACCTTGACAACCAGCAACATCAGCTTATCACTGTCACTCTCCCCTCTCGATCGATCGATCTCTCTCTCTCTCCGCTCTCTCTCTCCCCTCTCTCTCTCTCTCTCTCTCTCTCTCTCCCTCTCTCTCTCTTTCCCTCTGTCTCTCTCTCTCTCCTCTCTCTCTCTCTCTCTTTCCCTCTCTCTCTATCTCTCTCCCTCTCTTTCCCTCTCTCTCTCTATCCCCCTCTCTCTCTAGCCCTCTCCCTCTCTCTCTCTATCCCTCTCTCTCTATCCCTCTCTCTCTCTATGTCTCTCTCTCTATCCCTCTCTCTCTCTATCCCTCTCTATCTCTCTCCCTCTCTTTCCCTCTCTCTCTATCCCTCTCTCTCTCTATCTCTCTCCCTCTCATTCCCTCTCCCTCTCTCTCTCCCTCTCTCTCTCTATCCCTCTCTCTCTCTTTCCCTCTCTCTCTCTATCCCTCTCTCTCTCTATCTCTCTCCCTCTCTTTCCCTCTCTCTCTCTCTCTCTCTCTCCATCTCTCTCTCTGTTTCCTTGGTGCAGGTTCCAGGTGGAGGTGTGTGCTACAGCTGACAACAGCCTGCTGTCTGTGTGGCCGTACCTGGCTCTGCACCGCGCTGAGAACCTCTTCACCCTGAAGACTGGTACTACACATTTTAATCATTTATTTATGTCCACATAGAAACAAGTATACAGGGACACAAATACTGAAGGCACAGATGGGATGCATTCACAAACAGACATGGACAATGTCTTTCACATACAACTCACGGGTACAAGTAACACCGTCTCCGCCATATATGGCGGCTGCCAATAATCGCAGAGACAGAGCAATACTTGCTGAGCCTTTTTTGCTTCTCCCTTGGACATTCCCAGTAGACGTAGTCCTCTGACAACCAATCTGTGCACATGTCCAAGGCTGCCAAATATAAAGACTAATAGCGTACACCTATAGCCTAGCTCTGAGATGGTATCTACAAGCTGCTGGTATTTCATGACCTTAGTCATGAAGGCTTCCTCTAGGCTTATATCAAAGGTGCATGCTGCCTCTAATACAGACACCTCTCTGGACTCTTCATTAACAACAACAAACATCTGGTGTGTTAGCAGACAACTGTGAAAAGTGACATTGGTCATTACAGAAATTGAACATAGATGCATTGACACAAGCATGTCACACACACACACACACACACACACACACACACACACACACACTCACACACCCTGGATGCTTGGTGATTTTACCCTGTACTGGACTCTGACTGGCTCCTGTGTCGCCTGTCACTCAGGCCGTCTGAGCGGGCCAATCAGGGCTGTCCGAGGCGCCGGGGGAGGCGGGGCTCCAGCCCCTCTACGCCCCCAGCTCTCTGTCCCCCCCCCCGCTCCTCCACCATCTCCACCTTCAACAGGCCCACGACCTCAGGCAGCAGCCACACCCCCTCTGGTGAGACACGCCCCCTACCATGGTAGTGTGTTAGTGTGACTGACTGGGGTGTGTGTGTGTGTGCGTGTGTACATGTGTGTGTGTGTGTGTGTGTGTGTGAGTGTGTGTGTGTCTGAGAGAGAGAGATTGTGTGTGTGTCTGAGAGAGAGTGTGTGTGTGTGTGTGTGTGTGTGTGTGTGCGTGTGACTGACTGGTGTGTGTGTGTGTGTGTGTGTGTGTGTGTGTGTGTGTGTGTGTGTCTGTGAGTGTGTGTGTGTGTGTGTGTGTGTGTGCGTGCGTGTGACTGACTGGTGTATGTATGTGTGTGTGTGTGTGTGTGTGTGTGAGTGTGTGAGTGTGTGTGACTGTGTGACTGACTGGTGTGTGTGTGTGTGTGTGTGTGTTCAGTGTGACTGACTGGTGTGTGTGTGTGTGTGTGTGTGTGTGTGTGTGTTAGTGTCTGTTCATTGTGACGTGTGTGTATTCACTGTGTATGACTGACTGGTGTGTGTTGCTTCCCTCAGACTGGACAGAGGAGGAGACCAGGAGCAGCAGTGGCAGTGTGGCGGGGGGGGGGGAGGGGGGAGGCAGGGGGAGGAGGAGGGGCAGGGGGGAGGGGCCCAGGAGGAAGGGGGCGGGGCCCAGGGCCTGCCGGCGTTCCCGGGGGAGGAGTCAGAGGAGGGGCGGTACTACCAGAGGGTGCTGGAGGCGGTCCAGAGGTGGTTCATCCTGTTTGGCTGGCCCCGGGGGCCACGCCCCCTCTGCATACCGCACACGCT
>NC_137688.1:73777738-73780238 GCF_963989245.1 Nansenia antarctica | reverse complement strand
TCGATTTGTGCAAGAAGCTATCAGAAGACAAAAATGCACTGACAAAGCTGTCCGTTTCCAATCAGCACGCCAGCTATTTAAACACACATGGCCTTGCCCCGGAATTTAAAAAACGGCTGTGTGAAAAGCTTAAAAAAGCAACGTTTTCAATGAATATCGACGAAGCTACTAATCTTAACATGGACAAAATCCTCAATGTCCTGGTTCGTTTTTTTGATGATGATCTGGCCAAAGTAACAACACAACACCTAGCCAGCAGGAAAGTAAACATCGCCAACTCGTCAGCCCTCATGCAGGAGCTCAAAGATATCCTGGAGTCCAATGGTCTTGACTGGTCACTAGTCATCAGTATTCTACTTGATGTAGATCTATTGATCTATTGTTATAGTGATAGTGGCTTGATAGTGATAGTGATGCAATCAGTTTGGCCTTAAGTGATTTAAAATTTCCTTTTTTTTCATCTAAATATATTATTTTATTTTGTATTGAGTATAAAACAGTATTAATGCATTTTAACATTGAGACATATTTTGTATTGACTATAACATAGTATTAATGCATTTAAACATTGAGACAAGAAGCTGTCTTCTGTACCCGCTCTCCCAATATCTCAAACTGTGACCCCCCTCCCCAAGAAAAAGTTTCAGGCACAGGATTGTTTCCCACTTTAAGCCCTGTGTACATATATACATGTTCTATTTCACACCTGTACATACACACATGTTCTATTACACACCTGTACATACACACATGTTCTATTACACACCTGTACACACACACCTGTACATATTACACACCTATACATACATACGTACCTGTGCGACCTCCCCAGAGCTCTGTTGCCGTGGAGATCCCGCTCAGAAACCCGAGGGCGGAGCCTCTGGCCCTGCAGGTGTGTCTGGAGGGAAAGGACCTGAGTGGGACCACCCTGGTCACCGTGGCGCCCGGAGGCAGCCTCACCTACACCGCCACCTTCTCCCCCGCCCGCGTAGGCACCCAGACCGGCAGGTGTGTGTGTGTGTGTGTGTGTGTGTGTCTGTGTGTATATATAGGTGTGTGTGTGGACTAGTGTGTGTGTGTGTGTGTGTGTGTGTGTGTGTGTGTAATGGTGTATGTGTAATGGTATGTGTGTGTCTGTGTGTGTATGTGTGTGTGTATGTGTGTGTATATAGGTGTGTGTGGACTAGTCTGTGTGTAATGATGTGTGTGTGTGTGTGTAAATGGTAAAAAAAATGCTAAATGGACTGACTTATATAGCTCCTTATTCCAAAGCGCTTTACAACGGCCTCTCATTCACCCATTCACACACACATTCACACACCAACGGCGGCAAGCTACCATGCAAGGCGCCGGCCCGCTCATTGGGAGACAATTTGGGGTTCAGTGTCTTGCCCAAGGGCACCTCGTTATGTGGCCATCCGGGGTTCGAACCTGATCTACGATCATTAGACGGCGGCTCTACCTCCTGCGCCACAACCACCCTGTGTGTGTGTGTGTGTGTGTGTGTGTGTGTGTCAGTGTGATCTTCCAGTCAGAGCTGGTCGGGGAGTTCTGGTACCAGCTGGACCTGCTGGCTGAACCTCCCGTCCCCACGACCCTACCACCCTGGAGCTGTGAGCTGGGCACGTACGTACACACACACACACACACACACACCACACACACACACACATTTGAATACTTTATTTGGTTCCACAAATTATATTATACAAACAGGGAATCAAATATTTCGGGGCTAAGCAGCACTGAACACTTAAGGGTACACATAACACACACACACACACACACACACACACACACCATTACTTACATTAATTAATTGCATCAATAATGTAGTTTTACTAAATAAGTACAAATAGTAAAGGGCCCAAGATGGAACCCTGTGGAACCCCAAAAATAATTCTTGATTTCTTAAATGAGCAGCTGAAAGACACCCAGAGCAATTTTTTTGTGACATTTCCGTGTGTGTGTGTGTGTGTGTGTGTGTGTGGTGTCGTGGTGTGTGTGTGTGTGTGTGTGTGTGTGTGTCAGGTGGACCAGGCAGTGGATCCCTCTAGCCAACCCCACAGACGAGGCCCTGCAGCTGGACGTGGTCAACAGCAACACACGCAACTTTACCCTGGAGCTGGACACCAGCAGCCCCGTGAGCACACACACAGACACACACACACACACAGACACACACACACATACACACTCACACACACACACACACACACACACAGACACACACACACACACACACAGACACACACACACACACACACAGACACACACACACACACACACACTCACACACACACACACACACACACACACACACACACACACACACACACCACACACCACACACACACTCACACACACGAAGGAGACATACATATCTTCAATAAGAGAGACATACATATTGAAGAAGACATACGTATTGTTCTAATTTGCGTGTGTGTGTGTGTGTGTGTGTGTGTGTCCAGATCATCGTGGCACCACACTCCTCCACCCA
>NC_137688.1:73747738-73772738 GCF_963989245.1 Nansenia antarctica | reverse complement strand
GCTGGAGGTGCGGTGTGTGACGGGGGGGCTGTGGAAGTTTCCCATCATGCTCGTGTCCACGGAGCCCGAGGTTGATGATGTCATCACCATCACGGCGGAAGGACTCAACAAGACCTCCACCGTGGCGTTCTGCCTCACCAGCCAGACACGGTGTGTGTGTGTGTGTGTGTGTGTGTGTGTGTGTGGTGTGTTTGTGTGGTGTGTGTTTGTGTGTGTGTGTGCGTGTCCAATCCTGTGAGGTTTTTTTCTTTTTTTTATGACTCATTTCGCTCTTTCTGTGTGTTGTGTGTGTGTCTGTCTGTGCGTGTGTGTGTGTGCGTGTTTGTGTCTGTCTGTGCGTGTGTGTGTGTGTGTGTGCGTGTCTGTGTGTGTGTCTGTCTGTGCGTGTGTGTGTGTGTGTCGCTCATACGCGTGCGTGTGTGTGTGTCGCTCATACGTGTGTGTGTGTGTGTGTGTGTGTAGGTACCCAGAGGCCTTCACTGCAGGCTTCCTGCCGGGCGGGGGGCGTGAGTTCCAGGTGGCTCCGCCCAGTGGAGATCTACTTCCTGTGGGTAGGACCCTGCTCAGCGTGTCCTTCACCCCGCGCATGTACAGCAGGAAGCACCACGCCACCCTGGTGGTCAAGGTCTGCTCACACACACACACACACACACACACACACACACACACACACGTATGAGCGACACACACACACACACACACACAGACATAGACATACACACACACACTAGACACACACACATAGAAACACACACACACACACACACACGCATATGAGTGACACACACACACACACACACACACACTCACACACTAGACACACACACAGAGAGAGAGACACACACACACACACGCACACACACACACCACACACACACACACACACCATACACACACACACACAATACACACACACAGAGAGAGAGACACACACACACCATACACACACACACACACACACACAGACACACACACACACACACACACACACACACACACCAAACACACAGAGAGAGAGAGACACACACACACACACACCATAGACACACACAGAGAGAGACACAAACACCATACACACACACAATACACACACACAGAGAGAGAGACACACACTCACACACACACACACACACACACACACACACACACACCAAACACACAGAGAGAGAGAGACACACACACAGAGAGAGGCACACACACACACACACCATACACACACACACAGAGAGAGACACACACACACACACACACACACACACACAATACACACACACAGAGAGAGACACACACACCCCTCCCACAGTGATGGTGACTGACAGCTGGTGTTCCCGCCCCCCCAGACAGCTGACATGCAGTGGACCTATGAGGTGAGAGGGGTGGTGCCTGCCTACGCCCCGCCCCTCTCTGCCTCCTCCAATGGGATCAGCTCCCCGGGACTCCGCCCCGCCGCCGTCCGTCAGCGGAACTTTGTGACTCGGAACCTTCGTCTCCCGGCCGTGGCAAACTCCTCCCCCATCAAACAGAGGGGAGGTCCCGCCCACATCCGATAGACCCCGCCCCCCCTACCCCCCGTCCCTGACATGAAGACATTAAACTACGCTTTCACCTCACTGACTAGTCTGACTTGTCTGTTCGCTCACTACTGGTGGAGGTAGAGGGAGGCTGGTGGAGGTAGAGGGAGGTTGGTGGAGGTGGATGGTGGCTGGTGGAGGTAGATAGAGGCTGGTGGAGGTAGATAGAGGCTGGTGGAGGTAGATAGAGGCTGGTGGAGGCTGGTGGAGGTAGATAGAGGCTGGTGGAGGTAGAGGGTGGCTGGTGGAGGTAGATAGAGGCTGGTGGAGGTAGATAGAGGCTGGTGGAGGTAGATAGAGGCTGGTGGAGGTAGATAGAGGCTGGTGGACATAGATGGAGGCTGGAGGAGGCTGGTGGAGGTAGATGGAGGCTGCTGGAGGCTGGTGGAGGTAGATGGAGGCTGGTGGAGGTCAGTGGAAGGAGGGGAGGAGGTGGAGGTCAGTGGAAGGAGGGGAGGAGGTGGAGGTCAGTAGAAGGAGGGGAGGAGGTGGAGGTCAGTAGAAGGAGGGGAGGAGGTGGAGGTCAGTGGAAGGAGGGGAGGAGGTGGAGGTCAGTGGAAGGAGGGGAGGAGGTGGAGGTCAGTGGAAGGAGCGTCAGGTAGAGGATTCAGGGTTGGATTACAGGGCTTAAAGTTCTCCGGCACGGTGCCGGATTTCCCAAGTATATCCAGCTGCGGACATCACGCGCATCACCCGGACGCTTGATGGACCATATTTGGTTGGAGCGTGTCATCATACCGCGCCTGCATATTTGCATATTGCGCCTGCATATTTGCATATTTGGTTCGGACTACGTCATCGCCTTACTACGGTGTAAACCAAATAAACACATTTCCAGCAATGGATTCTACAGTTAGGCCCATATATATTTGGTCACAGACAGAATTTGTGTTATTTTAGCTGTTTACCAAAACATCTTAGTTACAGTCATACACAAGTTACAGTCATATAATGAATATGAATGAATGAATGAATCTTTATTTCGAACATGATTTAAAAATAAAAATAATAAATAACAAATAACTAATATGTAGAGTACAGTCCTATCAATTGTTCGAAAAGGAGTAGGAAGAAGCCTGTCCTACCCCTGTTTATACTTAACAATTATGCTTACATTATATAATCCAATTAATTAATACATATATTTCAGTATCATCCGTTCTAATACTTTTTCATTCTTAATATTGACACAAAATAAATAAATAAACATCATTTTTCTATTCTTAATACTGAAACAACACAAAATAAATAAATAACAAACATCAGTATCCACAATGTAATACAGAAGAAAAAGACACAGAAAACCACACCTTAGTTTCCAGAAGATTAACAACCTTCCCTTTCCTCATTTTGGTATTTAACAAAAAAAATAAATGTAAACCTTTTTTTAAATAGAGCAATATTTCTGCTTTCCTTCATATTTTCCTCTAGCCCATTCCATATGGTAACTCCGTAGAATGATATGCACCTGCTCCTGAGATGGGTGCGAGCATAACCCTGTACAATCCTCATAGCTTTTTTCTGTAGTGTAATCAATGGGTTTAAAGTGCTTTTATATGCATTTCCCCATATCTCCACACAGTAACTCAAATAGGGTAAGACAAGACAACAATATAGAGTATACAACATCCTCTGTTCCAGAATATGTTTTGCCCTACACAATACTGCAATACTCCTTGATACTTTGGATCTAACGTATCTTATATGAGATTTCCAACATAATTTACTGGGCTTAAAGTGCAGACTCTCAGGTTTAGGTTAAGGGTATTCACATCCAAATTGAAGGTAGGGTTTATGAATTATAGCTCTTTAATATATAATAACCAAAAGTAATTAGACAATTGACTCAAAAGCTGTTTCATGGGCCAGTGTGGGCTATTTATTCCTTCATTATTTCTTTATTAATTAAGCAGGTAAAAGGTCTGAGTTGATTCCAAGTGTGGCATTTGCAGTTGGAAGCTGTTGCTGTATACGCACAACATGCAGTCAACAGAGCTCTCAATGCAAGTGAAACAGGCCATCCTTAGGCTGTAAAAACAAAACAAAAATCCATCAGAGAGATAGTGGGAACATTAATAGTGGCCAAATTAACTGTTTGGTACATTCTGAGAAAAAAAATGCACTGGTGAGCTCGGCACCACAAAAAGGTCTGGACGTCCATGGAAGACAAGAGTGGTGGATGATCACAGGATCCTTTACATGGTAAAGAAAAACCCCATCAAAACATCCAGCCAAGTGAAGAACAGTCTCCAGGAGGTAGGCATATCATTATCCATGTGTACCATAAGAGAAAGACTTCACACAAGAGATACAGAGGGTTCACATACAGAGGGTTCACCACAAGGTGCAAGCCATTCATAAGCCTCAAGAATAGAAAGGCCAGATTAGACTTTGACAAAAAACATCTAAAAAAGCCAGCCCTGTTCTGGAACAGCATTCTTTGGACAGATGGAACTAAGATCAACCTGTACCAGAATGATGGGAAGAAAAAAGTATGGAGAAGGCTTGGAACGGCTCATGATCCGACGCATACCACATCATCTGTGAAAAAACGTGGAGGCAGTGTGATGACATGGACATGCATGGCTTCCAATGGCACTGGGTCACTAGTGTTTATTGATGATGTGAAGACAGAAGCAGACAGATGAATTCTGAAGTGTTTAGGGATATTCTGTCTGCTCAGATTCAGACAAATTCAGCAAAGTTGATTGGATGGTGCTTCACAATACAGATGGACAATGACCCAAAATATAGTGTGTAAGCAACCCAGGACTTTTTTAAGGCAAAGAAGTGGAATATTCTGCAATGGCCAGAGTCAATCACCTGATCTCAACCCAATCAAGCATGCATTTCACTTGCTGAAGACAAAACTAAAGGCAGAAAGACCCACGAACAAACAAAAACTGAAGACTGCTGCAGTAAAGGCCTGCCAAAGCATCACAAAGGAGGAAACACAGCATTTGGTGATGTCCATGTGTTCCAGACTTCAGGCAGTCATTGCCTGCAAAGGATTCTCGACAAAGTATTAAAAATGAACATTTTACTTACAGTACAGGCCAAAAGTTTGGACATACCTTCTCATTCAATGTGTTTCCTTTATTTTCATGACTATTTACATTGTAGATTCTCACTGAAGGCATCAAAACTATGAATGAACACATGTGGAATGATGTACTTAACAAAAAAGTGTGAAATAACTCTAAATATGTCTAGCTACCCTTTGCTTTTTTGTTGTTAATAAAATATATATTTTTTGTTGTAAATAAAATATATAATAATTATATTAAATATATATATATAATAACATATTATTATTAACACATATTATATTAAATATTATTATTATATATTTTATTAACAACAAAAAAGCAAAGGGTGGCTACTTTGAGGAATCTAAAATATAAGACATATTTTTCAGAGTTATTTCACACTTTATTGTTAAATACATAATTCCTATGTGTTCATTCATAGTTTTGATGCCTTCAGTGAGAATCTACAATGTACCAAATAGTCATGAAAATAAAGGAAACGCATTGAATGAGAAGGTGTGTCCAAACTTTTGGCCTGTACTGTATGATTGTTAATTTGTCCAATTACTTTTGAGCTCCTGAAAATAGGGGACTGTGTATAAAAATGGTTGCAATTCCTAAATGTTTCATACAATATTTTTGTTCAACCCCTTGAATTAAAGCTGAAAGTATGCACTTCAATTACATCTTGATTGTTTCATTTCAAATCCTTTGTGGTGGCATACAGAGCCCAAATTATGGAAATTGTGTCACTGTCCAAATACTTCCAGACCTAACTGTATATAAATAAAAGAATGTCAATGACCCCAGGTGTGGGACTTTGAGGTTTGAGGGGTCAGGCAAAGGACTTGGTGGAGTCAGGCAAGGGTCAGGCGATCATCGTTGTAATCCATGGAGCAGGGCAGGAACCGTGGTGCAAGGTGCTGGGCTGGAGGTGTCCATGGTAATGAGTGCCCACTGATGAGCTAAATAAAACATTCTATTTCTGATGAGTCAACAGCACTAGGGCTCCTTCACAAAACCCTTACTGGAATCTTCATACACTCTGTGAATTAGTCTTTACTTTCTGATGAGTCAACAGCACTAACCCCATCCAGTGCGACATGTAGATAGCATATATTTAGAATATGTAAAATGCAAACACCAGAAATGCAGAAAGTTTGAGGTATACCAAATGGAATTAATAACAAGTGTTACGACCCTTCTGTCTAGAATAAAATAAGGGCCTAGGGTAGAGTGCACAATGTACAGGTGTGTTGCAACACAAATGCCCAAAAAAGTGTACAAGGGATCAAATCAATTCAAGTTTTATTTGTATAGCGAATTTCTCACAAGATGCGACTCAATGCGCTTCACGTAATGACAGATGTTCAGTGTCCAGTGTAGTGTAGTGTTCAGTGTTGTGTCCAGTGTCCAGGTTCCAGTGATAGCTTCGTCAAAAGGACGCAAGGGTAAAAAACCTGTGCACTGTGCATCAAGGAAAATTCCCCTGCAGCCCTCTAGTGGTAGAGCGACTACTTACCAGTTTGCCCACCAGTGCAAAGCCGCGGCCCCCCACAAGCCCCTCGGGGGGACCCCACACGCCCGACCCGCCCCACCACCGGCGCACCCGGCCCAGGCCACCAGGCTCAGACTATCATAGCCCTGCACGAGGCTAGCCGGGTCAGGTGCCCCAGCGGCAGAACAGACCAAGCACGCAGGCCGGCCGGGGGCCCCGAGGAGAGGCCCAAGGAGCCCGGCGCATGGCAGGCAAGCAGGGGCAAAAAACCTGTACACAGCGCCTCCAGGAAAAGTGCCACTAGACCGTAGGGGTCTAGCCGGTGTGTATCTTCAAATGTATATCTGTACAGTATAGTATAGTGGATAGTGTACATAGCCAATGTAAACCAGCTCCTTCCCTTCTTGTGTTTTTTTTAGTTTTTTTCTTTTTTCTTTCCTAGCACCAGGGGAGCCACGTCTCCTAAATTTCGTTGTTTGGTACCTGTACTATAGCAATGACAATAAAGACCATTCATCCATCCATCCATTCTTCTTATCAATTGCGTGTTCAAATTATTGTTCGTTAAATGTCCTTTAAAATCTCACCGTGCTTTTAAGATCCTTCAAAATCTCGCGGTTTCTCGCGGTTACTTCTGTGATGACGCGCTCCAACCAAATATGGTCCATCAAGCGTCCGGGTGATGCGCGTGATGTCCGCAGCTGGACCCTTCTCGATATACTTGAACTTTGCTGCAACCCTCCGGAAGCGGATGCTGGAAATTGTTTTGTGTTCCTGTTTCCGGTTCCTGCAGAGAGAATCATCCTCCACGTGTTGGAGTTGCGCTGTGCTGTTACATCAGACCCAAGATGAAGATGTGAACCTATGTGAAGTTCATTAATCGAACGGAACAAAGCGCCACAATATGGTGGCTCAACTTCACCGGACGGCCCGTCTCGTACGGAGACATACCACCGGGCGGGTATCATCGCATGGATACTTTTCTGACTCACCCGTGGGTTTTAGACTGAGCCTCTCTTACTGGCGCAAATCTTCAAGGGAACCTGGAAGACGTTTATATGCCAGCTGGATGTCATCATAACAAGGCCAGTGTACTCTTTACAAGAATACTGCTCGATGTTGATCCGACTGTCGGTGAGGGAGGAAGACTATAATGGTAGACTCGACATTCCAGATTCACTGAGTCAGGACCTCAGCCGCCCCCCACATCTACTAGAGGAACTTCAACTCTTGAACTCAGCTGGGAAATGATTTCTTTGATTTGTCATGGATTCTTCTTGACAAATGGTGACTTTTCCCTCCCCCAAGCTCCTGGTCCAAGTAAACTTGGTTTACCCACCTTTTATATTTTATTTACCAGGTTTTCACCTACCAATATTATTTATTATTATTATTCATGAAGTATTCAAATGTTCTGGGCTCTGAGCGGTTCATCTCAGGACAGCACAGCTGGGAGGTGGAGGTGGGGGACCATCCTGTCTGGATCATGGGTGTGGTTAAAGAGTCCAGTGACAGAAAGGGGGAGGTACCATCATCACCACAGTATGGATACTGGGCTATAGCACAGAGGGATGGTGAGTATAGAGATGTAGTGGGTAACACCATCACTCTAAAGAGGAGACCCCAGAGGATCAGAGTACAGCTGGACTACAACAAGGGGGAGGTGTCCTTCTACCACCCTGAAGACAAGACACTCATCCACACTCATAAACACACCTTCACTGAGAGACTGTTCCCATACTTCTCTATTGGAGGAGCTGGTGATGCTAAACACCATTGTTTTTGTGTGGTGAGGTTTTGGTCCTGATGGACCGCAGCCTCTGTCTACCTCCTCAGTAAAGTTTTGTCTCAATCCAGGAAGAACTCCAGACAGCTCTGAAACCCTAACAGGAGAAGCTGGAGGTCTTTAACAAAGTTAAACAAACCTGTGATAAAACATCAGAGCACATTAAGGTACTGTGTACTGTACGTCATGCAACGTGTTGTATTCAGTGATGTGGTCAAGGGGGAGGTCCTTCTACGACCCTGAAGACATGACACTCATCCTCACTCATAAACACACCTTCACTGAGAGACTGTTCCCATACTTCTCTATTGGAGGAGCTGGTGATGCTAAACACCATTGTTTTTGTGTGGTGAGGTTTTGGTCCTGATGGACCGCAGCCTCTGTGTCTACCTCCTCAGTAAAGTTTTGTCTCAATCCAGGAGGAACTCCAGACAGTTCTGAAACCCTTACAGGAGAAGCTGGAGGTCTTTAACAAAGTTAAACAAACCTGTGATAAAACATCAGAGCACATTAAGGTACTGTGTACGTCATGCAACGTGTTGTATTCAGTGATGTGGTCAAGGGGGAGGTGTCCTTCTACGACCCTGAAGACAAGACACTCATCCACACTCATAAACACACCTTCACTGAGAGACTGTTCCCATACTTCTCTATTGGAGGAGCTGGTGATGCTAAACACCATTGTTTTTGTGTGGTGAGGTTTTGGTCCTGATGGACCGCAGCCTCTGTGTCTACCTCCTCTGTAAAGTTTTGTCTCAATCCAGGAGGAACTCCAGACAGCTCTGAAACCCTTACAGGAGAAGCTGGAGGTCTTTAACAAAGTTAAACAAACCTGTGATAAAACATCAGAGCACATTAAGGTACTGTGTACGTCATGCAACGTGTTGTATTCAGTGATGTGGTCAAGGGGGAGGTGTCCTTCTACGACCCTGAAGACAAGACACTCATCCTCACTCATAAACACACCTTCACTGAGAGACTGTTCCCATACTTCTCTATTGGACCTGCTGGTGATGCTAAACACCCTGATCTACAGATCTGCCAATCAGAGGTGTCTCTGACCGTGATGTCATCCCAGTGAGGAGTGTGTGAGTCTGTTTGTGAAACATGAGCCACATGTATGCTCTCTCCTATCATTATGAAATACTGTGATTGATGAGATGAGATACATTTTTTATGACAATGTTTATTGTTTATTCTGTTTAATGTAAATTAACAGATTTTATTACTGTCTATCAACAAAACGTTGCTTTGGAGTGTGAGCATTATGGTATAAGAATTGTATGTATATGAAAACATGTAGCTTGTGTGTAGAGAATCACATACGTGTAAATATTGTTTGGAGAACTGCTATGGGACAGACACAGCCCTTTAACAAGGTCAAATATTTTTGCTTTCTTTGTCCGGTTAGTTACTTAATCCAAATCTAACGGGCAGAACGTGATTCTTCAAAAGCTTGGTACAGGTACCACAGCTGAGACCTGACTGTGTAATTAGGGTACTGTGTCATCATATAGTGTTGTGGTCAATGATTTGATGTTTTCTTATGTAAAGCTCATCTGTATTTGATATTCGTGCTTGAACCAAATGACTTCACTTAGCATGTTAAGAGCTAGCGTGTTCACTTAGCATGTTAAGAGCTAGCGTGTTCACTTAGCATGTTAAGAGCTAGCGTGTTCACTTAGCATGTTAAGAGCTAGCGTGCAGCCACAGGGGAGCGTGTCTATGTTCCCACAGCCCGATGTTCCCACATTTCTTAGTAATCTAACTAACCCTAACTCTGACCCTAACCCCAAACCTAACCCTAATCCTAGACCTCGCCCTAACCCTAACTCTGACCCTAACCCTAGCCCTAACCCTAACACTGACCCTAACTGTGACCCTAACCCTAGCCCTAACCATAACCCTAATCCTAGCCCTAACACTGACCCTAGCCCTAACCCTAACACTGACCCTAACCCTAAACCTAACCGTAGCCCTTGTTGTGAATCCCTCTTCGGCTCCGCCCCCTCCTGCCTCGTTGGCGCTCGTTGAGCCTCATCAGGCTCAAGTGGAGACAGCTGGACCTTCCACAGCAGTTCAACTCAGGAAGAGGCAGCCCCTCCGACGCTTGATTATTTTGACCCATGTGGTTAGTTGTTTGGCTCTCCCTGTTGTCTATTCTAGTTCTAAGTAGTTTCACTTCCGAGTTTTGTTTGTTTGTTATTTTGTTAACTCTAGTTGTTTTCTTTGTTTACCCTCGCTCCCCAAAGGAACCTGCCTTCCCTGCCTAGACCCCTGCCTGCCCATCGACTACTTCTCCTGCCTAACCCCCAGCCTGCCTGCCGACTACGTCTCCTGCCTAACCCCCAGCCTGCCTGCCGACAAATCCTCCTGCCAAACCCCCCCCCCCCCCCGTCTGCCTGCCGACATCCTCTCCTGCCTAACCCCCCCCTGTCTGCCTGCTGACTATTCACCCTCTCTGCTCTGGACTGGTTAGTACACGTACATATTTCAACACTTCACTCATCTACATATCTACACCACACTAGCTTTTGCACGCTAGACACTCACACCCAGACACATAGAGTACAGTCCCACTCACACCTCATTTACATTTTCTAGTTCTCTGGCATCCACACATTCCCCCCACTTAGGCCCCGTTAGAGTAGGTATTATTTTGTCCATCATTTTAATAAATCCTTTTATTGTTATTTTGCCTCTTGTGTCTGTCTGTTCTGGGGTTCTGCCACACTTGACTCTTTTCCTAGTGGTAACATAACAGCCCTAACCCTAACTCTAACCATAACCCTAATCCTAGCCCTAACACTGACCCTAACCCTAGCCCTAACCCTAACCCACCTATGAAGCATTAGAAATGTGGGACCATTGGGCTGTGGGAACATAGGGGTGACCCCAGCCACAGCCAACATGTTGAATCGCTGCTCTGTGTCAATATGACAGTCACTTCTCTTTTTGTTTTTGCTTCCTACACTTCTTGTAGTTTCGTGTAATGAGACAATGGCACATACAGTATGTATTATAATCACTCCCGGCTCCAATTCGCACACACACAAAAATAAGTGCCGGAAATTTAGCAATGATGCTATATCTGAATATTTCTGAGAGACGCAATGAGATAATCCAATGGAATTTGAGTTCCATGATATGGAATGTGTTTTCAGACTTCTTGATTCAAAGTCTGGATGGGATATTCTCTGTTTTCTCACAATTCTCTGTTCTCTAACAATAACAATCACGCTGTAGATTAAAACAATGTTGATATTGTTGGGATATACTGATACTGAACATGTGATATGACATCATTGCTTGATTGTTGATGCTTCATTACATACTTCCAGCTAACTTACATCTTGTATAGGTTTTACACTAGGGCCTGTAGATGAGAAATGCTGATGTCGTTTTTTGTGTGTGTATTAGCTACAGAAGCAATTTACCATGAGAGGAAGGGGGTTGTGTTGTGGACTCATTTACCACTGGTACAGGTTGTGTTACAGTGGTAAATGAGTCCACAACCCCCGCCCTCGAATGGTAAATTGCTTTTCTACAACAGCCACCACAATTCATGTATTTACAATCATTAATCGTTTCAGAATACATATATCCTTCCGCCACAGGATATAGTCCCATAAACAAGATCAACCATTGCATTGTAGGTCAGCACAGGTGTTCTTAATCAGATTGATTGGGAGGCGCATTGATACTGGAAATGCGGTCTGAACAGTGGGTTGTTGAGATATTTACCACTGTTCCTGGCCAATCAGAATCCAGTATCCATACATGCTGTTGTAGAAAGTGCAATTTTAACCTCTCCGCTCCCACTCACCCACCCACCCACACACACACACACCCACCCAACGGTTGCTTGCCACAGCTCACACAGTAAGGAGGCCTATAATGATGCTATAGCTAACAAGTAGTTAGGTCTTAAGTCACACATAGACATTGAGCCAAACACCTGTATCAGCAGAACAAACAATACATTAATAGAATTCAATGTTATTTGTCCTCTCCCATTCTGTCCCCCCTCCCTCCCCCCTCCTTCTGGCTCTCCCTCATTCTCTCTTGGAAACTGCCCTCTCCATCTCTCTCGCTCTGTCTCTCTCTCCTCCTCTCTCGCTCTCTCTCCCTCATTCTTTCTTGGAAACTGCCCCTATGATATTGAGATTGTAGTGATGGGATTACCGTACTCAATGCTGAACTCTCTCTCTCTCTCTATCTCTCTCTCTGTCTCTCTGATGAGGTTAAAGTGCAGCTCAGTGTTTTTAAAGGGAGTGCTCTATCAGACTTACAACACAGCAGTGGCAAGACTACAACAGGGAAGAACAGAAGACTAAACCATTACAAGAAAATACTATGATCAAAATTGCTATCGCCAAGTGTTTCTTCACATGTTATTGAAGTGTTGTTTAAAGTTTAAAAGCAGGAGAATTTTGTCAAGAGGCTCTTGCAAAAGAGGGGCTGGCATCGTGTCCAAAAATGGCTTGGAAATGGACTCTGCCTGTGGTGCTGTGCAGTCTGCACGGTGAGGGATACAAGCTCTTCTGTCTGGAGGATAAACAGCCCGTCTGTGTGGTGTGTCAGGCCGCAAGGATACATAGAGGTCATCTCTGTGTCCCAGTAGACGAGGCTGCACAGGAACATAAGGTAAACATAAATACAATTATTCAATAAATAATTTGAAATTCTGTGACAGATAGATAGCAATGTCACTTGATGTTATGCACATGCTGGGTGAAAAGATAAAGGGTTGTTGATAACAATGAATGATCATTTTTAGTTTCTGTTTTAATTTGACTGTGATTCATCCTTTTTTGTCTGAAATAAGAAATGTTGTTTTGGCAGTGCTGAGAGAATGTGTTTCTATACTATACTATATAAGGGTTATGAGAATGATTCCTATAGAACTGTGGTAAACAGATACTGTCAAATGAGTCCAGAAATCTCACAGTCAGAATCTCAATCAGAATCAGAAACAGATTTATTGCCAAGTATTTACAAGAAGAGTGGAATATGACATGATAATAGTGCAGTGTGACAGTGATGTCAGTAGGGGTCAAGCTAGCAGTCAGGGTCAGTGGGGGTGAGTAGGGGTCAGTGGGGGTCAGTAGGGGTCAGTGGGGGTCAGTAGGGGTCAGTAGGGGTCAGTGAGGGTCAGTGGGGGTCAGTAGGGGTCAGTGAGGGTCAGTGGGGGCCAGTGGGGGTCAGTGAGGTTCAGTGGGGGTCAGTGAGGGTCAGTAGGGGTCAGTGAGGGTCAGTAGGGGTCAGTGAGGGTCAGTGAGGGTCAGTGGGGGTCAGTGAGGCTCAGTGGGGGTCCCGGGCCTCGTTAATGAGGCCAACTGCAGTCGGGAAGAAATTGTTTTTGTGTGGTGAGGTTTTGGTCCTGATGGACCGCAGCCTCTGTGTCTACCTCCTCAGTAAAGTTTTGTCTCAATCCAGGAGGAACTCCAGACAGCTCTGAAACCCTTACAGGAGAAGCTGGAGGTCTTTAACAAAGTTAAACAAACCTGTGATAAAACATCAGAGCACATTAAGGTACTGTGTACGTCGTGCAACGTGTTGTATTCAGTGATGTGGTCTTCTCTTGTTCTGCTCAGTATTGGATGCTGTTGACATCTAACTGATTGTCATGCATTTGCAACTCAAAATCATAAAGAGAGCTGCATACATTTCACCTGAACTTTGAATAATAATATTGAAGTTAAAGTAAAACTAGTTAACATACTATATGGTAGTAAAACTACAATGATCATTATATTTCCCTTGCTGTCTCCAGAGCCAGGCCCAGCACACAGAGAGACAGATTAAGGAGGGGTTTGAGAAACTTCACCAGTTTCTACGAGAGGAAGAGGAGGCCAGGATAGCTGCACTGAGGGAGGAAGAGGAGCAGAAGAGTCAGATGATGAAGGAGAAGACTGAGGCACTGAGCAGACAGATATCATCACTTTCAGACACAATCACAGCCTTAGAGAAGGAGCTGAAAGCTGAAGACATCTCCTTCCTACAGGTAAGGATGCCTTCTCTCAGACAGTAATTGTAAATGTATTCAAAGACTGATTGATGACATCACTAGCATTGATGACACTTCTCCTCTGTTCCTCTCCAGAACTTCAAGGCCAGTAAGGAAAGGTAAGTGATCTGTCTCTGGTCTCTCTTCTCTGTGGTTCTGAACCCAAGCCCACAGCAGCACTGACTCCTGAACGTTCTTCCAGAGCCCAGTTCACACTGCCAGACCCAGAGACGGTTTCAGGAGCGCTGATAGACGTGGCCAAACACCTGGGCAACCTGCAGTTCAGAGTCTGGGAGAAGATGCAGGGGATTGTCAAGCACGGTTAGTACTGACGACAATTGCATTAAGAATAACTATCAAATAGACTATTTGAATATGTTCATAGAAATACAACATTAATAAATGTGTAGCAAGCCCCAACTTGCTCCGCACAGTAACAAATGAGATGGACAAGAATATAAAAAGTGCCAAGGTTTATTAACAATACATGAGCCCCATAGTGCTTTTACTCTGGGCTGGCAGGTAATGCTAGAGAGACTTCTGACTGGATGTGACGAGAGAAATGATGCTACTAGTTCACCACCGTATAGGTGCAACAGAATTCACAGCACACAACTCCAAACTGTTTCACACTGTTGGTCACACGTGATATCCACACAAAACACGCGAGCGAGTGATTAGATGCCTAGTAGAATAGTGTACATACACACACACACACACACACACAGACACACACACACACACACGCACACACACACACACACACACGTCAAGTCTAATGACAATATTTCCTTACCAAACAATTCAGACATGAGTCTGTGAATAGGTCTGCATCTGCCTATTCCTCTCGGTCGCAACTGTGCTCTCAGAACGTCGTATCTACGCTGTAATTTCTGCTCCTGTGGACTTTCACTAGTAGCCACAAGGTGGCACCGGCTACAAATACAATATATATTATATACGTATAATATGTATAATAAACAGTACAGCTCATAATGTGTAGAATGCATCTGTGTTTGTTTTGAAGCTCCTGTGATTCTGGACCCCAACACTGCAAAGCCCTCCCTCTCTCTGTCTGATGATCTGACCAGTGTGAGACAGGAAGGCCCATGGCAGCAGCAGCTGCCTGACAACCCACAACGGTTCATGAGGTATCCAACTGTTCTGGGTTCTGAGGGGTTCATCTCAGGAAAGCACAGCTGGCAGGTGGAGGTGGGGGACCATCCTGACTGGAACATGGGTGTGGTTAAAGAGTCCAGTGATAGAAAGAGGGGGTTACCATCATTACCACAGTATGGATACTGGGCTATAGGACAGACGGCTGGTAAGTATAGAGATGTAGTGGGTAAGACCATCACTCTGAAGAGGAGACCCCAGAGGATCAGAGTACAGCTGGACTACAACAAGGGGGAGGTGTCCTTCTACGACCCTGAAGACATGACACTCATCCTCACTCATAAAGACACCTTCACTGAGAGACTGTTCCCATACTTCAGTATTGGATGGGCTGGTGATGCTAAACACCCTGATGTACAGATCTGCCAATCAGAGGTGTCTCTGACCGTGATGTCATCCCAGTGAGGAGTGTGTGAGTCTGTTTGTGAAACATGAGTCAAATGTACTCATCCTTCTTCCTATCGTTTTCAATAATTGAGGGATTTATTTTCATGATTGTATTTTAACAATGTTGAGTTCTTAAAAAAAAAAAAAAAATTTCTAAAACGTTTTTTTATTGTTTATTCTGTATTTTATTTCCTTTCCTTTTGTCTTTCTTTCTTTTACTGCTTCCAATGAACTAAATGTTGCTCAGGGGCAGTAGTCTGGAGGTGGTGTGGGGGGCTAGGCTCAGGGGCAGTAGTCTGGTGCTGGTGTGGGGGGCTAGGCTCAGGGGCAGTAGTCTGGTGGTGGTGTGGGGGGCTAGGCTCAGGGGCAGTAGTCTGGTGGTGGTGTGGGGGGCTAGGCTCAGGGGCAGTAGTCTGGTGGTGGTGTGGGGGGCTAGGCTCAGGGGCAGTAGTCTGGAGGTGGTGGGGGGGCTAGGCTCAGGGGCAGTAGTCTGGTGCTGGTGTGGGGGGCTAGGCTCAGGGGCAGTAGTCTGGTGGTGGTGTGGGGGGCTAGGCTCAGGGGCAGTAGTCTGGTGGTGGTGTGGGGGGCTAGGCTCAGGGGCAGTAGTCTGGTGCTGGTGTGGGGGGCTAGGCTCAGGGGCAGTAGTCTGGTGCTGGTGTGGGGGGCTAGGCTCAGGGTGTAGGATAGTTACATGTGTAATAATAGTGCATTATAGTATGTTTATAAAGTAATTGTGGGAGGGTGAATGGGTGGTGTGTGGGGCTAAGGGGCATCGGATAGTTAAATCTCATATTTATGTAAACTTAATAAACAAATACAGTAGCCTACAGACTCTAAAAGAAAAATGGGCCCCATCAACAGGACTCGGCCCCTTGGTCAGCAGCAGAAAGACCCTTGATCATCATCTTATATACAATGCATTGCTCATAGATGGCTATCATGTTATACAGTACATACCAGGGTTTTTCCTGGGTCAGAATGAGGGCTTGGTGGTTGCACGCAGCGCGCCCACATTTTTTTGGAGGGACCCCCAATTGTTGTATTTGTATTGTAAATTGAAATTATTATGAATTATTATTATTATTAATGTACTGGTTATGTTACAGTAGAGAAACAAAAAACAGTTACCAAAACTGAGTATTTACTAGCTAAGATTGGCGTGGTGCAACCGAAATTAGTAAACAACTAGTTTGAAACTAGCTAGTAACAACTAGGGCCAAATTGGTGCAACCCAGTCCAGTAGGCTACCAGATACGATGTTGTAATGTATGCACATATTTTGCTACCACGGTTGCCAGACGGAATTGACAATGTCCAGCCCAACCGGTCTAAAAGCTGCCGAATCCACCCGTCCAGTGTGACCAAAAGTAGCCCAATCTGGCAACACTGCTTGCTACGTCCTTGCAGCTCGCGTGAACACAGGTTCTTTCATCTGCGCTCGCCTGCCGCTTCGATTGCAGACTCAAGTTAACGCGCGTGCAGAAAGATGCCACGAAACTCATGTCCGGTAGCTTTCTTTCAAGGAATTTAAAAAATAAAAGTCCCGTAAAACAATTGTTATTTCTCGCCGTGAGAAATAGAGGTGCGGCGTGAGAGCGTGAGAACTGGATGAAATGCGTGAGTCTCACGGCGATTGCGTGAGACTTGGCAGCTCTGCGGTGTAGGATAGTTACATGTGTAATAATAGTGCATTACAGTATGTTTATAAAGTAATTGTGGGTGGGTGAATGGGTGGTGTGTGGGGCTAAGGGGCATCGGATAGTTAAAACTAGAATGACGGTATATGTTTGACTCTCTGGTAATTATAGAGAGTTGATGACAAGTGTGGTAATAAATCCACGACACTATCAGTTTCAATAATTGAATGATTTATATTCATGATTGTATCTTAAGAATGTTGAGTCCTTAAAAAAAAAATCCTAAAACTGTTTTATTGTTTATTCTGCATTTGATTTCATTTTCTTTCTTTTTAGTTTTTTACTGCTTCCAATGAACTAAATGTGGCACGAAATTGAGTTTTATGATATTAGGGCTGTCAAATTAAAACTTAAAAATCATAACTTGTAGTGGTTAGAATTGCTGTGGTACAGTGTTGACATTACACTTACTTGCTACTTTACTCAAAGTATGAATCCAAATCCAACAGGCAGAATGTGATTCCTCTATGACTAGTGCTCTGCATTGGGAAGATCTCCTCATATGTAAATTGTGGGACATTTAATAAAAGCTCTTTTGCTGATCCCAGATCTGCTGTCGGTCAGTGTTTAGTGATTACCAAAACAACCTATATATACTGTATATATCAATTATATCCACAACAGTATCATCCAATCATATTCCTTGTTGTATCATCCTATCATATTCCTTGTTGTAACATATGGGAAGATAATAACTGGATCCATAGAGGCTGCAGGTTTTCCCTTGTTAAACTGATTTACTGCCTTCTGGCTAGAGTGTCACATCACAAGCTATGGGGGAGGTCTGGTCAGCACGATGCTCTTTTAAGCTGAAGTTGCCACACATGCCTCACATGCCACTGACACCTGATTGACCTGTCTGCCTGGTTTCCTGTAAAGAAACATCCTGAACCACCTGATGATCTGCATTGCTGCTCAGGGTTGTAATGTTCAGCTCTTTCAGACGAAGAACACAGCAGTGTCAAGACGACAGCAGGGAAGAGCAGAAGACTAAACCATTACAAGACAACACTATCAAAAGTGATATCTACAAGTGCTGTTTCACCTTTTAGTGAAGTGTTTCTTTAAAAGCGGAAGAACATAAGTTAAAGTAATATTTAGAGGCTATTACAGAAGAGGAACAGGCATTGTGTGAGAAAATGGCTGCTAAATCGTCTCTCCCAGTGGAGGATCTCTCCTGTCCTGTGTGCTCTGACATCTTTAAAGATCCTGTCGTCCTGTCATGTAGCCACAGCTTCTGTAAAGCCTGTCTGCAGGAATGGTGGAAACACAAGGGATCTCGTGAATGTCCAGTTTGTAGGAGAAGATCCTCGAAAGCTAACCCTCCCATTAACCTAGCTTTAAAGAACGTGTGTGAGGCCTTACAGGAGAGAGGTCAGAGAGCTGAGGCAGGGTCTGGGGTGTGGTGCAGTCTGCACGGTGAGAAACTCAAGCTCTTCTGTCTGGAGGATAAACAGCCCGTCTGTGTGGTGTGTCAGGCCTCAAAGGAACACAAATCTCATGACTGTGTCCCAGTAGACGAGGCTGCAAAGGAACATAAGGTAAACATGAATGCAATACACTAATAAATAAATAAACAAACATGACGGTTTGAAATAATACAATCGATAAGTAATGACACTTGATGTTATCATAATGGTCTTATTAATTAATCACTGAGTATGAAAGCATAGTGGGACTGTCAAATTAGTCCAGAAATCTCCTCAGTAAAGTTTTGTGTCAATCCAGGAGGAACTCCAGACAGCTCTGAACCCCTTACAGGAGAAGCTGGAGGTCTTTAACAAAGTTAAACAAAGCTGTGATGAAACATCAAAGCACATTAAGGTACTGTGTAATCATATAAAGTGTTGTGGTCAATGATTTGTTGTTTTCTTGTTCTGCTCAGTATTGGATGCTGTGCACATCAGATGGTGACTCATGTATTTGTAACTCAAGATTCTGTGTAGAGCAGAGCTGCCAAGTCTCACGCTTTGGCGGTGAGACACACGCATATCAACCAGTTCACACTCTCACACGCCACACCTCAAATTTCTCACGCCGAGAAATAACAATTGTTTTGCGGGACTTTCTATCTATCAATATCTACCGATCTCCTGTCTATTTATATCTCTGTCTCTGTCAATAAATGGATTCTGTCTAGCGTCCGTATGTCTCACTCGCACTACAACCCTCGAATATGAGAGAGTTCCACGTCATTTTATGCAGAACGAAACTTGGACCACTGCCTCGTCTGCGGAATGATTGACACATCGGTCAGAGGTGCGTGTGTGACGTACGAAGCTTTGTTCGAGTAGTCACGTGGTTTTAACCAAATTAACACATGCATCGATACATTTGTATCTATTACTCTATCTATATATACATACAGATACATTTGTATCTATTACTCTATCTATATATACATACAGATACATTTGTATCGAGGCACATTGCGTCGGAAGATCGACGCCGTGTCGTGACTAATGTGGCTAAGTGCTTAAACACTTTCTTTACAACCATAGCCACTAAATTAGTTAACAATCTACCACCCCACTCAGGGCGTTATGGTGTAGAGCACATCCGTGCGTTCTACAATAAACTGGGTGTACGCAAAGATGATTTTAAACTCTCCATGGTGTCAAACGATGAGGTGTTTAAAAAGCTGGGCGCTCTACACTCAGAAAAGGCCACGGGCCATGACAATATTCCAGCCAGATTTCTAAAAGACTCAGCTGCCTCCATTACCCCAATCATCACCCACATAATAAACCTCTCCATCAAACAGGGACACGTCCCCCTTGACTTTAAAATAGCAAGGGTAACCCCACTGTATAAAAAAGGAAGCAAATTAGACCCAGGCAACTACCGACCTGTTTCTATTCTTAATTCCATCTCGAAACTTATGGAAAAAATAGTTTATGAACAGGTTGATAGGTACCTTACTGAAAAAAATCTGATGTATGAATTTCAATCAGGATTCAGAACATCCCATTCCACTGACACATGCCTTCTCTATTTGAACGACCACATCAACCATGAGGTGGACTCGGGCAAGTACTGCGGCATGGTCATGCTGGACCTCCAGAAGGCCTTCGACACAGTAGATCACCACATATTGTTAGATAAACTGAAAGCAATAGGGTTCGATAGAACATCGGTGGGCTGGATGCAATCCTACTTAGAGGGGAGGGAACAGGTGGTTACTAGTGTGAACGGAACACTGTCCCCCCCCCTCCCAGTGACCTGCGGCGTTCCACAAGGAAGCATATTGGGACCTTTACTGTTCCTAATATATGTGAATGACATGTCATCAGCATGTGATTGCAATTTGTTCCTGTTCGCGGATGACTCGGCTCTGCTGGTCTCTGACAGGGACATATTGCAGGTGGAAAAAGCGCTAAGCACTGAACTGAGTAAAATCTGCATCTGGCTAGCTGACAATAAACTATCAATACACCTAGGTAAAACTGAAACCATCCTATACGGATCCCCATCTAAACTCAGAAAGGCTGAAAATTTTAAAATAAAAGTGGGTAACATTAATATCACAAGAAAAGAGGATATTACATACCTGGGCTCCATCTTAGAGGCAAATCTTTCCGGAGATAAAATGGCAGCAAAAGTAATCAAAAAAGTGAACCATAGAACTAGATTCTTGTTCAGGATATCCTCACTTGTCAGTAAAAACACACTGAGGACCCTATCAGGAGCTCTCATTCAATGTCACTTCGACTATGCCGTAACATCATGGTACTATAGAACCACAAAGGCCCATAAAACAAGACTCCAGACAGCCCAAAATAAACTGGTTAGGCTTCTGCTAGGCCTCAACCCTAGGACACATCTAACCGCTGCTCATTTTTTGAGCCTTGATTGGCTACGAGTAGTTGACAGAGTGCAGCAGCTTGCACTGGGCCTGGTCTTCAAGATACGCTACACCACAAAGACACCCAAGTACCTGTCAACATACTTCCAAAAAGTGAACAACGTCCACACATACAACACCAGAGGAAGCTCCACGAACCACGTTCAACCGCGTTGCACCACAAACAAGGGGTTAAACTCGTTTGCAAACTATGCAGTAAAAATGTGGAACGCCCTTCCTATAATCTTAAAGGAGTGCAAAACACTGCCCACCTTCAAAACCACTCTCAAAAAACATTTACAGGAGGCTGCAATCCGTAACTGGACCCTCTAAATCAAAAATCAGATTAAAAGACCCGAACTACCCACTGTACATACTTTGTGTTTTGTCCCCCGCCCCCACCTGTGGTGTATGTCCCCACCTGTCCTACCCGCTGTACATACCTGATGTTTTGATGTATTGTATATCTAGTATTGTTCTTCCCATGATGGATGTATTTTTATCTTGTAGATAGTCATAGTTATTTGTCTGTATTATCTTGTAGATAGTACTAGTTTTTTTTCCCTGTCTGTCTTACATGTAACGATGAATTGAAAATCAAGGACCCCAATTGAAATAAGCCAGTGGCTTTCTTGGGTTTATATCCTTTTAGTTGACCTTGTATGTAATATGTACTTTCATGTACCTACTTCTGCAAATCTTCTAATAAAGTTTTCAATCAATCAATCAAACTACTGCGTCGAGCGTAACATCACTAGAGGAGAGATTGGCAGTGAAATTCCAGATAAAATCCATGATGGGACTTTGCTCATCATCCTCCGTCCTCACACACTCATGTCTTTCCCCCTCCCTGAATCTTCTGTTATTCAACACGAGTGTGAAAACGGATTGTATCCTTTATCTCAGAGACACTATAGGCATACCGTTTCTTAAATAGGCCTACTCACTTAATTTGGGTGAGACGATAGGCCTACTTTGCAACTTTACAGTTTTGGTAACTGTTTTTTGTTTCTCTACTGTAACATGACCAGGTCATTTCATAATAATAATAGTAATACTTATTATTATTAATTAACAATTTACAATACAAATACAACAATTGGGGGTCCCTCCCAAAACAATTAAGATCAACCACCAAGCCCTCATTCTGACCCAGGAAAAACCCTGGTATGTCCTGTATAACATGATCTATGAGCAATGCACTGTATATAAGATGATGACCAAGGGTCTTTCTGCTGCTGACCAAGGGGCTGAGTCCTGTTGATGGGGCCCAATTTTCTTTTAGAGTCTGTAGGCTACTGTATTTGTTCATTAAGATTTCATAAATATGATATATTGTCTGAATTTGTCTTGTTTTATCAAATGTTCTAATTATTATTATTGGTTTATTATGAACAACATGTAAAATTGCAGGAAACTAGCACAAATAATTGGGTGGGAGAGAGGGGCCGCCGCTGCCAAAACGTGCACAGTTTTGGGTCGCTCCACCGCCAAAAAATCTCACTCCAAACTTTGGGTGAAACTTGGCAGCCCTGGTGTAGAGCATACATTTCCTCTACAGATTCAACTGTGGTAATGGGTAAAATAACAGTAATAACAGGTAATGTAGGATGTTAGTGCACAAACAATAATGAAGAAATACGCTCCTCAATGTCAATCAAGAATTGAATGACAAAGATGAAGAAGCCCTGCAGGGATACAAACAATAGAAGCATGAACTGAGACAGTAGGCTAACTCTCACATGTGAATATAATACACTAATAATAGTGTAACAATGTATATATAATGTATAAAGTATAAGCAGGTTAATGTATAATATGTAACTTAACCATAAACATACAAATAACAGACTTACAGGAATTAGGTGGACAGCTTACTAGACAACCACCGTAACATGAACGTTACGGTGGTCTTACATGTAACGATGAATTGTAACATGTAACGATGAATTGAGAATCAAGGACCCCAATTGAAATAAGCCAGTGGCTTTCTTGGGTTTTTATCCTGTTAGTTGACCTTGTATGTAATATGTACTTTCATGTACCTACTTCTGCAAATCTTCTAATAAAGTTTTCAATCAATCAATCAATCAATCAAAACGTCTGAAACTGATCAACAATAACTTGGCCGACTCCTAACTGAGCCGGACAGCATACTAAGCGAAATACTGCCACCTAGTGGACGGCGGTATACCCTTCAAATAACAAACAATCTCTGCATGTCTCGCGGACATCTCAACATGGATCCATCTCAAACTCAACCTTAACAAGACTGAGCTACTCTTCATCCCCGGGAAAGCCTGCCCTCTACAAGACTTCTCCATCACAGTGGAGAACTCTACTGTAACCCCCTCCCTGACAGCCAAGAACCTTGGAGTGATCCTGGACAACCGACTATCCCATGCAGAGAACATTGCAGCAACGGCACGTTCCTGCAGATTCTTCCTTTACAACATCAGAAGGATACGACCATTCCTCACCAGAGAAGCAGCGCAACTCTTGACCCAGGCACTGGTCATCTCCCGCCTTGATTACTGCAACATACTCCTGGCCGGGCTCCCCGCCACCGCCATCAAACCTCTGCAGCTCATCCAGAACGCTGCTGCCTGTCTGGTGTTCAACCTCCCCAAATGTGCTCATGTCACCCCTCTCCTTCGCACCCTGCACAGGCTCCCGATAGCGGCTCGAATCAGATTCAAGACCCTGGTGCTTGCCTACCAGGAAGCTAAGGGGACAGCCCCTGCCTACTTGCAGGCAATGGTCACCCCCCAAACTTCAGCCCGTTCCCTCCACTCCTCCACCTCTGCTGGCCGACTGGCCCCACCACCTCTACACCTACATGGCAGTCGCACTGCCCGATCACGTCTCTTCATTAAACTGGCTCCCCGCTGGTGGAATGAGCTTCCCACGGCTGTCAGAACTGCAGAGTCACTACCCATCTTCCGTCGGAGACTGTAGACCCATCTCTTCAGTTTACACCTTAACTGCTCCTCCTGAGACATCCACTACCCGCCAGCACTGCGTCTCCTGAGACACCCGCTTTCCCCTTCACTGTGTCACCTTCTCCAATGTCTATATACAAATAAAAAATAAAAACAGTTCCTTCTATCACGGAGACTGCCAATGGCCCCTGGCCTGAGCTAGATTACTCTTCCTGATACGACTGGTGGATTGATGATTCACTTGATTAGTCAAAAGTATTGATTGTAAGTCGCTTTGGAATAAGGCGTCTGCTAAATGCCCAAAAATGTAAATGTAAACAATGGTGATATCATCATCCCCTTGCTGTCTCCAGAGCCAGGCCTGGAACAAAGAGAGACAGATTGTATTATTATATATATATATGCATTATTTAATATGGTGGTAAAACTACAGTTATCATAATATTATTCCCCTTGCCGTCTCCAGAGCCAGGCCCAGCACACAGAGAGACAGATTAAGGAGGGGTTTGAGAAACTTCACCAGTTTCTACGAGAGGAAGAGGAGGCCAGGATAGCTGCACTGAGGGAGGAAGAGGAGCAGAAGAGTCAGATGATGAAGAAGAAGACTGAGACACTGAGCAGAAAGATATCATCACTTTCAGACACAATCACAGCCTTAGAGAAGGAGCTGAAAGCTGAAGACATCTCCTTCCTGCAGGTAAGAACCACTTCCTCAGATAATGTCAAGATATTATAAATTAATTCCAAGGCTGATGAAATGAATGAATGAATGAATGAATGGTCTTTATTGTCATTGATATAGTACAGGTACCAAACAACGAAATTTGGGAGGGGGGGCTCCCCTGGTGCTAGGAAAAAAAAAAAAAAACTAAAAACAAGAAGGGAAAAGAGCTGGTTTACATAAATAAAGGCTATGTACACTATCCACTATACTATACTATACAAATAAAACACTGTGCTGTACTCTATGCTATGCTATACCTATTCTAACATTTCCTATTCTCTGAACCTTATGTACCCTAGGGTTGTCATATTGCACATAGTGTTATTGCACATTCAT
>NC_137688.1:73662738-73740238 GCF_963989245.1 Nansenia antarctica | reverse complement strand
ACACACAGACACACACACACACACACCAAACACACAGAGAGAGAGAGACACACACACACACACACCATAGACACACACAGAGAGAGACACAAACACCATACACACACACAATACACACACACAGAGAGAGAGACACACACTCACACACACACACACACACACACACACACACCAAACACACAGAGAGAGAGAGACACACACACAGAGAGAGGCACACACACACACACACCATACACACACAGAGAGAGACACACACACACACACACACACACACACACACACACACAATACACACACACAGAGAGAGACACACACACCCCTCCCACAGTGATGGTGACTGACAGCTGGTGTTCCCGCCCCCCCAGACAGCTGACATGCAGTGGACCTATGAGGTGAGAGGGGTGGTGCCTGCCTACGCCCCGCCCCTCTCTGCCTCCTCCAATGGGATCAGCTCCCCGGGACTCCGCCCCGCCGCCGTCCGTCAGCGGAACTTTGTGACTCGGAACCTTCGTCTCCCGGCCGTGGCAAACTCCTCCCCCATCAAACAGAGGGGAGGTCCCGCCCACATCCGATAGACCCCGCCCCCCCTACCCCCCGTCCCTGACATGAAGACATTAAACTACGCTTTCACCTCTCTGACTAGTCTGACTTGTCTGTTCGCTCACTACTGGTGGAGGTAGAGGGAGGCTGGTGGAGGTAGAGGGAGGTTGGTGGAGGTGGATGGTGGCTGGTGGAGGTAGATAGAGGCTGGTGGAGGTAGATAGAGGCTGGTGGAGGTAGATAGAGGCTGGTGGAGGCTGGTGGAGGTAGATAGAGGCTGGTGGAGGTAGAGGGTGGCTGGTGGAGGTAGATAGAGGCTGGTGGAGGTAGATAGAGGCTGGTGGAGGTAGATAGAGGCTGGTGGAGGTAGATAGAGGCTGGTGGACATAAATGGAGGCTGGAGGAGGCTGGTGGAGGTAGATGGAGGCTGCTGGAGGCTGGTGGAGGTAGATGGAGGCTGGTGGAGGTCAGTGGAAGGAGGGGAGGAGGTGGAGGTCAGTGGAAGGAGGGGAGGAGGTGGAGGTCAGTGGAAGGAGGGGAGGAGGTGGAGGTCAGTGGAAGGAGCGTCAGGTAGAGGATTCAGGGTTGGATTACAGGGCTTAAAGTTCTCCGGCACGGTGCCGGATTTCCCAAGTATATCCAGCTGCGGACATCACGCGTATCACCCGGACGCTTGATGGACCATATTTGGTTGGAGCGCGTCATCATACCGCGCCTGCATATTTGCATATTGCGCCTGCATATTTGCATATTTGGTTCGGACTACGTCATCGCCTTACTACGGTGGAAACCAAATAAACACATTTCCAGCAATGGATTCTACAGTTAGGCCCATATATATTTGGTCACAGACAGAATTTGTGTTATTTTAGCTGTTTACCAAAACATCTTAGTTACAGTCATACACAAGTTACAGTCATATAATGAATATGAATGAATGAATGAATCTTTATTTCGAACATGATTTAAAAATAAAAATAATAAATAACAAATAACTAATATGTAGAGTACAGTCCTATCAATTGTTCGAAAAGGAGTAGGAAGAAGCCTGTCCTACCCCTGTTTATACTTAACAATTATGCTTACATTATATAATCCAATTAATTAATACATATATTTCAGTATCATCCGTTCTAATACTTTTTCATTCTTAATATTGACACAAAATAAATAAATAAACATCATTTTTCTATTCTTAATACTGAAACAACACAAAATAAATAAATAACAAACATCAGTATCCACAATGTAATACAGAAGAAAAAGACACAGAAAACCACACCTTAGTTTCCAGAAGATTAACAACCTTCCCTTTCCTCATTTTGGTATTTAACAAAAAAAATAAATGTAAACCTTTTTTTAAATAGAGCAATATTTCTGCTTTCCTTCATATTTTCCTCTAGCCCATTCCATATGGTAACTCCGTAGAATGATATGCACCTGCTCCTGAGATGGGTGCGAGCATAACCCTGTACAATCCTCATAGCTTTTTTCTGTAGTGTAATCAATGGGTTTAAAGTGCTTTTATATGCATTTCCCCATATCTCCACACAGTAACTCAAATAGGGTAAGACAAGACAACAATATAGAGTATACAACATCCTCTGTTCCAGAATATGTTTTGCCCTACACAATACTGCAATACTCCTTGATACTTTGGATCTAACGTATCTTATATGAGATTTCCAACATAATTTACTGGGCTTAAAGTGCAGACTCTCAGGTTTAGGTTAAGGGTATTCACATCCAAATTGAAGGTAGGGTTTATGAATTATAGCTCTTTAATATATAATAACCAAAAGTAATTAGACAATTGACTCAAAAGCTGTTTCATGGGCCAGTGTGGGCTATTTATTCCTTCATTATTTCTTTATCAATTGTAGTGTATTTTCATATGACTTAGCGTGTAAACCCAGCCGACAGCCCAAACAGAGAGTGAAACACGTTCCAGGGCATGCATCAACTGCTGCAGCTGGCCGTAGCCATGGCAACCCAACGGCCACGTAGTGAAAGCAACACAGTAGGAGACTCTGTTTGACTCCCTCTTTACTCATCCAGGGCTTGCTTGAGGGCAGAAACATATTTGTCATTTATCTGATTCGTTCCCCTATTCACTAGATAACCGTCCGTTTGTGTTGTTTCTGTTAGGAGAGATAGGGAGAGATTTCTTAAATTAAACAAGCCTGTTGTTTGTTAGGAATCTTTCTCCTCTCCTGGCAACACATTTGACTTCACTCTGTCCAAATAGGATTGTTGTGTCGGACCCCAGGAAGACTAGTGTAGTGTATTTTCATGCTCTGTAACCATAGCCATGGCCCTCTAAACAATGGCCTTTTGACATGCATGTGCAGAGGATGGAATGTCATCATGGGAAGATATAATTGCATTGGGGCCCGAGTCAGCAAGACGCCCATAACATAGGTTGCATTGGAATTGTATTAGACCATAGGGTGAGTTGCATTATAATAAGACAATGACATCCTATTTGCAGGACGGAGAATGGCCTCACCTACTATGGTCTCACTGATATACTTTGTATTCAACCAAATTAAAGTGACGTGGACTCTGTTTAGTGGGCTCAGCGAAAGTGGCAGTGACAGGGTATAAAGTCCTCTACGCAGATGGGCTCTGTCTCTTTTTTCTTCACATCCATCCTGTGACCGATTCGGACCATCAGCTCCATTGAGGGGCCATGCTGTGTAACCTGCTTTTTTGAATAAACAAGTCTTAAATTTGCTCAAGAACTCTTCTTCATTTTTAGTAAGTAACAGATACCAAAATATATACGAAATAATGGCGAGCCAGCCAGGAGTAAATATATATAGCTTATAGTGATTAGAGTGACCGTCAATTTTTACATCTCTTCATTCAGCGCCTGGAGGTAAGTACCATTCTCTCTGCTCTCTCTGTCTCTCCCTCTGTGACCCATTGACTTCTGCTTCCTCCCCCTTTCTCTGCTCCCCCTTTCTCTGCTCTCTTTCTCTCTCTCTCTAACTGTCCCTCTCTCTCTCTCTGTCAGACTTCCAGCTTTGATGTAATTAAATGGTCTTAAGCTGTAAACAAAAGAATTTAGATTTGTGTTGAGTATCTGTTAGAAATACAAGATAATTACAATTGGATTGAATTTAAAGAGCCGGATTTAGAAATCTGTATTTGTACATAAAATGTGTAATTGTACGATATTGTCGTGTGTGTTGTGGAGCAAAGAATGAATTGCTTCAGTGCCCGTCTTACGGACGAGCTTTTGGCAGAATACTGAGGAGGAGACGTTTTCCCAGTGGGCCGAAATACGTGTATTAGATCAGAGAAAGTTCTGATGAGTGTATTAATGTGTTATTATGTGTATGGAATGAGCATTCCTGTTTGATAAAAGTGTAATTGGACTGTAAAGTCTGTTTTGGAAGACAAGAGGTCCTTTGTCCTTGTCAGCGGAGCACAAACACGCACGCAGGCACGCGCAGACACACACAGGCTCAGATTTCTCTTGGGAGAGAGACCGTGGAAAAAAGGCATTAGAAAATATTAGAATGAGATTGGTTTGGTAACTAATAATTTAACTGCATTGAAAGATAATCTTGAAATTGTTGTGTCGTGGAAAATAAGAGTATTGTGGAAAGCCAGTACGGTGTAAAGTTTAAATCCCACAGGGGCGATTTTTTCTAGAGGACAGCTAGAGGCAAAGAAACCCCCCCTCCTTCCTTTTTTCTCTAATGCTGTATGCCTACAGTGATACACATGTTGTCTCATACAAGGCTGTCTTTGTCTCCAGTTTCAGAGAGAAAAGGGGGGCTGCGGGTGATAATATACTGGGACAGAGAGGGGTCAATGGAGAGTGTTAGAGTGAGGTTCATTTGGTGAATAATAAGCATTCCTTTAGAAAGGAACCTGACTTTGATTAATTACATTACTTATTTCTTGCAGATAAAATTGGATTCATTTCGCATGGGTTGTGTCGTATTCTAAAAGATAAGGAAAGTGAATTGACCAGTGGGATAGAGTGGTTTGGAGAAATTTCATTGACAGGTCTGGGGAAGGAACTTGCTGCCATCTAGTGGACAGATTGTAATAGTCCAATGGTAACGTTTTCTTTCACAGGGTTACATCAATGAAGTGTTAATGACTAAGTCTAATTAATTATGCATTCCTTTCAAATAACAAGTCGATTTCTTTACAGATTGTAATTAATAATTAATCATTTTATTCCTTCCAAAATTAATCGATTTCTTTACAGGTTGTTGTCATTATTCGTGTTTTACATCTTTTTATTTCAAGTTAAGTTCTTTTTCACAGCTTTTGATTAAAGAATAGCAGAACAGTTTCTATCTGAGGTTTGAGCAGTCAAGGGTTTTGTGAATCAGAAAGACTTAGAGCGTGACCTGCCTTTGTAATTTGATAATTGTGTTGAACAGCCTTTGTAGTTTAATAATTAAAGTTGACCTGAACTATAATTAGTATTGATTGAGCAATTAAGTGATACACATTCATACACAATAAGGGAAAAACATTTAGATTAAAACTAAACTAAATTTGGATTGAATTGAATTGAAATTAAATTGAATTTAAATTTAAATTGAATGATTATTTAGTTATGATTATTAATAATTAATTAATATTAATTAATAGTGATAGTTGATTGTTAGTGATTAATTAGTTATAATTATTTAAATAATTTAAATTAAATTGAATTAAAATTTTAATTAAATTTAAATTAAAACACACACACACATAGATTACATTTAAGTCAATAATACACAATACCACTGAAACAATCCGTTGTTCTGAATTGTAATGTTCTGTGTAGACAGTTGACGCAGTTAAAAGTTGGACTAGCATCTGTTTAGCAGATACGGCAACAGAAGGTGGGTTGTAAGAAAAAGTACACCTTATAGCATATTTTCAGCATATTAAGCAGTATAAATATTTCAGACATGGGAGCCAAACCCAGTAACATTGTGAGGGCTGTTAATACAGATAAGGGAATATTAGCAAATTCATCCCCTGTGGCTATAGTGGAAAAAATGAATCCTCTTGTTAAGGAGATTAGCAAAATGTCAACGAAATGGAATATTCGTTGGGCAGACATTGAACAACCATGGCCAGAAGAGGGCACCTTTGACTTACAATTAATTGCAACATTGGAGATACTTATCAATGCACATAAGGCGCATCAAAAAGGAAAGATTAGATCAGAGAAACGCAGGTTAGAGTTAGCTATTTTAGACCTCTTCAAGGTAGAGGGGCAGAAAGTAGCATTAGCTTGGAATGAGAAAACAGCTCACATGGATCCAGAAAAAAGAGATGAATTGGCCAAAGCAATGGAAGAGAAAGTGAACATTCCATTCTCACGCACAGCTCCAATCTCCAGTCCTCCTCCCTATGCCAAGATACTGGAGGACAATTCTCAGCGGATCTACCCTCAGGTCCCCGTCCTAAGTACGAACGGAGCCTTCACTATCAAAGATGGGGGTGATAATGTACTAGAGAGGGGAAGAGCGAAAGTGACCGTGGATTTCGAACCAGAGAACAAGACAGATGACAGTGAAGATGGCAGTGGAGGTGAAGGCGAATGTTCCGGTGCTGACAGCAATGCACAGGGAGGTTACAGTGCTCAGATCAGAAAACTAATAGCCAGGGCCGAAAAACAGGGAAGGACAAGACGCTATAAAAAGGGAAAAGAAGAAAGTGGTTCTGAAGATGAGCAGGAGTCTCTGAAGATAGAGAAGAAGAAAGAGAGCTTAAAGCAAAAGAAGAGGATGTCGGAGGAAGAGGAGGAAGAAAGGGTGAAAAAGGATAAGGAGGAGTTAAGAAAGAGGGCAAGAAAACTCCAGAGAAGCCTAAGAGAGGAGGAAAGTTGTATACGACAGATAGAGGAACTGGAAGAACAGATAGCTCAAGTGACATCATTTCATACATCCCAGCCGAACCTCTCAAGAGAGTATCGTCAAGTGTCATCACATCATACATCCCAGCCGAACCTCCCAAGGTCTACAGCGACACCAAGGCGGGACGAAAGAACGGAGCCACTAGTAAGCAATTATGGCCTTAGACCAAGAGGGAAGGCATCGGAGGAAGAGGAAATTCAGGGGATCTTCCCGGTGCTGTTTCGAGATAACAAGATAGAATATCGTCCTTGGGGTCATACAGATCTGTCTGAAGTGATCGAAAAACTCCCAGTCCTAGAAGATGGGGGTCACCCTTGGACTAACGAGATGGACGTGAGACTGACAGGGACGCAGGCCGCGATGGGAGACCTGAAAAGACTCTTAGCCTTTATTACAGGATTGGACACCATGCAGGAAATATTGACGAAGGCAGGACTTCATAAATATATTGGTACATCAGTTTATGACCCAGAGCTCTTCGCAGCAAACAGAGGCAGGCTGTGGAAGGCAATCAGAGAGACATACCCTACTCACATTCACCCAGACAATATCATCGTGATGCCACTGGGAGAAGATGAGAATCCCAGGGGTTTTGTAGCCCGTGTGCACTCTCAATGGAGAAGTGTGACAGGGAAGGATGCCGAAGATAACCCGTTAGAAAAAGCCATAATCAGGGAAAAGATTCAACAAGGTCTCCCTACCCCAGTTAAGAACAAGTTAGCAGAAGTGGTGGGGCTACGACACATGAACAAGGCTGTTTATATAGACAACGTAGCACACCAAGTAGAATTATTTAGAAAGAAGATTCAGATACAGAAGGCACAAGACGAAGACTCACTCAGAAAACTAACTCAAGTACAATTGACTGAAGGCAAGAAAACCAGAGAGAGAGTGCAGACCATAGCCCTACAGGTCCCATCTCAGCCACAGCAACTGCACACTGTCCCTCCCCAGTCATACCCACAGGGGCCACAAGGGGGGTATCCATACCCACAGGGGCCACCAGGGGTGCAAGTGGTTCCGTACCAGCCATACAACCAGCCTGGCCAAGGACCACCACAAGAGGGATGGACCGCAGCCGGGAAGAAGATGTTAGGACCATGTTTCCAATGCGGCCAGGATGGACACTTAGCCCGTACCTGCTGGAAGAAGAACCAGGGGGGCGCAGGGGGGAAACAAAAAGGAAGATATAGGCCCCCTGCTACACCGGCTCCAGGAGTGGTGAACCCCTACGGAGGCCCAGCAGCTGGGCTATAGGGGTGCCCAGAAGATCCGAGAAGGGGGTGCCAGCTGGTGGTGACGAACAGGCCTGAAGATGAACCTACCATATGGGTGTCGGTCAACCAACGTCCATTAGAATTGATGGTGGACAGTGGAGCAGCCTACACCTGTCTGAAGCCTGAAGATGCCACGCACCTTCCTATGTCTGGGAAATATGTGAAGACAATCGGATTCGAGGGAATTAAACAGCTGATCCCTACTACTGAGCTTGTAAGCTTAGAGTACAAAGGACAGAGAGCAGATCTGTCAATACTTGTATCAGAACACACGCCAATAGGGCTACTAGGGAGAGATGCACTATGCCAATTGAACTGTACAGTGAAATGCACACCTGACGGCTGTCGGGTGACAGTGCCACAAGAGAACAGACAGCTGTCTGTCATGATGGACAACAACGCATCTATGGTGTATTGGGTGGGAGGGCTTAGCCCAGACCTAATGGAACCAGCAAGGATGTGGGACAATTATATCCTGGCACACATGTCAGAGGCCAGAAGGCCTACTGATCCATTGCATTGTACACTCCAGTATTTTAGAGAAGTTGCAGATGCAAACCCAGATGAGTGGCTGAAGCATCAGCCAAAACAGGTACAGCTTAGTACAAGTTGTATAATCCTAGGCCCTCAGGGAGTGGCTATGAAGATAAACAGTGACACTTATCTAGATCAGGAGCATAAGATTGAGGGTAGCATCCCTCATGTGACACTTATGATATCTGAACACTATAAACAGAAGCATTTAGGGGCAATGATGGCAGACTCAGAAAAAGCCAGATTTGTAACGACAAAAGAAAACCCTGCTATCTGGAGGAGCATTGATGGACAGTTCACAAAACTGATGATCTCTGCTCAAGGAATAGGACATCCGCAGACTGTGAAGCTAATGAACCAGCTAATCCTTCCTGTACAACCTGAAAAAGACCTCAGAGAAGAAATGATACAGAATGTGCCAGCAGACCTGTGGGCAAAGAACAGTACAGACATTGGATTTGTGAAATCAGCTCGTCCATTGAGAGTTGAACTCATACCGGGTGCAAAACCCCCTTGGAAAAACCAATACCCATTGAAGCAGGAAGCAATTGATGGAATTGAGCCACAGATCAAAGGATTGTTAGAGGCAGGAGTCTTGAAGATAACTCAATATCCGTTAAGTAACACACCTCTTCTGCCAGTAACGAAACCTGATGGTTCATATCGTCTGGTACATGACCTACGGGCTGTGAATGAGGTAGTTGTCAGCTATCCAGCCGAAGTTCCTGATCCTCATGTGCTGTTGACTCAGATTCCATCTACAGCCAAAGTATTTACAGTGATTGATTTATGCGGGGCTTTCTTTTCTATACCTCTTAGTGTAGAAAGTCAAGGGTTATTTGGGTTTACCTACAAAGGTCAACATTATCAATATACCAGAATGCCACAAGGGTACAAACACAGTCCTCATGTTTTTAATCAGGTCTTGAAGGAGGACTTAGACGGGTTAGGGCAGACGATAAGTAGTACTGCCATTCAGTACATGGATGACATACTCCTTTGTGCCCCAGATGAAGAAACATGTCACAGGGATTCCGTTAAACTGTTAAAGGTTTTGGCGGAGAAGGGACACAAGGTGTCTAAAAAGAAGCTACAGTATTGCCAGGAAAAGGTAACTTACTTAGGACAATCTATTACACAGGGACATCGCAGTGTCACTAACGAACACTTGGAAGCTATTCAGAAGGCTCCAAAACCACGAACGGTTAGGGAAATGATGATGTTTTTGGGCATTACTGGGTATAGTTCAGCATGGGTGGAGGATTACACTAGACTGGTCGCTCCATTGAGGGGGATGATTAAGGAAACAGGTAGTGATAAACTCCAATGTTGCATTACTTGGACAAGGGAAGCTGATTTGGCGTTTGAGACAATTAAACACAAATTACAAGAAGCGCCAGCTTTAGCGCTTCCAGATTATTCCAAAGAATTTGGATTGTATGTTTCTTCTTCAGCCAAAGGGAAGTATGCCTGCGCTGTTCTTACGCAACCAACAGGCATTGGACCTAGTCCACAGCCCATAGCCTATTACTCTGTCGCATATTCAGAGGTAGAAATGGGTTTCGCGCCATGCTACAGAGCAATGGCCGGGGCATATCTTATGTACGAGAAGGCAACAACCTTAACAATGGGGTACCCAATTACCATTCTCTGCCACCACAGTCTAAGGAATCTTTTGAATCAAGGCAAGTATACTTTGACGATGCCTAGGATTAGGAATTATTACAGGATGTTGGAAAGAGAAGATGTAACATTACTAAGATGTAACACACTTAACCCAGCAGAGACCTTGCCAACCCCAGAAGATGGGGAACCACACGATTGTGTGAAGGAAGCTATGAGGTACTCTAAGCTTAGAGCAGATCTACTAGCTTTGCCTTTAAAGGAAGCTGACGTTGAGTATTGGACTGATGGATCTTGTTACCGGGTAGGAGAAAGTTTACGTGCTGGGTATGCCATAGTCCGATCCCAAAATTCAGGGTTCATTGTGGAACAAGCCGAGGCTGTTCCTCAGCCTTGTTCAGCTCAATTGGCTGAGTTAATTGCCCTCACAGAAGCATGCAACTTGGGAACCGGACGAAGAGTGACAGTGTACACCGACTCTGCCTACGCCCATAATGTGTGTCATCTACATGGAGCTGTATGGAAGGGACGGGGTTTTAAGAAAACTGATGGTTCGCCTATTCAGCACCACGCTCAAATCATGAAGCTGTTACAAGCCATGATGAAACCAAGGGAATTAGCCATAGTGAAGTGTGCCGCACACAGATCTGACTCATCACATGTCACACAAGGTAACAGGGCTGCAGATGATGCAGCCAAAGCCATTACAGGAGCAGACAAAGCAGGTAAAGTTCTGCTGGTCACACATGAAGCACAGTTACAGGGCATGGTCACGCTTGAGGATTTGTTGATGTTACAGAGTGGGGCAAATGCGCTAGACAAAAACCTATGGTTAACAAGGGGGGCTAGTCAGGATGACACAGGTCTATGGAGAAATCATGAGGGACTGGTTGTGGCACCCCCAGATTTATTAGGCATGCTGATACAGGAAGCCCATGGATTAGCTCATGTGGCCAGGGGGGAGGTAAGACGCAAGATCACCAAGGAATATGGTTTTTGGGCTCCATATTTATTGGAACAAATAGACCATATCCTTGGTCAATGTGTGGTCTGTTTGAAAAACAATATCAGACCTGGAATACCAGTGGGAACTGGGCATATCCCTACCCCAAACGGGCCAATGAAACACTTGGTGATTGACTATGTGGACATGATTCGTCCTGTTGCAGGATACAGGTACATGTTAGTTGTAGTGGACAGGTTCAGCAGATGGGTAGAAGCATGCCCCACTCGAAAAAAGGATGCTCAGTCTGTAGCAAAGTTCCTATGCAGGGAATTCATACCTAGGTTTGGAATTCCAGATAGGATAGCGTCAGACAATGGTAAGGAATTTGTGGATAAGACGGTAAAGCTTATACTACAAAAGTTGGGAATCAAGCAGAGATTTGGGTGTATTTACTCACCTCAAAGCCAGGGGATGGTAGAGAGGATGAACGGGGTCCTTAAGAACCGTCTTTCTAAGGTCTGTCAGCATACAGGTCTTAATTGGGTGGAAGGACTCCTTCTTGCATTGATGGCCTGTCGTTCCAGTGAGATTCGAGGGCTGCACTTGACTCCCCATGAACTGGCTATGGGGAGAATAATGACAGCTCCCTGTGCACGAACCAGTGGGAAAGGGCCAAGTTTGGCTCTCTTGGAGAGTGACATGAAAGCCTATGTACAGTACATGACTAACCGGCAAAAGAGTATCTCTTCTTATGTGCTCCACAAACAGGAACGTGAAGAGGAGGTGAACGCACAGGAGAGGAAGGACGCGTTGCAACCGGGTGACAAAGTATACGTGAAGGTCTACAGACGGAAGTGGCATGAGGCTCGACGGGAAGGACCATACGAGGTCGTTCGGTGCACTGGGACTGCCATCCAAATCAAGGGGTCCCCCACCTGGTATCACGTTCATCACTGCATCAAGGCACCCAATGAGGACGATGAGGGAGAGCCTCAGCAGGATGGTGAGGAGACCCCTGGGGACGAGGAAGTCCACAGCTTGGACATCCAGGCTGACGAAGATGTTGGTGAGTATCTGCGCCGTGATGCAGATGATGCCGGGGGCCTCGTCCCAGACCCTGTCCAGCCCAGAGATGAGTGGGCCAATGGAGATCGTGAAGGACCAAGGGACTGCGACACCCCTCTTGGGGGTTCTACCAAGCCTGGTGTTGCCCCTGTTGTCACCCCTTCCGACCCTGACAATGCTCCAGACGGAGATGTCAGCAACCCGGGCGGCTGCCCGGACCAAGGTACCATTGAGAGACACAGACCTGTCAGTGATACACCCCAACCAGACAGATCCCGTGATACACCAAGGCCAATTAGGAGGAAACTCAAGCCATGCCGTTTCAGAGACTAATATACCCCTTAGTGTTCCTACCCCATTGACTTCCTTGGACAATGTTACACTTCACTCACACACTGTTATGCCTGGACGTCAGAAAAGAATGATCACAGCAGGTAGATCTTTTATTTGCCCACATTCACGTTGTACTGTTGATGATTGTTTGATCTATACCGCCGAAGCGGACGAGTGGTATTTACTGGATGCTAAATATGTTACACTTAATCAACACTCAAGCAACACGCAAGAAACTCGTGTGACATTAACTAATGTTGACAAGGTGTTGAACTCGTATTGGTGTGCTAGACGTAATATCGGTGAACAGGTGTCTAGTGAATCCAACAATTTCAAGGACAAAGTTTGTAGGAACACTCCTGACTATCCACACCACTATAGGTTGGACTGTGAGAAATTTGTGCATGAATATGTTCACGTTGAGTTACCAGGAAAGGTTGAAAATGTTGCTGTGAAGGCTTCTACGAAGGTGATTGTAGTCGCTACTGACGATTATTTGTTGTATGATTCTAATCACCTGGGGACACGGTCCCACCCTAATTCTGCCACTAGTATCATGAAAGATTTTGCTTCAAAAATGAATTATTCTGATTGCTGGATTTGTCAACAGGTCCCTGTAAGTACATCTGCTCCTATGTTTTTCCCCATACCGTTAACTAAAGCAGAATGGTTTCATTATAATTGGCAGGGTTTAGCCCAATTTGTTTTACAGGGCAAGAACCAGAGCTCTTCTTGTCAGCCCAGCACGATTCTGGTTCCTTTAAATTCTTCCTATGCAGGTGTGGATATTGGTGTGTTGGAACGTCTGACAGCAGCAGTTAACGAACACCATAGGCCTAGCGGTGTGGGGAAGGTTATTATTGATAGGCTTACACATTTGTCACAACCAACAGGTCCGAAGAAGATATATATTATCCAAGCTATGTTCGTTCAATTGAATGGTACTGCATTGAGTCCTCATCTGTTATGTTCTGGGAGTGTGACTTCTACACGGTGGAGAGGTTCAGTTGTTATTTCTGGATTGAAATGTAAAGTTGTTGATTGTGCTATGGTGCCTCAAATGAAATTACATGATACCAATACTACCAGACGGCAGAAAGGCACCACGCAGCTTAAGGTCATGCCTCTCGTAAATATTACAACCTGTATTGACATACAATCTCGGCTCAAGGGCAGCGCGCTTCGTCAGCTAGGGGCCGCGTCTTGTATAGGTGGTGTCATTTTCCCGTATCCTGGTACGGAGCTTCAACTCCCGGAGGGTGTGTTTCTTGTGTGTGATAATAATGCATTCTCTAAGCTTCCTGCTTTGAGTGAGGGTCTTTGTTATTTAGCTCATCTGATACCTTTGATTAGGAAAGTTACTTGGGAAGAGATGTCTGTACTTCACAAACAAGCAACCCATCGTAGTCGTAGGGCGTTATCTACCGCTCAGAAGTTTTTTGGCCTAATATTCCCAAGTTATGGTGTCTACAACTCTCAGACTGAATTAAGTGCCCTATCATCCGTTCTTGAAAAACACATTAATGCTTCGGATGCTGTAGTATCTGCCCTGGCTACTGAATTGACTGAAACTAAGAATGTAGCTCTCCAAAATAGAATGGCTTTGGACATTATTTTGGCCAGTCAGGGTGGTACTTGTGCTTTGATAGGCGGTGAATGTTGCAGTTATATTTCGGATTCTGGTAACGCTCTGTATGATTTCCATGAATCTAACAAGAAGGGTATAGAGGATTTACGTAAAGAACACGGTTGGAATACATTGGATTTCTTTGATTCTGCTTTTTCAGGTATTGGTAATATGATCAGGTCCGTCGCTATTATTCTTGTTGTCATTATCATCTGTATTATGTTACTTGGTATTTTAATCAAATGTTTTGGAAAGTGTATTTCTGATGTTCCGGTTAATGCTTTGATGATGGCCGACATAGCTGATGAGCAAAAGCTGGATTCTGCTTTGCTTTCTGATTTTGTTTCCTCTTTTGATGATTTGTTTATTAAGTGATGTTTTGTGATTGTTTGCTTCGGTTCCTGTTTGTTTCTTTCTATATCATGTGATTGATGTCGGTTGTGAAGTGATGTAATGGTTACGCGACAATGGAAGCTCCTGACTATGAAAGTGTTATCAATCTGAGACAGCGGTAAAGGCTGTTCTCCAACTGGGGCCATGTGCTAGCAACCTCTGACCCTGCCGCTTCGGACGAGGGAAACATCGGTCGTTGGAAATTTCTGTATCTCAGTTTTTGTATTATGCATGATGAACTGAGTGATGTGTTGATGTGTTGATGTGTTGATGTGTTGATGTGTTGATGTAGTTGATGGGTTGATGTAGTTTTTCTGTCTGTCGTTTAGTTTCGGAACACACTCTGCGTGTTCCGAGGGGGGCTGTGTAGTGTATTTTCATATGACTTAGCGTGTAAACCCAGCCGACAGCCCAAACAGAGAGTGAAACACGTTCCAGGGCATGCATCAACTGCTGCAGCTGGCCGTAGCCATGGCAACCCAACGGCCACGTAGTGAAAGCAACACAGTAGGAGACTCTGTTTGACTCCCTCTTTACTCATCCAGGGCTTGCTTGAGGGCAGAAACATATTTGTCATTTATCTGATTCGTTCCCCTATTCACTAGATAACCGTCCGTTTGTGTTGTTTCTGTTAGGAGAGATAGGGAGAGATTTCTTAAATTAAACAAGCCTGTTGTTTGTTAGGAATCTTTCTCCTCTCCTGGCAACACATTTGACTTCACTCTGTCCAAATAGGATTGTTGTGTCGGACCCCAGGAAGACTAGTGTAGTGTATTTTCATGCTCTGTAACCATAGCCATGGCCCTCTAAACAATGGCCTTTTGACATGCATGTGCAGAGGATGGAATGTCATCATGGGAAGATATAATTGCATTGGGGCCCGAGTCAGCAAGACGCCCATAACATAGGTTGCATTGGAATTGTATTAGACCATAGGGTGAGTTGCATTATAATAAGACAATGACATCCTATTTGCAGGACGGAGAATGGCCTCACCTACTATGGTCTCACTGATATACTTTGTATTCAACCAAATTAAAGTGACGTGGACTCTGTTTAGTGGGCTCAGCGAAAGTGGCAGTGACAGGGTATAAAGTCCTCTACGCAGATGGGCTCTGTCTCTTTTTTCTTCACATCCATCCTGTGACCGATTCGGACCATCAGCTCCATTGAGGGGCCATGCTGTGTAACCTGCTTTTTTGAATAAACAAGTCTTAAATTTGCTCAAGAACTCTTCTTCATTTTTAGTAAGTAACAGATACCAAAATATATACGAAACAATTAAGCAGGTAAAAGGTCTGAGTTGATTCCAAGTGTGGCATTTGCATTTGGAGGCTGTTGCTGTATACGCACAACATGCAGTCAACAGAGCTCTCAATGCAAGTGAAACAGGCCATCCTTAGGCTGTAAAAACAAAACAAAAATCCATCAGAGAGATAGTGGGAACATTAATAGTGGCCAAATTAACTGTTTGGTACATTCTGAGAAAAAAAGAATGCACTGGTGAGCTCGGCACCACAAAAAGGTCTGGACGTCCATGGAAGACAAGAGTGGTGGATGATCACAGGATCCTTTACATGGTAAAGAAAAACCCCATCAAAACACCCAGCCAAGTGAAGAACAGTCTCCAGGAGGTAGGCATATCATTATCCATGTGTACCATAAAAGAAAGACTTCACACAAGCAATTACAGAGGGTTCACCACAAGGTGCAAGCCATTCATAAGCCTCAAGAATAGAAAGGCCAGATTAGACTTTGACAAAAAACATCTAAAAAAGCCAGCCCTGTTCTGGAACAGCATTCTTTGGACCGATGGAACTAAGATCAACCTGTACCAGAATGATGGGTATGTAAGTATGGCTTGGAACGGCTCATGATCCGACGCATACCACATCATCTGTGAAAAAACGTGGAGGCAGTGTGATGACATGGACATGCATGGCTTCCAATGGCACTGGGTCACTAGTGTTTATTGATGATGTGAAGACAGAAGCAGACAGATGAATTCTGAAGTGTTTAGTTGTTCAACCCCTTGAATTAAAGCTGAAAGTATGCACTTCAATTACATCTTGATTGTTTCATTTAAAATCCTTTGTGGTGGCATACAGAGCCCAAATTATGGAAATTGTGTCACTGTCCAAATACTTCCAGACCTAACTGTATATAAATAAAAGAATGTAGAAGAACTTTATTAGGTCAAACAGGTTTGAGGGGTCAGGAAAAGGACTTGGTGGAGTCAGGCAAGGGTCAGGCGATCATTGTTGTAATCCATGGAGCAGGGCAGGAACCGTGGTGCAAGGTGCTGGGCTGGAGGTGTCCATGGTAATGAGTGCCCACTGATGAGCTAAATAAAACATTCTATTTCTGATGAGTCAACAGCACTAGGGCTCCTTCACAAAACCCTTACTGGAATCTTCATACACTCTGTGAATTAGTCTTTACTTTCTGATGAGTCAACAGCACTAACCCCATCCAGTGCGACATGTAGATAGCATATATTTAGAATATGTAAAATGCAAACACCAGAAATGCAAGAAAGTTTGAGGTATACCAAATGGAATTAATAACAGGTGTTACGACCCTTCTGTCTAGAGTAAAATAAGGGCCTATAGAGTGCACAATGTACAGGTGTGTTGCAACACAAATGCCCAAAAAAGTGTACAAGGGATCAAATCAATTCAAGTTTTATTTGTATAGCGAATTTCTCACAAGATGCGACTCAATGCGCTTCACGTAATGACAGATGTTCAGTGTCCAGTGTAGTGTAGTGTTCAGTGTTGTGTCCAGTGTCCAGGTTCCAGTGATAGCTTTGTCAAAAGGACGCAAGGGTAAAAAACCTGTGCACTGTGCATCAAGGAAAATTCCCCTGCAGCCCTCTAGTGGTAGAGCGACTACTTACCAGTTTGCCCACCAGTGCAAAGCCGCGGCCCCCCACAAGCCCCTCGGGGGGACCCCACACGCCCGACCCGCCCCACCACCGGCGCACCCGGCCCAGGCCACCAGGCTCAGACTATCATAGCCCTGCACGAGGCTAGCCGGGTCAGGTGCCCCAGCGGCAGAACAGACCAAGCACGCAGGCCGGCCGGGGGCCCCGAGGAGAGGCCCAAGGAGCCCGGCGCATGGCAGGCAAGCAGGGGCAAAAAACCTGTACACAGCGCCTCCAGGAAAAGTGCCACTAGACCGTAGGGGTCTAGCCGGTGTGTATCTTATAAGTGATGTGAGAAACCAGGAACAGTATAAAAGGCTCTTTAAAAACAGCAGGGTCCGATGGGATAGGATAGTACGATAAACTCTTGACCGGGGCTCCGCCCAGGGTTGACTCCAGACTGTACCCCGTCGCCTATGGGGAGGTCCGGCGCATCCTCACGACCCAGCGTGGCTCCAATCACTTAGCTGAGGACAGGAAAGAGTGAATCAGCAGGTTGCACGAGTGACAGGCAACCACACAGTCCACAGTCCTTCAACTGGCTCTCAGCTATGCTAGACAGTAGGGTTAGCCCTCAACCTCCAAAGTAAGCAAACAAAAAGTCACTTAACTTTGGGAAGGGCGCTGGCTGCACCCTCCCAAGGTTCCCAACAGGCCTCTGGAATCACAACCCCCAGTGGTCAGACACGGACAGCTCCGTTGGTGGCCAGTCGTCCCTCTGCTCGGGACCACTGCTCGGCGCCTGGCGTGTATCAGGTGTTCTCTCGTTCCAACGTCGCAGGTCCCTCTGGTACTCGGCAGGTTTTCGTTTGGTGGTCGTCTAGTTGTCGCTCTCTGTCTCGTTGTACTCCTTCGTTGTAACCCTCGTTCCCAAACCACTCTCCCCTCCTACTGTTTGCTGGTGCCTTAAATAGAGAGCAAAGGGGAACAGTGTCACTCCCAGTCCCCAATTCAGGACCATGTTCGCAAGGACAAATAGACTGAAGCTCAGCTTCTACCCCAGGGCCATTCAGGCCCTGAACACAGCAAAGACTTAGGTTCTTCTAGGCCCTGGACAATCTAGACAATTTGATGGCAGCTACTAGATTGTAATCAAGTGCAATACTGAAACACAACTGTGAATATTTCAAACCTGCAAACTGCGACACTTTAAATGAATGTGCAATAACACTATGTGCAATATGACAACCCTCGGGTACATAAGGTTCAGAGATAGGAAATGTTAGGATATGTATAGCATAGCATAGAGTACAGCACAGTGTTTTATTTGTATAGTATAGTATAGTATAGTAGATAGTGTACATAGCCTTTATTTATGTAAACCAGCTCTTTTCCCTTCTTGTTTTTAGTTTTTTTCCTAGCACCAGGGGAGCCCCCCCTCCCAAATGTCGTTGTATGGTACCTGTACTATATCAATGACAATATGAACTGGTCATCTCCCGCCTGGATTACTGCAATGTACTCCTGGCTGGGCTCCCCGCTTCAGCCATTAGACCTCTGCAGCTCATCCAGAATGCTGCTGCCCGGCTGGTATTTAACCTCCCCAAATACTCGCAGGTCACCCCTCTCCTTCGCACCCTGCACTGGCTCCCGATAGCAGCTCGCATCAGATTCAAGACCCTGGTGCTTGCATACCAGGCAGCTAAAGGGACGGCCCCTGCCTACCTGAAGGAAATGTTAACCCCCCAAACCCCTGCCCGCTCACTCCGCTCCTCCACCTCGGCTGGCCGACTGGCCCCACCTCCTCTCCACAGCAGTCGGGCTGCCCGATCACGTCTCTTCACAACACTGGCTCCCCGCTGGTGGAATGAGCTCCCCACGGCTGTCAGAACGGCAGAGTCACTACCCATCTTCCGTCGTAGACTGAAGACCCATCTCTTCAGGTTACATCTTAACTGCTCCTCCTGAGAAATCTTCCGACCCTCACCACTACGTCTCCTAAAGACACCCGCTTTCCCCTCTACTGTGTCCCTAAGAACTTCTATTGCCCCCCTTGTACTGTTTCTCAGTTACTCCAGTAAAAAAAAAAGTTTAGTAGAAGGCGATAGGGAGAAGGTTTTTCCTTCTATCAGTGGCCCCAGGCCCGAGCTAGATTACTCTTCCTGCAACGAATGATGGATTGCTGATTCACATGCTTAGTATTCAAATGTATTGATTGTAAGTCGCTTTGGAATAAGGCGTCTGCTAAATGCCAAAAATGTAAATGTAAATGTAAACAATAAAGACCATTCATTCATTCATTCATTCATTCATTCAATCACTGCTAACCAGCAGCGAAACAGCCAAATGCGTAACACATGCAACAACCTAAATAATAAATACACATCTGAAAACTATAACATGTTCATTAATAATATTTCGAAATTCTCACCTGAGCTGCATTTGCCATTGTATTTGTAATTCTTCTTCTTCTTCTTCTTCTTCTTATCAATTGCGTGTTCAAATTATTGTTCGTTAAATGTCCTTTAAAATCTCGCCGTGCTTTTAAGATCCTTCAAAATCTCGCGGTTTCTCGCGGTTACTTCTGTGATGACGCGCTCCAACCAAATATGGTCCATCAAGCGTCCGGGTGATGCGCGTGATGTCCGCAGCTGGACCCTTCTCGAGATACTTGAACTTTGCTGCAACCCTCCGGAAGCGGATTCTGGAAATTGTTTTGTGTTCCTGTTTCCGGTTCCTGCAGAGAGAATCATCCTCCACGTGTTGGAGTTGCGCTGTGCTGTAACATCAGACCCAAGATGAAGATGTGAACCTATGTGAAGTTCATTCATCGAACTGAACAAAGCACCACAATATGGTGGCTCAACTTCACCGGGCGGCCCGTCTCGTACGGAGACATACCACCGGGCGGGTATCATCGCATGGATACTTTTCTGACTCACCCGTGGGTTTTAGACTGAGCCTCTGGCGCAAATCTTCAAGGGAACCTGGAAGACGTTTATATGCCAGCTGGATGTCATCATAACAAGGCCAGTGTACTCTTTACACGAATACTGCTCGATGTTGATCCGACTGTCGGTGAGGGAGGAAGACTATAATGGTAGACTCGACATTCCAGATTCACTGAGTCAGGACCTCAGCCGCCCCCCACATCTACTAGAGGAACTTCAACTCTTGAACTCAGCTGGGAAATGATTTCTTTGATTTGTCATGGATTCTTCTTGACAAATGGTGACTTTTTCCTCCCCCAAGCTCCTGGTCCAAGTAAACTTGGTTTACCCACCTTTTATATTTTATTTAACAGGTTTTCACCTACCAATATTATTTATTATTATTATTCATGAAGTATTCAAATGTTCTGGGCTCTGAGCGGTTCATCTCAGGACAGCACAGCTGGGAGGTGGGGGACCATCCTAGATGGATCATGGGTGTGGTTAAAGAGTCCAGTGACAGAAAGGGGGAGGTACCATCATCACCACAGTATGGATACTGGGCTATAGCACAGAGGGATGGTGAGTATAGAGATGTAGTGGGTAACACCATCACTCTAAAGAGGAGACCCCAGAGGATCAGAGTACAGCTGGACTACAACAAGGGGGAGGTCCTTCTACCACCCTGAAGACAAGACACTCATCCTCACTCATAAACACACCTTCACTGAGAGACTGCTCCCATACTTCTCTATTGGAGGAGCTGGTGATGCTAAACACCATTGTTTTTGTGTGGTGAGGTTTTGGTCCTGATGGACCGCAGCCTCTGTGTCTACCTCCTCAGTAAAGTTTTGTCTCAATCCAGGAGGAACTCCAGACAGTTCTGAAACCCTTACAGGAGAAGCTGGAGGTCTTTAACAAAGTTAAACAAACCTGTGATAAAACATCAGAGCACATTAAGGTACTGTGTACGTCAGAGACTGCTCCCATACGTCTCTATTGGAGGAGCTGGTGATGCTAAACACCATTGTTTTTGTGTGGTGAGGTTTTGGTCCTGATGGACCGCAGCCTCTGTGTCTACCTCCTCTGAAACCCTTACAGGAGAAGCTGGAGGTCTTTAACAAAGTTAAACAAACCTGTGATAAAACATCAGAGCACATTAAGGTACTGTGTACGTCATGCAACGTGTTGTATTCAGTGATGTGGTCAAGGGGGAGGTGTCCTTCTACGACCCTGAAGACAAGACACTCATCCTCACTCATAAACACACCTTCACTGAGAGACTGTTCCCATACTTCTCTATTGGACCTGCTGGTGATGCTAAAAAACACCCTGATGTACAGATCTGCCAATCAGAGGTGTCTCTGACCGTGATGTCATCCCAGTGTGGAGTGTATGAGTCTGTTTGTGAAACATGAGTCACATGTATGCTGATCCTATCATTATGAAATACTGAGATTGATGAGATGAGAACATTTTTATGACAATGTTTATTGTTTATTCTGTTTAATGTAAATTAACAGATTGTATTACTGTCTATCAACAAAACGTTGCTTTGGAGTGTGAGCATTATGGTATAAGAATTGTATGTATATGAAAACATGTAGCTTGTGTGTAGAGAATCACATACGTGTAAATATTGTTTAGAGAACTGCTATGGTACAGACACAGCCCTTTAACAAGGTCAAATATTTTGCTTTCTTTGTCCGGTTAGTTACTTGTAAGAATCCAAATCTAACGGGCAGAACGTGATTCTTCAAAAGCTTGGTACAGGTACCACAGCTGAGACCTGACTGTAATTAGGGTACTGTGTCATCATATAGTGTTGTGGTCAATGATTTGATGTTTTCTTATGTAAAGCTCATAGGGCTGTTACGATTATTCGACGTCATCGACGTCATCGATTACGTCAATACGTCGGTTGCCGTAAAATGCGTCGGTTAGTCGTAAAAAAACAAAATGGCTGCGACCAGTGCAAACACGGAGGCAGAAAAAGACTTCGCCCACGATCGTCCAAAGTATGGGAGTACTTTACAAAAAAAGAAACCAATGGCAATGTGGTGGTCTGTAAACTGTGCAAAAATGAATTGGCCTATCACAGCAGTACGACTGCAATGAACGAGCACCTCAAGCGAAAGCATCCTGGAGCGCTTTGTGAAGACAGCCGCAAGCTAGCACCGTAAGTCAGCGTTGTATTTCTGTTCACTTTTCCGGCCGTGTATCAGTGAAAAATGGATAGCTACTAGCTGGCTAGCTACGGTAGCCTTACTAGCCTATTGTTATTGTGGTGCTCGCACCTACTGTACGTTATCTAGCTCGTAGCTCGCATGCTACGTTAGCATCAATTTAGCTAATCATAACATAGCAGCGAGAGTAACGTTAGCTATGTAGCTGGCTAGCTACGGTAGCCTTACTAGCCTATTGTTATTGTGGTGCTCGCACCTACTGTACGTTATCTAGCTCGTAGCTCGCATGCTACGTTAGCATCAATTTAGCTAATCATAACATAGCAGCGAGAGTAAAGTTAGCTAGCCATGTAGCTACTAGCTAGCTATGTGTTGTGGTGATGGACAGACTTCTAAATGGCCATGTTGGCTAAACATAGCAGTGAGGTGGAAATTAAGGGGCCTACACATGATAAGAAATGTGTGCTTTTTTTATTTTCAGGAAGCAAAGCAGTGTGGAAAACTTTTTCCACAAAAAGAACACAACTCCATGCACACCCCAGATGGCTGCTCAGCTTTCTAACAGCATCTTACAGATGATCGTCAAGGACATGAGACCTGTTGCTATTGTGGAGGGTCAAGGCTTTCGTGAGATGATCAACACATTTGAAGTTAACTTTTATATTTTATAATATTATATTTTATGTTGAGATTGTTATTGTTAAAGATTGTTACTGAGAGTATACGGTATTCCGGTTAGAATTTCACTTTTTTACAGAATTGACTGCATTCCTTGCACTTTTCCTTTTACTTGAAGTTAACTTTTATATTTTATAATATTATATTTTATGTTGGACTGTAAGAAAGAGAGGATCTTTTTTGTTGTGTGGAATATTGCCCTGCAGTGCAAGAATAATTGAATAAAATACTGAAATGTTGATAAGAGAAGTTTTTGACATTTATTTGGGGAAAATTAAGTGATACATTAATCGAACAGTAAAAAAATAATCGTTAGACTAATCGTTAAATTAGTCGCTAGACTAACCGAATAATCGACAAAATATTCGTTAGATTAATCGTTAGAAAAATAGTCGTTTGGGACAGCCCTAACATCTGTATTTGGTATTCGTGCTTGAACCAAATGACTTCACTTAGCATGTTAAGAGCTAGCGTGTTCACTTAGCATGTTAAGAGCTAGCGTGTTCACTTAGCATGTTAAGAGCTAGCGTGCAGCCACAGGGGAGCGTGTCTATGTTCCCACAGCCCGATGTTCCCACATTTCTTAGTAATCTAACTAAGCCTAACTCTGACCCTAACCCCAAACCTAACCCTAACTCTAACCCTAATCCTAGACCTAGCCCTAACACTGACCCTAACCCTAACACTGACCCTAACTCTAACCATAACCCTAATCCTAGACCTCGCCCTAACCCTAACTCTGACCCTAACCCTAACACTGACCCTAACTGTGACCCTAGCCCTAACCATAACCCTAATCCTAGCCCTAACACTGACCCTAGCCCTAACCCTAACACTGACCCTAACCCTAAACCTAACCGTAGCCCTTGTTGTGAATCCCTCTTCGGCTCCGCCCCCTCCTGCCTCGTTGGCGCTCGTTGAGCCTCATCAGGCTCAAGTGGAGACAGCTGGACCTTCCACAGCAGTTCAACTCAGGAAGAGGCAGCCCCTCCGACGCTTGATTATTTTGACCCATGTGGTTAGTTGTTTGGCTCTCCCTGTTGTCTATTCTAGTTCTAAGTAGTTTCACTTCCGAGTTTTGTTTGTTTGTTATTTTGTTAACTCTAGTTGTTTTCTTTGTTTACCCTCGCTCCCCAAAGGAACCTGCCTTCCCTGCCTAGACCCCTGCCTGCCTATCGACTACGTCTCCTGCCTATGCCCCAGCCTGCCTGCCGACTACTCCTCCTGCCTAACCCCCAGCCTGCCTGCCGACAAATCCTCCTGCCAACCCCCCCCCCCCGTCTGCCTGCCGACATCCTCTCCTGCCTAACCCCCCCTGCCTGCCTGCTGACTATTCACCCTCTGCTCTGGACTGGTTAGTACACGTACATATTTCAACACTTCACTCATCTACATATCTACACCACACTAGCTTTTGCACGCTAGACACTTACACCCAGACACATAGAGTACAGTCCCACTCACACCTCATTTACATTTTCTAGTTCTCTGGCATCCACACATTCCCCCCACTTAGGCCCCGTTAGAGTAGGTATTATTTTGTCCATCATTTTAATAAATCCTTTTATTGTTATTTTGCCTCTTGTGTCTGTCTGTTCTGGGGTTCTGCCACACTTGACTCTTTTCCTAGTGGTAACATAACAGCCCTAACCCTAACTCTAACCATAACCCTAATCCTAGCCCTAACACTGACCCTAACCCTAGCCCTAGCCCTAACCCTAACCCACCTATGAAGCATTAGAAATGTGGGACCATTGGGCTGTGGGAACATAGGGGTGACCCCAGCCACAGCCAACATGTTGAATCGCTGCTCTGTGTCAATATGACAGTCACTTCTCTTTTTGTTTTTGCTTCCTACACTTCTTGTAGTTTCGTGTAATGAGACAATGGCACATACAGTATGTATTATAATCACTCCCGGCTCCAATTCGCACACACACAAAAATAAGTGCCGGAAATTTAGCAAAGATGCTATATCTGAATATTTCTGAGAGACGCAATGAGATAATCCAATGGAATTTGAGTTCCATGATATGGAATGTGTTTTCAGACTTCTTGATTCAAAGTCTGGATGGGATATTCTCTGTTTTCTCACAATTCTCTGTTTTCTAACAATAACAATCACGCTGTAGATTAAAACAATGTTGATATTGTTGGGATATACTGATACTGAACATGTGATATGACATCATTGCTTGATTGTTGATGCTTCATTACCGTACATACTTCCAGCTAACTTACATCTTGTATAGGTTTTACACAAGGGCCTGTAGATGAGAAATGCTGATGTCGTTTTTTGTGTGTGTATTAGCTACAGAAGCAATTTACCATGAGAGGAAGGGGGTTGTGGACTAATTTACCACTGGTACAGGTTGTGTTACAGTGGTAAATGAGTCCACAACCCCCGCCCTCGAATGGTAAATTGCTTTTCTACAACAGCCACCACAATTCATGTATTTACAATCATTAATCGTTTCAGAATACATATATCCTTCCGCCACAGGATATAGTCCCATAAACAAGATCAACCATTGCATTGTAGGTCAGCACAGGTGTTCTTAATCAGATTGATTGGGAGGCGCATTGATACTGGAAATGCGGTCTGAACAGTGGGTTGTTGAGATATTTACCACTGTTCCTGGCCAATCAGAATCCAGTATCCATACATGCTGTTGTAGAAAGTGCAATTTTAACCCCTCAACCTCTCCGCTCCCACTCACCCACCCACCCACCGACCCACACACACACACACACACACACACACCCAACGGTTGCTTGCCACAGCTCACACAGTAAGGAGGCCTATAATGATGCTATAGTAGTTAGGTCTTAAGTCACACATAGACATTGAGCCAAACTCACATGTATCAGCAGAACAAACAATACATTAATAGAATTCAATGTTATTTGTCCTCTCCCATTCTGTCCCCCCTCCCTCCCCCCTCCTTCTGGCTCTCCCTCATTCTCTCTTGGAAACTGCCCTCTCTCCATCTCTCTCGCTCTGTCTCTCTCTCCTCTCTCCCTCTCTCGCTCTCTCTCCCTCATTCTTTCTTGGACACTGCCCCTATGATATTGAGATTGTAGTGATGGGATTACTCAATGCTGAACTCTCTATCTCTCTCTCTATCTCTCTCTCTGTCTCTCTGATGAGGTTAAAGTGCAGCTCAGTGTTTTTAAAGGGAGTGCTCTATCAGACTTACAACACAGCAGTGGCAAGACTACATCAGGGAAGAACAGAAGACTAAACCATTACAAGAAAATACTATGATCAAAATTGCTATCTCCAAGTGCTTCTTCACATGTTATTGAAGTGTTGTTTAAAGTTTAAAAGCAGGAGAATTTTGTCAAGAGGCTCTTGCAAAAGAGGGGCTGGCATCGTGTCAAAAAATGGCTTGGAAATGGACTCGGCCTGTGGTGCTGTGCAATCTGCACGGTGAGAGATACAAGCTCTTCTGTCTGGAGGATAAACAGCCCGTCTGTGTGGTGTGTCAGGCCGCAAGGATACATACAGGTCATCTCTGTGTCCCAGTAGACGAGGCTGCAGAGGAACATAAGGTAAACATAAATACAAATATTCAATCAATAATTGGAAATTCTGTGACAGATAGATAGCAATGTCACTTGATGTTATGCACATGCTGGGTGAAAAGATAAAGGGTTGTTGATAACAATGAATGATCATTTTTAGTTTCTGTTTTAATTTGACTGTGATTCATCCTTTTTTGTCTGAAATAAGAAATGTAGTTTTGGCAGTGCTGAGAGAATGTGTTTCTATACTATACTATATAAGGGTTATGAGAATGATTCCTATAGAACTGTGGTAAACAGATACTGTCAAATGAGTCCAGAAATCTCACAGTCAGAATCTCAATCAGAAACAGATTTATTGCCAAGTATTTACAAGAAGAGTGGAATATGACATGATAATAGTGCAGTGTGACTGTGATGTCAGTAGGGGTCAAGCTAGCAGTCAGGGTCAGTGGGGGTCAGTGAGGGTCAGTAGGGGTCAGTGAGGGTCAGTGAGGGTCAGTAGGGGTCAGTGAGGGTCAGTGGGGGTCAGTAGGGGTCAGTAGGGGTCAGTGGGGGTCAGTGACGGTCAGTAGGGGTCAGTGAGGTTCAGTCGGGGTCAGTGAGGGTCAGTAGGGGTCAGTCAGGGTCAGTGAGGGTCAGTAGGGGTCAGTGAGGGTCAGTAGGGGTCAGTGAGGGTCAGTGGTGGTCAGTGAGGCTCAGTGGGGGTCCCGGGCCTCGTTAATGACGCCAACTGCAGTCGGGAAGAAATTGTTTTTGTGTGGTGAGGTTTTGGTCCTGATGGACCGCAGCCTCTGTGTCTACCTCCTCAGTAAAGTTTTGTCTCAATCCAGGAGGAACTCCAGACAGCTCTGAAACCCTTACAGGAGAAGCTGGAGGTCTTTAACAAAGTTAAACAAACCTGTGATAAAACATCAGAGCACATTAAGGTACTGTGTACGTCATGCAAGGTGTTGTATTCAGTGATGTGGTCTTCTCTTGTTCTGCTCAGTATTGGATGCTGTTGACATCTAACTGATTGTCATGGATTTGCAACTCAAAATCATAAAGAGAGCTGCATACATTTCACCTGAACTTTGAATAATAATATTGAAGTTAAAGTAAAACTAGTTAACATACTATATGGTAGTAAAACTACAATGATCATTATATTTCCCTTGCTGTCTCCAGATCCAGGCCCAGCACACAGGGAGACAGATTAAGGAGGGGTTTCAGAAACTTCACCAGTTTCTACGAGAGGAAGAGGAGGCCAGGATAGCTGCACTGAGGGAGGAAGAGGAGCAGAAGAGTCAGATGATGAAGGAGAAGACTGAGGCACTGAGCAGACAGATATCATCACTTTCAGACACAATCACAGCCTTAGAGAAGGAGCTGAAAGCTGAAGACATCTCCTTCCTACAGGTAAGGATGCCTTCTCTCAGACAGTAATTGTAAATGTATTCAAAGACTGATTGATGACATCACTAGCATTGATGACACTTCTCCTCTGTTCCTCTCCAGAACTTCAAGGCCAGTAAGGAAAGGTAAGTGATCTGTCTCTGGTCTCTCTTCTCTGTGGTTCTGAACCCAAGCCCACAGCAGCACTGACTCCTGAACGTTCTTCCAGAGCCCAGTTCACACTGCCAGACCCAGAGACGGTTTCAGGAGCGCTGATAGACGTGGCCAAACACCTGGGCAACCTGCAGTTCAGAGTCTGGGAGAAGATGCAGGGGATTGTCAAGCACGGTTAGTACTGACGACAATTGCATTAAGAATAACTATCAAATAGACTATTTGAATATGTTCATAGAAATACAACATTAATAAATGTGTAGCAAGCCCCAACTTGCTACGCACAGTAACAAATTAGATGGACAAGAATATAAAAAGTGCCAAGGTTTATTAACAATACATGAGCCCCATAGTGCTTTTACTCTGGGCTGGCAGGTAATGCTAGAGAGACTTCTGACTGGATGTGACAAGAGAAATGATGCTACTAGTTCACCACCGTATAGGTGCAACACAATTCACAGCACACAACTCCAAACTGTTTCACACTGTTGGTCACACGTGATATCCACACAAAACACGCGAGTGATTAGATGCCTAGTAGAATAGTGTACATACACACACACACACACAGACACACACACACACACACACACACGTCAAGTCTAATGACAATATTTCCTTACCAAACAATTCAGACACGAGTCTGTGAATAGGTGTGCATCTGCCTATTCCTCTCGGTCGCAACTGTGCTCTCAGAACGTCGTATCTACTCTGTAATTTCTGCTCCTGTGGACTTTCACTAGTAGCCACAAGGTGGCACCGGCTACAAATATAATATATATATTATATATGTATAATAAATATATGTATAATAAACAGTACAGCTCATAATGTGTAGAATGCATCTGTGTTTGTTTTGAAGCTCCTGTGATTCTGGACCCCAACACTGCAAAGCCCTCCCTCTCTCTGTCTGATGATCTGACCAGTGTGAGACAGGAAGGCCTATGGCAGCAGCAGCTGCCTGACAACCAGGAACGGTTCATGAAGTATGCAATTGTTCTGGGCTCTGAGGGGTTCATCTCAGGAGAGCACAGCTGGGAGGTGCAGGTGGGGGACCATCCTGACTGGATCATGGGTGTGGTTAAAGAGTCCAGTGATAGAAAGAGTGGGTGGGTACCAGCATCACCACAGTATGGATACTGGGCTATAGAACAGTGGGACGGTGAGTATAGAGATGTAGTGGGTAAGACCATCACTCTGAAGAGGAGACCCCAGAGGATCAGAGTACAGCTGGACTACAACAAGGGGGAGGTGTCCTTCTACGACCCTGAAGACATGACACTCATCCACACTCATAAACACACCTTCACTGAGAGACTGTTCCCATACTTCTCTATTGGACCTGCTGGTGATGCTAAACACCCTGATGTACAGATCTGCCAATCAGAGGTGTCTCTGACCGTGATGTCATCCCAGTGAGGAGTGTGTGAGTCTGTTTGTGAAACATGAGTCAAGTGTACTCATCCTTCTTCCTATCGTTTTCAATAATTGATGGATTTATTTTCATGATTGTATTTTAACAATGTTGAGTTCTTAAAAAAAAAAAAATCTAAAACGTTTTTTTATTGTTTATTCTGTATTTTATTTCCTTTCCTTTTGTCTTTCTTTCTTTTACTGCTTCCAATGAACTAAATGTTGCTCAGGGGCAGTAGTCTGGTGGTGGTGTGGGGGGCTAGGCTCAGGGGCAGTAGTCTGGTGCTGGTGTGGGGGGCTAGGCTCAGGGGCAGTAGTCTGGTGCTGGTGTGGGGGGCTAGGCTCAGGGGCAGTAGTCTGGTGGTGGTGTGGGGGGCTAGGCTCAGGGGCAGTAGTCTGGTGGTGGTGTGGGGGGCTAGGCTCAGGGGCAGTAGTAGGGTGGTGGTGTGGGGGGCTAGGCTCAGGGTGTAGGATAGTTACATGTGTAATAATAGTGCATTATAGTATGTTTATAAAGTAATTGTGGGAGGGTGAATGGGTGGTGTGTGGGGCTAAGGGGCATCGGATAGTTAAATCTCATATTTATGAAATCTTAATAAACAAATACAGTAGCCTACAGACTCTAAAAGAAAAATGGGCCCCATCAACAGGACTCGGCCCCTTGGTCAGCAGCAGAAAGACCCTTGATCATCATCTTATATACAGTGCATTGCTCATAGATGGCTATCATGTTATACAGTACATACCAGGGTTTTTCCTGGGTCAGAATGAGGGCTTGGTGGTTGCACGCAGCGCGCCCACATTTTTTTTGAGGGACCCCCAATTGTTGTATTTGTATTGTAAATTGAAATTATTATGAATTATTATTATTATTATTAATGTACCTGGTTATGTTACAGTAGAGAAACAAAAAACAGTTACCAAAACGGAGTATTTACTAGCTAAGATTGGCGTGGTGCAACCGAAATTAGTAAACAACTAGTTTGAAACTAGCTAGTAACAACTAGGGGTTTAATGACTTACGCCAAATTGGTGCAACCCAGTCCAGTAGGCTACCAGATACGATGTTGTAATGTATGCACATATTTTGCTACCACGGTTGCCAGACGGAATTGACAATGTCCAGCCCAACCGGTCTAAAAGCTGCCGAATCCACCCGTCCAGTGTGACCAAAAGTAGCCCAATCTGGCAACACTGCTTGCTACGTTCTTGCAGCTCGCGTGAACACAGCTTCTTCCATCTGCGCTCGCCTGCCGCTTCGATTGCAGACTCAAGTTAACGCGCATGCAGAAAGATGCCACGAAACTCATGTCCGGTAGCTTTCTTTCAAGGAATTTAAAAAATAAAAGTCCCGTAAAACAATTGTTATTTCTCGCCGTGAGAAATAGAGGTGCGGCGTGAGAGCGTGAGAACTGGTTGAAATGCGTGAGTCTCACGGCGATTGCGTGAGACTTGGCAGCTCTGCGGTGTAGGATAGTTACATGTGTAATAATAGTGCATTACAGTATGTTTATAAAGTAATTGTGGGTGGGTGAATGGGTGGTGTGTGGGGCTAAGGGGCATCGGATAGTTAAAACTAGAATGACGGTATATGTTTGACTCTCTGGTAATTATAGAGAGTTGATGACAAGTGTGGTAATAAATCCACGACACTATCAGTTTCAATAATTGAATGATTTATATTCATGATTGTATCTTAAGAATGTTGAGTCCTACCCCCGCGGTGGCGCAGCGGTCTAAGCATTAGCCTCTAGTGCAAGCTGCCCACTGGGGACTGGGATCGAATCCCGGTCTCGCCAGACCCGGATATGGCCGGGGCTCACAGGGAGCGGCATATTGAGCGGCCGCTCCCAAGGGGGGTATAGGACTATTTCCGGACAAGGATCCGTCGCGCAACACCGCCCCCGTCTGGTGCTGGAATAACGGTGTCGGGCTCGAGAAGCCAGACAGCTAGTCTGCCTGGCTATCTCCTCTGGGGCTGCCGGCCACGGGGTCGTGCGGCGGATCCTACGCAATAGGCAGGGGATAATTGGATAATAGGTTGGGTTCAATTGGATACCAAAGAATGTTGAGTCCTTAATTTTTTTTATCCTAAAACTGTTTTATTGTTTATTCTGCATTTGATTTCCTTTTCTTTCTTTTTAGTTTTTTACTGCTTCCAATGAACTAAATGTGGCTCAAGGGCACGAAAGTGAGTTTTATGATATTAGGGCTGTCAAATTAAAACTTACAAATCATAACTTGTAGTGGTTAGAATTGCTGTGGTACAGTGTTGACATTACACTTACTTGCTACTTTACTCAAAGTATGAATCCAAATCCAACAGGCAGAATGTGATTCCTCTATGACTAGTGCTCTGCATTGGGAAGATCTCCTCATATGTAAATTGTGGGACATTTAATAAAAGCTCTTTTGCTGATCCCAGATCTGCTGTCGGTCAGTGTTTAGTGATTACCAAAATAACCTATATATACTGTATATATCAATTATATCCACAACACCATCATCCAATCATATTCCTTGTTGTATCATCCTATCATATTCCTTGTTGTAACATATGGGAAGATAATAACTGGATCCATAGAGGCTGCAGGTTTTCCCTTGTTAAACTGATTTACTGCCTTCTGGCTAGAGTGTCACATCACAAGCTATGGGGGAGGTCTGGTCAGCACGACGCTCTTTTAAGCTGAAGTTGCCACACATACCACTGACACCTGATTGACCTGTCTGCCTGGTTTCCTGTAAAGAAACATCCTGAACCACCTGATGATCTGCATTGCTGCTCAGGGTTGTAATGTTCAGCTCTTTCAGACGAAGAACACAGCAGTGTCAAGACGACAGCAGGGAAGAGCAGAAGACTAAATCATTACAAGACAACACTATCAAAAGTGATATCTACAAGTGCTGTTTCACCTTTTAGTGAAGTGTTTCTTTAAAAGCGGAAGAACAAAAGTTAAAGTAATATTTAGAGGCTATTACAGAAGAGGAACAGGCATTGTGTGAGAAAATGGCTGCTAAATTGTCTCTCCCAGTGGAGGATCTCTCCTGTCCTGTGTGCTCTGACATCTTTAAAGATCCTGTCGTCCTGTCATGTAGCCACAGCTTCTGTAAAGCCTGTCTGCAGGAATGGTGGAAACACAACGGATCTCGTGAATGTCCAGTTTGTAGGAGAAGATCCTCGAAAGCTTACCCTCCCATTAACCTAGCTTTAAAGAACGTGTGTGAGGCCTTACAGGAGAGAGGTCAGAGAGCTGAGGCAGGGTCTGGGGTGCGGTGCAGTCTGCACGGTGAGAAACTCAAGCTCTTCTGTCTGGAGGATAAACAGCCCGTCTGTGTGGTGTGTCAGGCCTCAAAGGAACACAAATCTCATGACTGTGTCCCAGTAGACGAGGCTGCAAAGGAACATAAGGTAAACATGAATGCAATACACTAATAAATAAATAAACAAACATGACGGTTTGAAATAATACAATCAATAAGTAATGACACTTGATGTTATCATAATGGTCTTATTAATTAGTAATCACTGAGTATGAAAGCATAGTGGGACTGTCAAATTAGTCCAGAAATCTCCTCAGTAAAGTTTTGTGTCAATCCAGGAGGAACTCCAGACAGCTCTGAACCCCTTACAGGAGAAGCTGGAGGTCTTTAACAAAGTTAAACAAAGCTGTGATGAAACATCAAAGCACATTAAGGTACTGTGTAATCATATAAAGTGTTGTGGTCAATGATTTGTTGTTTTCTTGTTCTGCTCAGTATTGGATGCTGTGCACATCAGATGGTGACTCATGTATTTGTAACTCAAGATTCTGTGTAGAGCATACATTTCCTCTACAGATTCAACTGTGGTAATGGGTAAAATAACAGTAATAACAGGTAATGTAGGATGTTAGTGCACAAACAATAATGAAGAAATACGCTCCTCAATGTCAATCAAGAATTGAATGACAAAGATGAAGAAGCCCTGCAGGGATACAAACAATAGAAGCATGAACTGAGACAGTAGGCTAACTCTCACATGTGAATATAATAGTACACTAATAATAATGTAACAATGTATATATAATGTATTGTAGTGCCGGAGGAAAAAGGAAAGACGTAGGCAACGTAATGATAACTGTTTAATCAAAACAACAACTTGTACTCTCAGTACAGGACCAGAAAATGGTTACCAAAACTCGTGTATCTAAACAGGAAGGTGCAACGTTAATAATCCTCCCCTCTGCCCCTAGTGCCAGAACTGGTTCCCTCCCACTACACAACCAACAGTAAGAGGAGAACATGAACCCATAATGTAGTCACTACACCAGCCCCCCCAGTGTTCACCTCAATATTGGAAATCCTCACGGCGAGGAGGGCGTATGGCCCGGCCCCTACGATCGTAGGTAAAGTCAGGAGGTGCGGGAGGAGGTGTGACATCGCCCATCACGTCCTCCTGCAGGGAAGGACGGGGGGCAGCGACGACCGGGGGCTCGCGAGCTGCGGGGGGTTGTCGGGGTCGGAGGGGGGAATGGCCAGGGCGCGGCAGGGGAGGTAGGACTGGAGGCCGGCCTCTGCGCGGTGGCAGGGCCAAGTCCAGGGGCAGTTCAAGGTCCAAGTGGGCCGGTTTGAGGCGATCAACGGACACACACTCAGGCCTACCCCCCATGTCAACCATGAAGTTCTTGGCTCCGGCCTCGATGACACGGAAAGGCCCGTCATAAGGAGGACGTAGTGGAGTCCTGTGGCCATCATGACGAATGAAAACGAACCTCGCTGAGTGCAGCTCCGGGGGCACCCTCGAAGTAGGGACACCATGCTGCGTAGTCGGGACCGGGACGAAGGTCCTGGCGCTGTCCAGCAGGGAGGCGCGCTGAGCGGCGGCGGACCAGGGCTCCGTTGACTTGGGAATGAAGTCACCGGGGACCCGCAGCGGCTGTCCAAACACCAGCTCAGCGGACGACGACTGGAGGTCCTCCTTAGGCGCTGTCCTGAGCCCCAGCATGACCCACGGCAGCTTGTCAAGCCAGTCGCTGTCCGTGAGGCTGGCTCGAAGGGCGGCCTTCATGGATCGATGGAAACGCTCACAGAGCCCGTTCGCCTGCGGGTGATAGGCGGTTGTGCGGTGGAGCTTGACCCCCAGATTCTCCGCCACCGCTGCCCACAGCTCTGAAGTAAACTGTGAGCCACGGTCAGAGGAGAGATCAGCAGGGGTGCCGTAGCGGGAGACCCACACCGCGATGAACGCCCGGGCCAGGTCGGGGGCTGTCGTTGAGGAGAGCGGAACTGCCTCCGGCCAGCGAGTCGTCCTGTCCACCATGGTAAAGAGATAGGTGTATCCGTGCGAGGGGGGCAGCGGCCCTACCAGGTCCACGTTTACATGATCGAACCTCCGCTCAGGCACAGAGAACTGCTCCAGGGGGGCCTTGACGTGTCGATGCACCTTGGCGCGCTGGCAGGCGATGCACGTGTCAACCCAGGCCCTCACATCCCTCTTGAGCCCATGCCAGACGAATTTCTCTGACACCAGCCGTGAGGACGGTTTCCTACCAGGGTGAGACAAGCCGTGTATCGCCTCGAAGGCGGGGCGCCTCCAGTTGGCGGGGACCACCGGTCGTGGCTGACCCATGGAGACGTCGCACAGGAGCGTGGCCCCTGCGTCACCGAAAACCACCTCTTCTAGGCGCAGTCCTGTGTCCGACAACTTGAGAGCCTGGACGGCGGGGTCGGCGGCCTGGTCTGCAGCCATGCGCGCGTAGTCCAAACCCAGTTGGACCGCACCAACCACCGCCCTGGAGAGACAATCCGCGACCTGGTTGGACTTCCCAGCAACGTGCTGGATGTCTGTGGTGAACTCGGATATGTAGGCGAGCTGGCGCTGTTGGCGGTCGGACCACGGCTCCGCCACCTTGGACATGGCGTGCGTGAGTGGCTTGTGGTCCACGTAGGCCGTAAACTCGCGGCCCTCCAGTAAAAAACGGAAGTGTCTGACAGCAAGCCACAGCCCGAGGAGCTCCCTGTCGAATGTGCTGTACCTTTGCTCTCTGGGAGACAGCTGGCGGCTGAAGAATGCAAGAGGCTGCCAGGCGTCCCCAACCCACTGTTCGTACACCGCTCCCACAGCAAAGTCAGAGGCGTCCGTGGTGAGAGCAGTGGGTGCCGAGGGCGAGGGGTGGGCCAACATGGCAGCGCGGGCCAGGGCCGCCTTGGTGTCCTGAAAGGCTTTGACACGCTCCGCCGTCCAGTCCACCGGCTGCTTCAGAGTCTTGCCCTTCTGGGCATCGTACAGAGGCCGCAGGATGTGAGCGATGTGGTGGAGGAAGCGATAGTAGAAGGTTACCATCCCGATGAACCCCTTGAGCTCGCTGATTGTGCTGGGGCGCGGGAAAGCAGCGACAGCTTCTACCTTCGAGGGGAGGGGGGTCACCCCCTCTGCGGAGACCCGGTGCCCGAGAAAGTCGATGGCGTTCCGTCCGAACTCACACTTCGCCGGATTGACAATCAGCCCATGTTGGCTGAGCCGTGTGAAAAGGGCCCGGAGGTGGGACAGGTGCTCCTCCTCCGTGGTGCTTGCGACGAGGATGTCATCCAAGTAGACGAAGAGGAATGGTAGGTCCCGGAGCACCGAGTGCATGAGGCGTTGGAAGGTCTGCGCCGCGTTCTTCAGGCCGAACGGCATCCGCAGAAACTCGAAGAGCCCAAATGGCGTGATTACGGCCGTCTTAGGGACGTCCTCGGGGTGCACCGGCACCTGATGGTACCCCCGTACCAGGTCCACTTTGGAGAAGAAGCGTTTGCCTGCCAGGTTCGCTGAAAAGTCCTGGACATGTGGGACCGGGTAGCGGTCAGGCTTGGACGCGTCGTTGAGGCGGCGGTAGTCCCCACATGGGCGCCACCCGCCGTCTGACTTAGGGACGATGTGCAGGGGAGACGCCCAGGGGCTGCTCGAGCGCCGAACGATGCCCACCTGCTCCATATGCGCAAACTCCGCCCTGGCGATGGCCAGCTTCTCCGGGTTGAGGCGCCTGGCCCTGGCGTGGAGGGGAGGCCCCTCGGTCTCGATGTGGTGCTCCACTCCGTGTTTCACCGTGGGCGCGGAGAAGGTGGGCTTGGTAAGGTCGGGGAATTCGGCGAGCAGCCGAAGGTACTGGTCACTTTCGGCGAGCGTATTGGACCACCCGCTGTAGACCGCCTCCCCCTGCGTACAGGCGAATGAAGCGAAAGTCTGTGAGTTGACCAGGCGCCTGTTCCCCACGTCCACCAACAGGTTGTGGGCGCACAGAAAATCCGCACCAAGGAGGGGAAATGTGACAGCCGCTATGACAAAATCCCACGAAAAACATTGCCCTCCGAAGCACACGTCCACCGCCCTAGTGCCGTAAGAGCAGATAGGTGTGCCGTCCGCGCCTGCCAACTGCGGACCACGCTCCTCCTTCGCCATATCCGATCTCTCTGCCGGAATGATGCTCCACTGGGCACCTGTGTCACAAAGGAAACTGCGACCAGAGGCGGTGTCTTGTATGAAGAGCAGCCTGTTGGTGACGCCAGCGCTCAGGGCCACTACTGAGCGCCGGCCCCGCCGTTTCCCGTCGGTCCGAAGGTGCAGGGTGAGCGGCACCGTTTGGCCTTGGCGCCAAAAGTGGCGTGGTAGAAACAATGGCCCGCAGCGTTACCCTGCTGGCCAGAAGGTCTGGCGTCATCCTTCGCTCTCCTGCGACGGTCGGGTGGCGGGGCGGCCGCGGGAGCGAGCAGGTCGGGGGACCGTTGAGGCATGGCCAAGACGAACCGGTCCGCCTCCCTGGCCAGGGCGCGGGGCTCCATGATGGCGGTGTTGGCCAGCGCCATCCTAACTTGAGCTGGCAATGTGCGCATGAACAGCTCTGTGAAGAGGATCATGGGGTCTTCTGTACCGAGCAGGTTTAGCATCCTCTCCATGCTCGCAGAAGGCCTCTCGTCACCCAAGTCCGACATGGCAAATAGGCGACGCACCCTCTCCGCAGTGGACAGTTCAAATGTCTCTAGAAGCAGGGCCTTGAGGCGCTCATATTTGTTCGTCGTCGGGGGAGCAGACAAAAAACCTACCACTCGAGCTGCGGTGGAGCTGCCCAACATTGCCACAGCATGGTTGTACCGGTCGTCGTCGTCATCGATGTCACTTTTATTGAAATGTGCCTCTACAATAGCAAACCATGCAGCAGGCGTTGAGTCCCAGAATTCTGGTAGCTTGAGAGTGGGAGTGTGCGCACCACGCGTTACCCTGACAGGGGATGGTGATGGCTGCCGCTGGTTTGAACGTCTCCCTCGCCCGGACATTTTGCAGGATTGTAATGTTCGTCGCTGGTTTTTGTACACAATTACGTTAACAAAAATCCACGTCGGGTCACCAGTGTAGTGCCGGAGGAAAAAGGAAAGACGTAGGCAACGTAATGATAACTGTTTAATCAAAACAACAACTTGTACTCTCAGTACAGGACCAGAAAATGGTTACCAAAACTCGTGTATCTAAACAGGAAGGTGCAACGTTAATAATCCTCCCCTCTGCCCCTAGTGCCAGAACTGGTTCCCTCCCACTACACAACCAACAGTAAGAGGAGAACATGAACCCATAATGTAGTCACTACAGTATAAAGTATAAGCAGGGTAAATGTATAATATGTAACTTAACCATAAACATACAAATAACAGACTTACAGGAATTAGGTGGACAGCTTACTAGACAACCACCGTAACATGAACGTCTGAAACCGATCAACAATAACATGGCCGACTCCTAACTGAGCCGGACAGCATACTAAGCGAAATACTGCCACCTAGTGGACGGCGGTATACCCTTCAAATAACAAACAATCTCTGCATGTCTCGCGGACATCTCAACATGGATCCATCTCAAACTCAACCTTAACAAGACTGAGCTACTCTTCATCCCCGGGAAAGCCTGCCCTCTCCAAGACTTCTCCATCACAGTGGAGAACTCTACTGTAACCCCCTCCCTGACAGCCAAGAACCTTGGAGTGATCCTGGACAACCGACTATCCCGTGCAGAGAACATTGCAGCAACGGCACGTTCCTGCAGATTCTTCCTTTACAACATCAGAAGGATACGACCATTCCTCACCAGAGAAGCAGCGCAACTCTTGACCCAGGCACTGGTCATCTCCCGCCTTGATTACTGCAACGTACTCCTGGCCGGGCTCCCCGCCACCGCCATCAGACCTCTGCAGCTCATCCAGAACGCTGCTGCCTGTCTGGTGTTCAACCTCCCCCAATGTTCTCATGTCACCCCTCTCCCCGCACCCTGCACAGGCTCCAGGTAGTGGCTCGCATCAGATTCAAGACCCTGGTGCTTGCCTACCAGGAAGCTAAGGGGACAGCCCCTGCCTACTTGCAGGCAATGGTCACCCCCCAAACTTCAGCCCGTTCCCTCCACTCCTCCACCTCTGCTGGCCGACTGGCCCCACCACCTCTACACCTACATGGCAGTCGCACTGCCCGATCACGTCTCTTCATTAAACTGGCTCCCCGCTGGTGGAATGAGCTTCCCACGGCTGTCAGAACTGCAGAGTCACTACCCATCTTCCGTCGGAGACTGTAGACCCATCTCTTCAGTTTACACCTTAACTGCTCCTCCTGAGACATCCACTACCCGCCAGCACTGCGTCTCCTGAGACACCCGCTTTCCCCTTCACTGTGTCACCTATGACTTCTGCCCCCCTTGTTCTATATCGTGGAGCTCCGCCCCATAGGGGAGCTCTGCTCCTATTGGTTTACCCGCTACCTAAAGTAGCCAATGACTGAATTTTTCAATGCCTGCGCCCGCCTGGGGTGCTATATAAAGGGGCGTACTTCGCTCCCTCATTCTCCCAAAAAGTTCAGCACGGGTTTATATCTGAAGACTGAGAAGGACGACTACTAAGACTGGAGGACCCGCCAGACTTTTCCCTTCAGCGATGGATCGTCCGCCGCCGACCATGAAGAAGTTCCTCCGGGACACCTGCCGCTGCGATTTTCTAGCAGCGGAGGACAAGCAAGAACGGCGTTCTGGGCAGGCACCTCCCCAAGTAGGGATGGTCCCGCCCGCTCAGCCGGCCCTGACATCACGCCGCCCTCACCCAGCTGAGTGGTCGGTGCCGGTGTCAGAATCAGAAAGCTCTGATGAGAGCGAGCGGCAGGTAGAGCACGTGCTCCCCGCCCTCGCCGCCCCATCTCGGTGCGCAGGCGGCGGCAGCGGCGAATAACATCGCCGTGTTAACGCCGCCATTGCGAAAATCATCCACCGTGGTGACGAATAGACCGTCAACGACTGCGAAACGGAGTTTTCGGCGTGATGCGGCACTGGCTCTACCTCTAAACGACGGAGCCATGCCCCACTCGGCATCCCCAGCCCCCACCGCTGACCACTGGGAGGGCCCGCTACGGCCCCCCACGGTAGCGTGGCCCGGTTTCACTGGCGGAGGGGTCGGTAATGACCCCACCACCGGTTTCCTCTTCATGGCTGCTACCTCATAAAGAGGCAAAAGAAGGAAAATCCCCACCTTACTTTTTCAGTAAAGGAGATTTTTCCCATACGGCGTTCTGGGCAGGCACCTCCCCAAGTAGGGATGGTCCCGCCCGCTCAGCCGGCCCTGACTTCACGCCGCCCTCACCCAGCTGAGTGGTCGGTGCCGGTGTCAGAATCAGAAAGCTCTGATGAGAGCGAGCGGCAGGTGAGCACGTGCTCCCCGCCCTCGCCGCCCCATCTCGGTGCGCAGGCGGCGGCAGCGACGAATAACATCGCCGTGTTTAACGCCGCCATTGCGAAAATCATCCGCCGTGGTGACGAATAGACCGTCAACGACTGCGAAACGGAGTTTTCGGCGTGATGCGGCACTGGCTCTACCTCTAAACGACGGAGCCATGCCCCACTCTGCATCCCCAGCCCCCGCCGCTGACCACTGGGAGGGCCCGCTACGGCCCCCCACGGCAGCGTGGCCCGGTTTTCACTGGCGGAGGGGTCGGTAATGACCCCACCACCGGTTTCCTCTTCATGGCTGCTACCTCATAAAGAGGCAAAAGAAGGAAAATCCCCACCTTACTTTTTCAGTAAAGGAGATTTTTCCCATGTTATCTACCGGAGCGGAGACCCACCTGCCTTGTCGGAGCGTGGTCCAATCACTACCGGTTAGAAACAAGGCGGAGACTGGCCCAGCTTACCAGCGTGTGGCCAGCTCTCTGCCTAGCGGACTAACCCCTATCACGACACAAAGGGGGTTAAACACCCCTGTCTGTAGCCGTATGGAGGGACCGTTATTACATCAAAAACTCCTCCATGTCTATCAAGACCTGGCCCAGCTCATGAGCGTGCGGCCGGTTTTTTGGTTATCAGGCATAATAAACCTACGTCGATAAAGGGCATTGTTACTCAAAACAAGCACTCTTTACAGACGGCAAACCATCCCTAAGGAGGATTTTCCATGGTATCTACCAGAGCGGAGACCCACCTGCCTTGTCAGAGTGTGGTCGAATTGCTACCGGTTAGAAACAAGGCGGAGACTGGCCCAGCTTACCGGCGTGTGGCCAGCTCTCTGCCTAGTGGACTTACCCCTATCACGACACGAGGCGGGTTAAACACCCCTGTCTGTAGCCGTATAGAGGGACCGTTATCTACCAGAGCGGAGATCGACCTGCCTTGTCAGAGTGTGGTCGACTCGCTACCGGTTAGAAACAAACCGGAGACTGGCCCAGCTTACCGGCGTGTGGCCAGCTCTCTGCCTAACGGACTTACCCCTATCACGACACGTAGCGGGTTAAACACCCCTGTATGTAGCCGTATAGAGGGGTCGTTATGTACATCAAAAGCCCCTCCATGTCTATCAAGACCTGGCCCAGCTCATGAGCGTGCGGCCGGTTCTTTGATTATCAGGCATAATAAACCTGCGTCAATAAAGAGCATTGTTACACATAACAAACACTCTTTACAGACGGCAGCCCATCCCTTTCGAAATGACCCCACCTTGGGCTGTGCCACCTCCTCGGTGTGCAGCGGCGGCTGGGATCATACAGAAATTCAAGTTTTTTCTGTCGACTGCACCACAACAGACGGTCCAGCCGCTGTCGTTGCGTTATGCAGAATGACTAGAAGGGACAGGTATTCTGTCAGGTTGGCTAGACAGGACATTGAGGAGGGGATATGCACTACAGTTCATTCAGCCTCCTCCGCCCTTCAGGGGCGTGAGAGAGACTGTTTTTTGTCCTGCCCGATAAAGACACGTGCGCTCCAGGAGGAGATTACGAATCTCCTAACAAAGGGCGCAGTGACATTGGTTCCGAGGGACCAGTGGGACATGAGATGGTACTCCCCGTATTTCCTTGTCCCAAAGAATTCGGGAGACATGCGACCCATACTAGATTTCAGGGTCCTCAACGAGAGAGTGGCGAAACGCCCCTTTCGTAGATACCTGAGGGTCGCGTATTTCGTGTGCCAATCACAGAGTGGCACAGGAAATTCCTAAGTTTTGCTTTCCAAGGGAAGGTTTACGAGTACACGCGCCTGCCCTTCGGGTGCACGCTTGCTCCTCGTTTTTTCTCCAAATGCGTGCAGACAGCACTCGAACCACTGAGGCGAAACGAGATACGCATATTAGCATATCTCGACGACCTACTGGCCCAATGCCCAAATCGAGCCATTCGGGACGCAACCTCACTGGTGCAGCACCTCACTCAGCTGGGGTTAGCTGTAAACTGGACAGAGAGTGCTCCGTGGCCGGCTCAACAGTTTTCCTATCTAGGCATTCAGTTGGATACTGCCGAGATGAGGGCCAGTTTATCGGCACCACGGAGAGCGACACTGACGTCAGCTCTCCGGGTGTGTCGAGTGACAAATACAATCACCGCTCTGTCAAGGATGTCCTTACTAGGACTGATGTCTGCAGCCCATGTAGTGGTCCCCTTAGGCCTGTTACACATGCGCAGACTGCAGAGGCGGTTCGCACGACTGCGACGGGTTCCAGTGAGACGCCGTCGCAAGTTGATTGTAATACAGAGATCGGTCAAAACCGACCTGAGCTACTGGAGAGACCCGCGCGTCATCGCGCGCGGAGTCGCCTGAGTTCGCTGAAAGCTCTCCACATTCCAGGTCTGCTCAAGGAAGGAGCAGATCTGTTATCACGGGGAGGCCCGAGGGACGACGACTGGAGGTTAGCACCCTCCATTGTGTCGCTGATTTGGGCACGGTTCGGGCAAGCAGAAGTGGTTCTGTTTGCGTCACGGACGAATGCGCAGTGTCGCCTTTGGTTCTCCCTGCGCGAACAGGACAACCCGCCATTGGGAGTCGATACATTCGCACAGCACCCATGGCCGAGGGTCCTGTTATACGCGTTCCCACCCCTGACATCTATCCTCCCACTGTTGGCACGAGTGAGGTCAGAGAGGCTAGAGTTAATTCTTGTAGCCCCGGACCGTCCCGGAGCCCCGTGGTTTCCGGAACTGATGGAGATGTTGGTAGAGGGCCCATGGCCCATACCTCATCGACAAGATGCACTCTCTCAAGCCGGAGGCTTGGTGAAGGGGCCGCCTATGAGGGGGGGCCCCTCATGGCCTGGTTACTGAGAGGGATTGTTAGAACGCAGGGGTCTGACAGACGCGGTCATTCAGACCATTCAGAGTGCGCGCGCGCAATCCACTGCAAAGGGATATGCGGCGCGCTGGCGAGTTTTACACAGTGGTGTGAGGGACAGGACGTTGACCCTGTCTGTTGTCGGGTCGAAACGTTCTTGTGCTTCTTACAGTCGCTGTTGACAAGGGATTGGCGGCGGGAACTATTAAAGTTTACGCGGCTGCCATCTCAGCTTGTCATGAGGGTTTTGCGACAACGACACTGGTTTTTCAGTCATTCGCTGGTTAAGCGTTTTTTGACTGGAGTGTGTAGGCTTAGACGCCCTCATAGGACTCTAATGCCAAAATGGGACCTGTCGATTGTGCTAGAGGCGCTGTGCGTGCCCCCATTCGAACCCATTATCACTGTGTCGTTGCGTTTTATTGTCTCTCAAGACGAGTCTACTCCTCGCCTTGACTACGGCTGAGCGAGTGAGTGATTTGTGCGCTCTCTCGTCACGGGCAGATTGTTTGATCATATCTGATGACGAAACAAAAGCTGTATTACGCCCTAACCCGGCTTTTATCCCTACGGTTAATCGTGGGTTTAGGGTTCAGAGCTGTGCTCTGAGCGCCTCTTTTTCCTCCTCCTCACGACGGAGAGAGGGAGAGGCGTTTTACATTGTATTGTCCGGTGCGCGCGTTGGCACAATATGTGAAGCGCGAGGCAGGACTGAGATCTTCTCCCCGGCTTCTGATCTGCTATGGCGGACAGAAAGCCGGGACACCACTCTCGAAGCAGAGGCTGTCCCTTTGGATTTGCGAGGCTATTAGCCTCGCATACGAATCGAAGGGGCAGCCCGTGCCGACTGGCATTCGGGCTCATTCCACCAGGGGCATGGCCGCATCAGTGGCCATTCTCAGGGGAGTGGGAGTGGAGGAGATATGTGTGGCGGCGTCTTGGTCGTCGCCATCACTTTTTATACGGTGTTACTTGAAGATATTTCTTCCTCATCCTTTTCTCATTCTGTCCTCAGTTTTGCTGATGACTGATGTAGTGGGGAAGGCACTTGGATTACCCTGGTCATGGGATTCTATTCAAGTGCTGTCAGGATGAATACGGATGTGCCTGGGAAGGGACCCTCCTCCAGGACATGTTCCGTTAGATCAACAACCCTACGTGCTCACGTAAGGGTTAGGTCAGTGATATTCTTCCTCAATCCTTTCTCATTCTGTCCTCAGTTTGCTGATGACTGATGTTGTGGGAAGGGCACTTGGATTACCCTGGTCATGGGGATTCTATTCAAGTGCTGTCAGGATGAATACGGATGTGCCTGGGGAGTGGACCCTCCTCCAGGACATGTCTGTTAGATCAACAACCCAACGTAAGGGTTGGGTAAGTGATATTTCTTCCTCATCCTTTTCTCATTCTGTCCTCAGTTTGCTGAGGACTGATGTAGTGGGGATGGCACTTGGATTACCCTGGTTGGGGATGCTATTCAAGTGCTGTCAGGATGATTACGGATGTGCCTGGGGAGGGGACCCTCCTCCAGGACATGTTCCGTTAGATCTACAACCCTGCGTGCTCACGTAAGGGCTAGATCAGTGGAGCAGACTCGGTGTGGGTTGGGCCAACTTTTTAAGGTTGTCTTGAACCAACATCAGTGGTCAGCTCCGGGTGCCGCTGAGATTGTTTTCGGATTAATAGTCTCAGTGGGGGTACATTTGGCCTCGCTCGCTCCGCCTAAACCAATAGGAGCAGAGCTCCCCTATGGGGCGGAGCTCCACGATATAGAACGATAGTTATGGAGATAGACTCCAGTTCTATGAGTGGAGCGGAGCCCCATAGGGCTGCTGGCCCACTTCGACTCGTTCAAACCCGGCTGTTTTGTATGTTTGGGAGAATGAGGGAGCGAAGTACGCCCCTTTATATAGCACCCCAGGCGGGCGCAGGCATTAAAAAATTCAGTCATTGGCTACTTTAGGTAGCGGGTAAACCAATAGGAGCAGAGCTCCCCTATGGGGCTCCGCTCCACTCATAGAACTGGAGTCTATCTCCATAAATATCGTACTGTCTCTCTGTTCTCCAATGTCTATATGTGGGGAGCATGGCACGTTCTGGCCTGCGGAGGGAGCCAGACTGCCGTTGGAGGGGGAAGAATGGGCTGATTACGGACAGGTGTCAGTGATCAGACTCGTTGTCCCACTGGTCTATTTAACCTGTGTGTGTTTGTTCCCTCGGGAGAGAGAAGGGCAGGAAGTACCTGCCGCACGGAGACGCAGTGTGAGAGAGAGAGAGAGAGAGCCGCGGCGAGGACGCACGAGATCCCGAAAGGGGGTGAGGTGCGGGGAGCCGGGCGAACGGAGCGGGTCCCGAAAGGGAGGAGCAGCGGGGCGAGAGCGAGGGCTCTGCCGGGAGCGAACGAGTCCCGAGAGGGGGCGTGTCGCGGAGCGGGTCCCGAAAGGGAGAACAGCGGGAGCGGGTCCCGAAAGGGAGAAGCAGCGGGGGGGAAAGACTCGCTCAGCACGTCGGTGACGGTGCTGAACTGTGCGGGACTGAAATAAAAACATATTCTGCAACTGTTCCTCTGTGTCGACCTCCCTCTGTGCCTAGAGACTCTTACACTATATATATAAAAAAAAAAAAAAAAAACAGTTCCTTCTATCACGGAGACTGCCAATGGCCCCTGGCCTGAGCTAGATTACTCTTCCTGATACGACTGGTGGATTGATGATACACTTGATTAGTCAAAAGTATTGATTGTAAGTCACTTTGGAATAAGGCGTCTGCTAAATGCCAAAAAATGTAAATGTAAACAATGGTGATATCATCATCCCCTTGCTGTCTCCAGAGCCAGGCCTGGAACACAGAGAGACAGATTGTATTATTATATATTATGCATTATTTAATATGGTGGTAAAACTACAGTTATCATAATATTATTCCCCTTGCCGTCTCCAGAGCCAGGCCCAGCACACAGGGAGACAGATTAAGGAGGGGTTTGAGAAACTTCACCAGTTTCTACGAGAGGAAGAGGAGGCCAGGATAGCTGCACTGAGGGAGGAAGAGGAGCAGAAGAGTCAGATGATGAAGAAGAAGACTGAGACACTGAGCAGAAAGATATCATCACTTTCAGACACAATCACAGCCTTAGAGAAGGAGCTGAAAGCTGAAGACATCTCCTTCCTGCAGGTAAGAACCACTTCCTCAGATAATGTCAAGATATAATAAATTAATTCCAAGGCTGATGAAATAATAATAGAATAATAGTATCACTAGTATTGATGACAATTATCTTCTGTTCCTCTCCAGAACTTCAAGGCCAGTAAGAAAAGGTAAGTGATCTGTCTCTGGTGTCTCTTCTCTGTGGTTCTGAACCCAAGCCCACAGCAGCACTGACTCCTGAACGTTCTTCCAGAGCCCAGTTCACACTGCCAGACCCAGAGAAGGTTTCAGGAGCGCTGATAGACGTGGCCAAACACCTGGGTAACCTGCAGTTCAGAGTCTGGGAGAAGATGCAGGGGATTGTCAAGCATGGTTAGTACTGACGACAATTGCATTAAGAATAACTATCAAATAGGCTATTTGAATGTGTTCATAGAAATACAACATTAACAAATGTTTAGCAAGCCCCAACTTGCTCCGCACAGTAACAAATGAGATGGACAAGAATATAAAAAGTGCCAAGGTTTATTAACAATACATGAGCCCCATAGTGCTTTTACTCTGGGCTGGCAGGTAATGCTAGAGAGACTTCTGACTGGATGTGACAAGAGAAATGATGCTACTAGTTCACCACCGTATAGGTACAACACAATTCATTGCACACAACTCCAAACTGTTTCACACTTTTGGTCACGTGTGATATCCACACAAAACACACAAGTGATTAGATGCCAAGTAGGCTAGTACCCCCCCCCCCCCCCCCCCCCCCACACACACACACACACACACACACGCACACACAAACGTCAAGATTCTCTTTGTCTATCTCCAGCCATCCAGCTCCAGGGTTGCCAGGTGGGGCGTGTTACCGCCGAATGACCTACTTTTGATCACACTGGGCCGGAAAAAAAGCATTTGGGCGGTCAGGCTGGATAAAACACACACCCTAGTAGCTACATACAATGTGCAGTTTTTATTTGTTTATTTTACAAACATCAACAGACATACAGTTTAGGGTCAGGAGATGGGCACCTGCCCAATAGTAATTAGCGGCTTTCTGACAATATAGGTTTTGGGCTGGTGGTTTTTGGTGGATTTAGCGGTTTTTAGACTGTTGTTAGGGTGGAAATTGTCAATTCCATTTGGCAACCCTGTCCAGCTCTCCTAATAGCTCACCTTGGTTTACTCTGGGGAAGTGGTGACTAACAAACAAAAACAAACAACAACAAAACACAAAGAAAAAGAACTAGTCCTCCCACGGAGGCAATCCCATATCTTTTGCCTCAGTACCAGCAACAGATGCCAGGCGGACTAGAACAATAAAACGATACCAAATAATAACCTTTAAATCACTAAACAGTAAATAATGACCTTTAATCACTAAACAGTAAGGGACTCAACAGTAAGAGCAGCAGGAAGTCTGCCTACAACATACAAAACACATTTCTTTATTAATCACACTAATCCTAAATATGACATTTGTTTGTAATGCATTCAATCCAATATTAAAACTTGCATACCTGCTATGACAAATACAAAAGCATACCCCTGCCGACACAGTTTAGTAAAACGCTGCAAGACAGCTTCAACCAAGCACTGAAAAACAAAGCACCTTATTGCATGGCTGACACAATTTACAGACCATTAAAATAAGGTAGATTAAAATATTTCCTTACCAAACATTTCAGACACGAGTCTGTGAATAGGTGTGCACCTGCCTATTCCTCTCGGTCGAAACTGTGCTCTCGGAACGTCGTATCTACGCTGTAATTTATGCTCCTGTGGACTATCACTAGTAGCCACAAGGTGGCACCGGCTACAGATGTAATATATATTATTATGTATAATATGCATAATAAACAGTACAGCTCATAATGTGTAGAATGCATCTGTGTTTGTTTTGAAGCTCCTGTGATTCTGGACCCCAACACTGCAGACCCCTATCTCTCTCTGTCTGATGATCTGACCAGTGTGAGATATAGAGGGCCACGGCAGCAGCTGCCTGACACCCAGGAACGGTTCATGAAGTATGCAACTGTTCTGGGCTCTGAGGGGTTCATCTCAGGAAAGCACAGCTGGCAGGTGGAGGTGGGGGACCATCCTGTCTGGAACATGGGTGTGGTTAAAGAGTCCAGTGATAGAAAGGGGGAGGTACGAGCATCACCACAGTATGTATACTGGGCTATAGGACAGACGGATGGTAAGTATAGAGATGTAGTGGGTAAGACCATCACTCTGAAGAGGAGACCCCAGAGGATCAGAGTACAGCTGGACTACAACAAGGGGAAGGTGTCCTTCTACGACCCAGAAGGCAACACACTCATCCACACTCATAAACACACCGTCACTGAGAGACTGTTCCCATACTTCTCTATTGGAGGAGCTGGTGATGCTAAACACCCTGATCTACAGATCTGCCAATCAGAGGTGTCTCTGACCGTGATGTAATCCCAGTGAGGAGTGTATGAGCCCACCCATACGTGCGTCATTCCCACCCGATTCAAAATTAAGAAAACATTTTTATGAATTGTTGATATTACAGGGGAATAACTAACTAAACTAATTGTGGGTGTGTGAATGAGTCGGGTGGTGGTGGGGGGGGCTAGGCTAAGGGTGTAGGATAGTTACATGTGTAATAATAGTCCATTGCAGTATATTTCTAAAGTAATTGTGGGAGGGTGAATGGGTGGTGTGTGGGGCAAAGGTGCATCGGATAGTTAAAACTAGAATGACGGTATATGTTTGACTCTCTGGTAATTATAGAGAGTTGATGATGAAGTGTGGTAATAAATCCACGACACTATAATTTTCAATAACTGAATGATTTGTATTCATGATTGTATCTTAAGAATTTTGTTTTTTACTGCTTCCAATGAACTAAATGTTTTGAATGAATTGCTGTGGGACAATGTTGACATTACACTTACTTGCTACTTTGCTCAAAGTATGAATCCAAATCCAACAGGCAGAATGTGATTCCTATATGACTAGTGCTCTGCATTGGGAAGATCTCCTCATATGTAAATTGTGGGACATTTAATAAAAGCTCTTCTGCTGATCCCAGATCTGCTGTCGGTCAGTGTTTAGTGATTACCATGACAACCTGATCCTACCTCATAATAATAATAATAATAATAATAATAATAATAATAATAATACATTAGACTTATATAGCGCTATTCTAGACACTCAGACACTTATGGCTCATGGTGGGATGATCATGCATAACATGTGGACAGTGCTCTATGTTAGTAACCAGTGGTTAATATGAGGAATTTGAGGCAAATCTAGGACTGTGTGTGCGTCAAAACGATTGAATTAACTAGCAATCAATAAATGGTTAGGGCTAGGAAGAAAGAAATCACTACAATTTGACTAATTAATAACAGCTAATAGCTAGCTATCCAAGTTAGCTAGCTAGTTCTAAATAAATCACAATCTAAAATCTAAAATAAAACAATTTACAATATAAGCACAGTATAAGAGTAAAGTATAAAAGGAAATTATAGGGTTATCTGTAGTAGTTCTCTGCAGCAGCAGCAGCGTTTGTAGGGGTTTGCGTCGAGCAAGAGCAGCGAGCAAATGGCGCGAAAACAACAGCTACTTGGCGCGAAACATCAGCTAATCAGCAGTGTCCATCTGTCAAATACCGTAGAGGAACATTATGGGCATGCGCAGTCAGTTGTAATCAAACAGTGGCAGTGACTCAAAACGTAAACAGACCAAACTCTTTGAAACAGACAGAAAAGAAAAGTACAAAACAGACAGAAAAGCAAGTTATGGTGACCAAGAAGAAACCAAAAACTGATTATTTTGTGTGGACCGACGATGAAGTTGAGCCATTGCAGTTGCTGTTGACAACCGTTTGTGTGAACGGCTTGACACTTGACGCTTGACGTCATTGATTCAACACCAGCTCCGTTTAACATAACCACACTGATCCACTCAATGGGATATTTTTTTATTTCTTCACTTTTTTATCCGTTTAGAGAAATCTCTGTTTATGTGAGTGAAAACGCTGTGTTCGTATGGTTGAGAGGCCGAATTGTGCAAAAAAAATTGCTTTAGAAAAATATCCATATACGTGTAGTCCAGGCCTTAGTTACCCATCCTTTATTACACTTTGAGTTGGACAGTACGGCAAGTGGCATTGTTGAGTGGGCAGATAGATCCCCACTCCCTCTGTTGTTAGGAGTAAATACAGCGGTCATGGCTGACAGTTCTCCCTGTTTCGTGTTGTCTCTATGAATGAATGAATGGTCTTTATTGTCATTGATATAGTACAGGTACCAAACAACGACATTTGGGATGGGGGGCTCCCCTGGTGCTAGGAAAAAAAAACTAAAAACAAGAAGGGAAAAGAGCTGGTTTACATAAATAAAGGCTATGTACACTATCCACTATACTATACTATACTATACAAATAAAACACTGTGCTGTACTCTATGCTATGCTATACCTATTCTAACATTTCCTATCTCTGAACCTTATGTACCCGAGGGTTGTCATATTGCACATAGTGTTATTGCACATTCATTTAAAGTGTCGCAGTTTGCAGGTTTGAAATGTTCACAGTTGTGTTTCAGTATTGCACTTGATTTCAATCTAGTAGCTGCCATCAAATTGTCTAGATTGCCCAGGGCCTAGAACCTAGGTATTTGCTGTGTTCAGGGCCTGAATGGCCCTGGGGTAGAAGCTGAGCTTCAGTCTGTTTGTCCTTGCGAACATGGTCCTGAACCGCCTGTCCGAGGGCAGCCGAGCAAAGTGTTCGTACCCAGGGTGGGATGGGTCTCTGGAGATCTTGGAGGCCTTCCTGAGGCAGTGTGTGTTGTACAGCTCTTCCAGAGAGGGGAGGGGGGCGCCGGTGATCTTCTGGGCCGATCTCACGACTCTCTGTAGCGCATTCCTCTCTGCGGCTGTGCAGCTGGAGAACCAGTTGCAGATGCAGTAGGTGAGGATGCTCTCCACTGCGCAGCGGTAGAAGGTCACAAGCATCTCCTGTCTGATGTGGTCTTTCCTGAGGACTCTCAGGATGTAGAGCCGCTGTTGTGCCTTCTTGATGATGGCTGCTGTGTTGATCTTCCAGGACAGGTCATCCTGTATGTGCACCCCCAGGAATCGGAGGGTTGAGCTCGTGTTCAAATCCCCCCAGTCTCAGGGAGAGGGATAGTAACACAGTATTGATAAGTAAGAACAAATACTTGTGGGGCATTTGGACAGATATTGATTGCAGGTGTAATGCTCTACAGCCTACACAGCAGTACTCTATCAAATCTGATATGAGGGATGAAAAGATGATTTAGATGTGGCCTGGTGACAGTATTAAATACTGTACATAGCCTAATGTGTGTGTGTGTGTGTGTCTGTGCGTGTGTCTGTGTGTGTGTGTGTGTGTGTGTGTGTGTGTGTGTGTGTGTAGAGAATCAGACAACACTACTCTCACTTTAGTTCAGCAAACCTTCACTGCTTAGATGACGCTAGAGTTTGCTAAATTCTCATTGGCTCTCTAAGTAACTTTTTCTCAGTCCAGCCAATCAACTGTGGTCATTTGCGCCTGACGGATCACCAAGGTGTGGTTCTCAGAGCCAGTTACTATTTCAGATCAGGTTAAATATGATTTCATACTTCCTCATCGTCAAGCCAACATCAACATGAAGAGTCTCATCCTGCTCCTGATGGGGATCAAAGCTGCATTTGCAGGTTTGCCAAGTTTACAGATTACATATTGTTAGCCTCGTAGCATAATTGTATGTATAATTGTATGTATAAGTGAAGTCATGCTTCACCTATGGTCAGCCGAGCCATCTTTGTATGTCGTGTCAAAAAATGCCCTGTCAAACAGTTGACCTGGGCAGATAGTGATTTAGGAATGTAACAAGCATTCTGACAGGCTGATGCCATAGAGGCAATAATGCACAGTGAATCAGCAGTGTTAGGAGAGTAGTAGAGTCATAGCAATTATCTATGATTAATTATCTATAATCATTTATTTATTTGTCATCATCATAATTATGATATTTCATCTATACTTTGTCATGTACTATATTTTTGTATATACTTACTATATATACATGTATATTTGTATATATATATATATACAAATATACGTTGTCATGTTTGTATGTGTTGTATGCATTATACTGTAGCTGCAGTGCATTCTGATTCAGTATTCTTCAGTGTTATTCAAGTATTCAGACCTCTTCACTTCCCCACATTGTGTTGTGTTATCGACTCAATTTTTAGATGTCTAAAAAACATGTTTGCCATCAATCCATAATCAATACCCGATGAATCAGAACTTCGTGAAATTGTGAAATGTAATAATAGTAATACACTCTGCAGGAAATAATTTTTAAAGGAAATATCAGGTACTTCAAAAACAATAGAAAGGGAACTCGACCATACCTGAGGCAGGTATTGTGGTTCAGTGTATTGTAGTTCAGTGGTATTATGTTACGTTTCTATAAAAGTTCTGTGTGTGTACAACTGTGTCGGGTCCAGGTGCGGTGTATGTAATCAACGAGACGGAGATATGATAAAATAAAGGTTCTCTTTACTTAGAGCAATAGTGCGCAGGTTCAAACATAAACTTTCCAAACGGGACAAACATAAAGGAGAGCAGTAGGGCTCAGCACGTACGTAACTATTAACTATGAAACTGGGTTTAGAACAAAGCACACGGAAAGTAAAGTTTGAGCAAGGGCTCCAAAGAAGGTACAGGGTTTCAAACACGCAAACAAAGTCAAGGTTCAAATAACGTTCCGGGTATCGGATACGTGAGCGGTAATACATACAACAGGAATCTGCAGCTTTCCAAAGGGTAACACAAGCGATCGACTAACAAGGGAACAGGGAAAAGGGACACACCTACATAGCCACATACAAACATACAACAGGTGACAGGCATGTAGCAATTAGTCCACAGAATCCAGTCACCAGTAGGTGGAGTTGTTGAGTCGGAACTCCCCTGACAGTATTATGGTTCAGTGGTATTGTGGTTCAGTGGTATTATGGTTCAGTGTATTATGGTTCAGTGGTATTGTGGTTCAGTGGGGTTGTGGTTCAGTGTATTGTGGTTCAGTGGTATTGTGGTTCAGTGTATTGTGGTTCAGTGTATTGTGGTTCAGTGTATTATGGCTCAGTGTATTGTGGTTCAGTGTATTGTGGTTCAGTGTATTGTGGTTCAGTGTATTATGGTTCAGTGTATTGTGGTTAAGTGTATTGTGGTTCAGTGTATTGTGGTTCAGTGTATTGTGGTTCAGTGTATTGTGGTTAAGTGGTATTGTGGTTCAGTGTATTGTGGTTCAGTGTATTGTGGTTCAGTGTATTGTGGTTCAGTGTATTGTTGGTATTGTTGGTTTATTCATTATTCATTATTCATTATTCATATTCATTCTGAAATCACCTGAACTATGACCCTTGCATTGAGGTGCACTCAATTCAACTTTAGTTTAGTTGTTGAAGACCTGTTTGCATTTGAGCTCATTTCAAAAGTGTCATAGCAAAGGGTCTGAATACTTGTTACTTGTACTTGTCATGTATATGAGGTACTTCTGTATTTCACTTTTAATACTTTTGCAGAACAGTTCAGTCATTTTTTATTTATTTATTGAGGAACCTTTCCAAAACACAGCCCTTTCTTGTCCTTTGCAGATGAAGAGAAGGTATTTCGTTTAGTTCCCTCTCAGGGTTACAGATAGGGGTGTAAGGGTACTGATCCAAAATGCAGCAGCTCAACTTGGAGCTAGGAAAAGAGACCACACCACCCCCTCCCTACACCCCCCTCCCTACACCCCCCTCCCTATACCCCCTCCCTACACCCCCCTCCCTACACCCCCCTCCCTACACCCCCTCCCTACACCCCCCTCCCTACACCCCCTCCCTACACCCCCCTCCCTACACCACCTCCCTATACCCCCTCCCTACACCCCCTCCCTACACCACCCTCCCTATACCCCCCTCCCTACACCCCCCTCCCTACACCCCCCTCCCTACACCCCCTCCCTACACCCCCCTCCCTATACCCCCTCCCTACACCCCCTCCCTACACCCCCCTCCCTACACCCCCCTCCCTACACCCCCTCCCTACACCCCCCTCCCTATACCCCCTCCCTACACCCCCCTCCCTATACCCCCCTCCCTACACCCCCCTCCCTACACCCCCTCCCTACACCCCCCTCCCTACACCCCCTCCCTACACCCCCTCCCTACACCCCCCTCCCTACACCCCCTCCCTACACCCCCTCCCTACACCCCCCTCCCTACACCCCCTCCCTATACCCCCTCCCTACACCCCCCTCCCTACACCCCCCTCCCTACACACCCCTCCCTACACCCCCTCCCTACACCCCCTCCCTACACACCCCTCCCTACACCCCCCTCCCTACACCCGACTCCCTACACCCCCCTCCCTACACCCCCCTCCCTACACCCCCTCCCTACACCCCCTCCCTACACACCCCTCCCTACACCCCCCTCCCTACACCCGACTCCCTACACCCCCCTCCCTACACCCCCTCCCTACACCCCCCTCCCTACACCCCCTCCCTACACCCCCCTCCCTACACCCCCTCCCTACACCCCCTCCCTACACCCCCCTCCCTACACCCCCTCCCTACACCCCCTCCATATACCCCCTCCCTACACCCCCTCCCTACACCCCCCTCCCTACACCCCCTCCCTACACCCCCTCCCTATACCCCCTCCCTACACCCCCCTCCCTACACCCCCTCCCTACACCCCCTCCCTACACCCCCCTCCCTACACCCCCCTCCCTACACCCCCCTCCCTATACCCCCTCCCTACACCCCCCTCCCTACACCCCCCTCCCTACACCCCCCTCCCTATACCCCCACCCTACACCCCCCTCCCTATACCCCCTCCCTACACCCCCTCCCTACACCCCTCTCCCTACACCCCCCTCCCTACACCCCCCTCCCTACACCCCCTCCCTACACCCCCTCCCTACACCCCCCTCCCTACACCCCCCTCCCTACACCCCCCTCCCTACACCCCCTCCCTGCACCCCCCTCCCTACACCCCCTCCCTACACTGGTTACCTGTTAGTACTGTCAGAATTCATTGTAAGATTTTACTGATACGTTTTCATGCTTGGCTGCATCTGACTATAACACCCTTTGACCCCCCTACAGCCTAAGATAAGAAAATATGTATTTTATTTATTTCTTTATTTAGCCTTTAAGTGATGCTGCCCTTATCCTTTTTAATGTCGACTTACAGTATGTACTTATATTTTTGCTTTCATTCGTGTATTTGTTTTATCGATTTGTAAAGCATGTTAAAAAAAAGGTGCTATATAGATAAAGATATTATTATATTCTTATTGTTATCCATGTGTGTTGAAGAGCAGGATATCAGCTGAGTTCAGCAGAGGAGACTTCAACCTGTCTGATCCTGAACCATATTAGGAACTATTCTAGCTATGCTTTATTCAAATTTATGTCAAGTTGATATATTTACTATAGATGTGAATCACCTGACATCTCAGTTGTCTATCTTTCCCGTGGTGCTTTCCGTCGCTCGATGCCCCAGTGATGACAGTGATGTTAATACCAGCAGTGTCCAGTAGATAGCGCTGCAGCTCCACTTTAGCTGCAAACAGCTCCAACCAGCTCAGTGTTCTCGCTATGTGTTGTTGTTGTTGACATAATTCTGGGTTCATAAAAGAGGCTCATCAAGTATTTAATGATTTGTTGAAAGCTACAGTATTCCAACTCTAGTTAAAGGGAGATCATATATATAATACAACAGAGCTACTACCGTACATGTTGGCATTATATATTCTGTTGTATAACTTACAGTAATATATACGTTATAATCTAACTTGAACAGATTCATAATATGATTCATAATATGACATATATTATGTCAATGGGACCTGGATGAATACAGGATACTTAGAAATACATTAGAGCTACTGAATGTTGATGTTATAGACATATTCGGTTGAATAACTATTATCTAATACATAAAATAGAAGTAAATTGTGTAGAAGTGAGCCCTGAGACTCTCTGACAGGTGACAGGTGGTCTTGTCCTGACATGTAACAAACACACTGCTCTCATGTGTTGTAGCTCGACTGAATAACAACAAGAACAAAGTCAAACTGTTTAATGTTCAGAGTGACTTTGAGTAGTAGCTTATAGTGTTAAAAGTCATGGTGAGTGTGACAAAATATGAGAGTAGACCTATTTTGCATGTTTGTAAAACACATTGTTCATACATTCAAGTTTCTTCTTCTAGTGACCTACCCCCTGCAGTATTTCTTCACTACAGCATCTGGAGATCCAAACTACCCAGTGTTTATGGATATGTGGGTGCTGGATGGCGTTGAGGTAGCTTACTATGACAGCAACATCAAGAGATTGGTGCCCAAACAAGACTGGATGAACAACGCAACTGCAGATGACCCACAGTACTGGGAGACCCAGACTGAGAAAGTATTTGACATCCAGAAGAGCTGTTTGGATGCTGTTACTTTTGTAAAGCATCTTTTCAACCACAGTGGAGGTAAGTGCAATAACTTATCTTAGCACTGTTAACATTCATTGATTTTAATCAACCATAATTGATATTTACCCAGTTTTCTCCTGTATTTGAAAAACTTGACATGATCTGTCTCACATTGAAAACCATAAACATTAGCCTACATGGGAGATAAAACATTCTTCAACAAAACAATGTAGTGTATGTTCTGGCCATGTTGAGGGACTGTCATGCACAGAACTTGTTAGGGTTCAGCTAATAAACCCAGGTGCAGAACATAGAGCAGGTAAGCCAGGGTTCCCGCGCGGGTCTTAAAAAGCCTTGAAGTCTAAAATCCAGCAATCCGATTTACAAGGCCTAAAAAGGTCTAACATTTAAGTTATTCGGTCTAAAAATTAGGAGCTAGGTCTTAAAAACGAGATCCTGCAAGGAAATCAGTCCGACCACATCTATTTACGCGGAAATGAATCAGGCTGGAACCAAAATAATGCCAATTCGCTTCCTTTTTTGTCTGTATGGTGTAACCCCTCACAATCCGGACAGACCAGGCAGGCACACAGGTTCACTTTCAAGCTGTTTATTTATCTGAATGTGCAAACATAGTGATGGTTATTTAATGGTAGGCTCCAGCACAAAACAGCTCTCACCCCATCTCAACCGCTCACAAAGACGAAAGGGCTGATCTACCTTTGTCATAACATCAAATAATTATTAGTTATCATACCATTCATATCATTATAACACACAAGACTAAACCATACCCATGGATACAACATACATACAACATACCTGAATGTGCAAACATAGTGATGGTTATTTAATGGTAGGCTCCAGCACAAAACAGCTCTCGCCCCTGCATGTCAGCAAAACAATACATTCAGAACACGCTACATTGCTAACGCTAAGATGGCTGTTAGCTAGCTGTTAGCTAGTTAGCTCACAACTTTATCCATCCATAAAATACAAATAAACAAAACATAACTCAAAAGTAATGGCATAAAAACCAATGGTAAACATTCATCTCAAATAATACATTCGGTTTATATTAGTGGCAACTCTTTATCAAAGGAAATATAAAACGGGGACCGGAGCACAAAATTCAACCTACCATCTCAACCGCTCACAAAGACGAAAGGGGCGATCTACGGTGGCCTTCGTCATAACATCAAACGCGGCCAGTCCAACCACCACTAGGGGCACCACACACCGTATGCAGCCATGGGTAAATCAATTCAAAACACTTAACCAAATGATAAAAAGCAAACGATTTTGATGAACTTCAACCTATAACTCAAATATAATTTATAACCCTGTTACAATGGCAGTGAAATCCCTAATTTCATCACCTCGAGGATGACAAAAAGCTATTATGATATGGTGTCGCAAATAGGTCTAAAATTCTATTCAAAGAGGTCTTAAAAAGGACTTAAATTTGACTTGTTGAAACTTGTAGGAACCCTGGTAAGCAGGCAGGGCAGGTAGACAGGGCAGATAAGGCAGATAAGGCAGGTAGACAGGGCAGATAAGGCAGGTAAGGCAGGTAGACAGGGCAGATAAGGCAGATAAGGCAGGTAGACAGGGCAGATAAGGCAGATAAGGCAGATAAGGCAGGTAGACAGGGCAGATAAGGCAGATAGACAGGGCAGATAAGGCAGATAGACAGGGCAGATAAGGCAGATAGACAGGGCAGATAAGGCAGGTAGACAGGGCAGATAAGGCAGGTAGACAGGGCAGATAAGGCAGATAAGGCAGGTAGACAGGGCAGATAAGGCAGGTAGACAGGGCAGATAAGGCAGGTAGACAGGGCAGATAAGGCAGATAGACAGGGCAGATAAGGCAGATAGACAGGGCAGATAAGGCAGATAAGGCAGGTAGACAGGGCAGATAAGGCAGATAGACAGGGCAGATAAGGCAGATAAGGCAGGTAGACTGGGCAGATAAGGCAGATAAGGCAGGTAGACAGGGCAGATAAGGCAGATAAGGCAGGTAGACAGGGAAGATAAGGCAGGTAGACAGGGCAGATAAGGCAGATAAGGCAGGTAGACAGGGCAGATAAGGCAGATAAGGCAGGTAGACAGGGCAGATAAGGCAGATAAGGCAGGTAGACAGGGCAGATAAGGCAGGTAGACAGGGCAGACAGGGCAGGCATGGGCACCGACTATGAGGAAGTGAAGAGTGTGACAGAACATTTCAGTAGTGTTTCCCACTCCTCCATGCAGAACTCAGCAAGTCAGCTGTGTGATGTTTGAGGGGTGTCTTCCCGTTTCAAATCACCCCACAGCATCTCAATAGGATTCCAGAACTCCATTCCATTCCAGAACTCTCCATTGATTTCTTTTGAGCCATTCCTTGGTGAATTTACTGTAATTGTAATTTTTGGGGCCATTGTCATGTTGCATGGTCAGATGGTCAGATTGTCTGACATTTTCCTCAAGCACCCTCTGATACAATATAACATAACATGGGGCGGCTGTGGCGCAGGAGGTAGAGCCAGCACCTAATGATCGCAAGGTCGGCAGATTGGCGGTTTGAACCCTGGCTGGCCACATGTCGGGGTGTCCTTGGGCAAGTTCAAGTTTATTGTCATATGTATTAATACAATGAAATTCTTCAGCCTCGTCTCTCTCTGTAGTATCACACACAACAACATAGTCCACAATACAAACAATACAGCAATACAGTACAAGGTGCTTAGTGCAGGGTGTAAAGGTCTTAGTGCAGGTGTAAAGGTCTTAGTGCAGGGTGTAAAGGTCTTAGTGCAGGGTGTAAAGGTCTTAGTGCAGGGTGTAAAGGTCTTAGTGCAGGGTGTAAAGGTCTTAGTGCAGGGTGTAAAGTGCCATGTACAGTGCGCATGGTTCAGCTGTTCAGCAACCTAACTGCCTGTGGGAAGAAACTATTTCTGAGGCGGGTGGTGGTGCGTGAGTTGATACTTCTATAGCGTTTTCAGGATGGGAGGAGTGTGAATAGTGCGTAGGCAGGGTGGCTGGTGTCTTTAATGATGTTTGGAGCTTGCTTTACACAGCAGGTGTTGTAGATGTTATTGAGTTGTGGCATATTTTTTTTATTTTTTATTTTTTTCAGATTTTATCCCTTTTTCACCCAATTTGGTATCCAATTGAACTCAACCTAGCATCCAATTATCCCCTGCCTATTGCGTAGGATCCGCCGCATGACCCCGTGGCCGGCAACCCCAGAGGAGGCCGCCAGGCAGACTAGCTGACTGGCTCCTCGAGCCCAGCACCGTTATTCCGGCACCCCGGGGGCGCTGTTGCGCGACGGATCCTTGTCCGGAAATATTCCTATACCGGGCTCGGGAGCGGCCGCTCAATATGCCGCTCCCTGTGTGTGCCCCGGCCATATCCGGGTCTGGCGAGCTGGGATTCGATCCCAGTCCCCGGTGGGCAGCTTGCACTAGTGGCTAGTGCTTAGACCGCTACACCACCGCGGGGTACGAGTTGTGGCAGTTCTGTGTTGATTATTTTGGCTGCAGTCTTCACTGTCCTCTGTGAGCGTCTACAGTCCTGGGCAGTCAGCTGGCCCAACCACACTGTGATGCATCCTGTCAGAACAGCTTCTACGGTGCTGTGATAGAAGTTCACAAGAGATTTGGGTGTCCTTGGGCAAGACACTGAACCCCAAATTGCTCCTAATGAGTGGGCCGGCAAGCTCGAAAGTAGTTGTGCTGTAGCCTGCTGGTACGGGACCTGAGAATCCTGTACTTCCTCTCAGCCTCTTGACTCTCTCTCTGGTAGGGGGTCAAACAGACCTGAGGAGTACTTCCTGAGTCTCTGGTAGGGGGCAGGTAGACAGGGCAGATAGGGGGTCAAACAGACCGTGGTTGTGGTGTGAGGTACCCTTGATGAATGATGCTCTGTACTGTTTTATTATTGTTGATACATGATGATGCAGAACCACCCCCCCTCTCTCTCTCTCCCTCCCTCCCCCTCTCTCTCTCTCTCTCCCTCCCTCCCTCCCTCTCTCTCCCTCCCTCCCCCCTCTCTCTCTCCCTCCCTCCCTCCCTCCCCCTCCCTCTCTCTCTCTCCCTCCCTCCCTCCCTCTCTCTCCCTCCCTCCCTCCCTCCCCCTCCATCCCTCTCTCTCCCTCCCTCCCCCCCTCTCTCTCCCTCCCTCCCTCCCCCTCCCTCTCTCTCTCCCTCCCTCCCTCTCCCTCCCTCGCTCTCTTTCTCTCTCTCTCTCCCTCCCTCCCTCTCTCTCCCTCCCTCCCTCCCTCCCTCCCTCTCTCCCTCCCTCCTTCCCTCTCTCTCTCCCTCCCTCCCTCCCTCCCCCTCCCTCCCTCCCTCTCTCTCTCTCTCTCTCTCTCTCTCTCCCTCCCTCTCTCTCCCCCTCCCTCCCTCCCTCCCCCTCTCTCCCTCCCACCCTCCCCCTCCCTCCCAGATGTATACATTTTACAGGATATGTTTGGCTGTAATTGGGACAGCGAGACTGGAGACATCGACGGGTTCGATGAGGTTGGTTATGATGGAGGGGATTTCCTTTCATTCGACGTGAAGACGTTGACGTGGACCGCCGCGGTGCCACAGGGTGTCGTTGTCACAGAGGATTGGAACAATAACGAAGGCTTTAACGAGGCACGGAAACAGTTGCTCACCCAGGAGTGTGTTGGGTCGCTGAAGAGGTAGTACGGGAATAGAACTCTGAAGAGGACAGGTACAGACACACACGCAACATCATCATGTAGCTCCACTGACAACAGTGAAACAGTTTTATTAAACTATTTTATTATTAAAATAAACATTGTATGTAAGTCACGTGTGCTTTTTACTGTAGTAATATAGCAACATGTCATTGTCTTTAACTCTCTCCTAACCCTCCCCTTTCTTCCCTGTTATCTCGCCACTCTGGTTTAACAATCCCCCAAAGTTGGCCTTCATTTACTTAACAGGAGAGTTGTCCAAATCTAGCGGCGCATGGCCATTGGTTATTGCCACCCCAGATCTCTCCCTCCCTCACATACACGCACACACACACACACACACACACACACACACACACCTCCACCTTCCGTTGCAGCATCCCACCTGTGTGCAGATTTTAATGCTTGAGGTTTTGAAGCTCCTCCTTTTGAAGACACCTCACATTCATATGATTATTCAAGTTCAAATAATGACAAACACCTTTCTCAGTTCTCGAGATTGAAGTTTGTCGTCGTCCCCCCCCTCTCTCTCCAGTCCCTCCCTCAGTGTCTCTGCTCCAGAAGACCCCCTCCTCTCCAGTCACCTGCCACGCTACAGGTTTCTACCCCAATGGAGTCGTGATGTTCTGGAGGAGAGATGGACAGAATGTGTATGAGGATGTGGACTATGGAGAGGTTCTCCCCAACCGTGACGGAACCTTCCAGATGAGGACTCACCTCCTTGTGAAGCCTGAGGTCTGGGAGGAGAGCCGGTATGAGTGTGTGGTTCAGCTCTCTGGGATGAAGGACGACATCGTCATCAAACTGGAGCGCTCTGTAATAAAGACCAACAGAGGTAAGAAGATACAGAACTGAAACTAGCCATATTTTAATCAACGGACAGTTAATTACGTACGTGTTGTCCTGAATATCTGAACCTATTTGGAAGCGTGAATGTTTGATTAAAACTATATGACATGGCTGGTAGAATCTGACTGTAAACCAACAACTGTTAAAGGCGGTAGTGGACCACCTGTGGTTAGTCTTGACCAGATTATGTATGTTGTTATTATGTTGTTATTATGCCCATAATCATTTACTGTTGTTTTTAATCGAATTTAATACATTCTTTATTTTGCACTGTATTGCTGATGTCTTCATTGTGTTTGTTTTTAATCGGTTCTTTTGCGCTGTGTTGTAAAACTGTCCAAACTGTGACCCCTGTCACCTGACCCTAAGTCCCAGTCTATCTGCTCTGTGTTGGTTACAGTTAACCCTGACTCCGCCCCCCTGGCCCTCATCATTGGAGTTGTGGTCGGACTCCTCCTCCTGGCTGCCATCGTCATCTTCATTGTCGTCTACGTCAAGAAGAAGAGGAAGAGTGAGGAAGGTGAGAAACACCTCCTCTTCATCATACCATCACTGTGTTGTTGTCAGCATCTTAGCAGTGGTAGAGTAGTCTGTATTGATCAGTGTAGGTGATGTTGACAGCATCTTAGAGTAGTCTGTATTGGTCAGTTTTAGTGGGGTTGGTAGATGGAGATGTTTCACCAGGAAGAGTGTTGTGATGTGAAGTCAGGGCTGTAGAAGTAGCCTCTAAGGAATCTAAAGAGAACACAGGCGTGTTATCAGGTTTGATCCTGTCAGGAATACCATGTACTCTAGAAATACAGGATGTGACGTTCACTGCAAAAAGTAACGATGAATATCTTTAATCAAGGCAATATATGCTTATAAGATAAGGTAAAATATTTCTTATTACCAGTCAGTTTTTATCTTAGAGCATTTCACTTGGTTTTTCTGTCCTTAATTATCTTAATAAGACATTGTAAGTTGTTATTAATGATTGTATTTGTTAATACACTAGAAATAGAGGATGTGACATGTTGTTAGTAAAGTCTCATGCATGTGTATAGTTAGTAAACCTGTACCTGCATAAATAAAACATTAATACATGAATTTAAATATTGATATGTGACATGTAGTGTAGTGTAGTGTAGTGACATGTAGTGTAGTTCTGTATTCTAGTCAGTTGACCTGATGTTGTCTTTTTTCTTCATAGGTTCTGATGATGGTTCCATCTCCTCCTCCAACAGCAACACCATGCAGGTCTTTTCTCTCCATGAAACAGGTGAGATTGTATGAGTTCTGTAAACAGACTTCATACATGCATATGACACAAGTCCTCTATTGTAAACAGACTTCATACATGCATATGACACAAGTCCTCTATTGTAAACAGACTTAATACATGCATATGACACAAGTCCTCTATTGTAAACAGACTTCATACATGCATATGACACAAGTCCTCTATTGTAAACAGACTTCATACATGCATATGACTGTAGTCCTCTATTGACATGAAGGAATGATTCAGGGCCGACATGTCAGGCAGTTCTCTGTCAGGCTCTGGTCTCTCTGACCTCCAGAGGAATACTCCATTACTGACCTCTGTATTGACCTTGTCCTTGTGTGTGTGTGTGTGTGTGTGTGTGTGTGTGTGTGTGTGTGTCTGTCCTCACAGGAGAGAAGCAGACACCGGAGGAGGATGTGAAGTCATCTCATCTGACATAGATTAAGTCAGAGCAATGTGCAGCAAGACACAAACACCCAGTTGTCTAAAGCAGCTCTGTATCTGATCATGACTCATGTTGCTACGGCACTTGATTCGCGGATGGCAACATATAGAGTAACACAAATCATGTTTTGTAAACTCAAATATTTTTTAGGTTTTCCAAGATTTCATCACAATTCCCATACTGTATGTAGCTCTGTGTTCTTATGGTCATTGATGGGATTGTGTCTGTATTTCTCTGCTTCGTCCTAATCTCCATGGCTGTGTTCGAATACTAGCATGGCATACTAGCATACTGCATACTAGCATACTCAATGAGTATATACTGCATACGGCTTACTAAATTCATAATAAGTATGCGAAAACCAGCCGACCGTTTACACTGCAGTATGCATACTGTCTCCCAGAATGCATTTCGCACCGGCCGGGAGCGGGGAATTTAAATCCTCAATTTTAAACCTCCATTTGCTAAAAGCTGTCATTTGGGCTTTACAGGTGTTAACATGTGATTTTATGAAGTTTTAATATGTTTTCAGGTGAGAAAGTAACCATATATATTCCCAAAATGTGTCCAGTTTATCAAAATAACCCGTATATATCTGATCTGACGTTTTTTTTCCGTCTTCTGTTCGCTAGCTACATTACAGCTGCGTTTGTAAATTCGCCCTGGAAATCTGATCAGCACTCATGGAATGCCTCTTGTCCAATCAAATTACCTGGTCCCTTTATGACGTTGAACCCAGTGTGCGCTCCGGCGCTCTCAGATCAAATTTATGAACGCACCCTGCGTTGCTTACATACCTTCACTGCGGAGTTCGACAGAAACGACATAACATCATTACAACAAGTTGTAAAATTATTTGGGGGGTCAATATCTTTAGCTAGCTCAAGTAACTAGCTTACTATATTGTTGTCTTAACAGTTGGTAAAAGAACAGGATTAATATAAATATATATGAGCAATAACATATCGTGGGCTTGCTGCAGTTAGCACAATAACAACCAACTTGTCCATCGAAGCTACAATACTGGGATCATTCGTGATTGGGCTACAGGCAGTCAAATACTAGGCGAACGTGTGTGTAGGACACAAATAAACGTGGATTTCATGCATTTCAAGTGGCATCTTTGTAATCATGACGACGTAGACATGTCTAAGAATGCATTTCACCATGTAGATTCCCAATAGTAGTGAAAATATCACCGCTCATCCGTGATCAGACTTAGCTGGGGTGCTGCAGCTGAAGAGTATGAAATAGAGTGCAAAAAAACAGCATCTGCACACTAAAAAAAAACAATATTCCCAAAATATACATAGTGTAACGATCCTCCAAGGGAGTTAACTCTCTTGGTGTTGTGGTTAGCGCGGCCGTCGGTTATGCGGGAGATCGGGGTTCGACTCCCGCATGGGGCGAGTTACACTACCAGTTCACGTTCGCTACAATACTAAATGTATATACTCAAATCTCGCATACTGTACAGTGTGAACGCTCTCGCATACTCAAATATACGTCATATCTAGTATGAGTAGTATGCTACTATGCCATTCCGAACACAGCGTATTATATCACACAGCCCATGTTGTCAGCATTATAAACAGAGGCCACGCCCCCTCCATCTGAGTGTCACCTGACTCTCCTGTCAGAGTGAAACATTGACGATGTTGTGAGACAATAAAGCACCGTGACGACATCTGTGTTTATCTGAGTCTTTTACTTGGTGTAACCAGGCAACAGAGCCAGACAGATTCAGATCCAGTTTATCTGTCACTGAGAGTACAAAGTACAATGGAAAAGGGGTAACAAGTCAGCAGCCAATTTAATGTTCAGAAAAGAAATTTTTTGAAAAATCTAAATACATTTCAGTGTTGAAAATCAATGACACACTCGCTAGTCAACTAACACAGCTTGTTTTGTGAGCCTGCTAACAATGTAAAGTAGTGTTCTAGTTAACTAGGCAGCAGTGGGGATTACTCACCCAATCCATTGCATTGCAATATTTTGACTTGACTAGCGAGTGTGTGTTGTGATTTTGCATGTTTAGCTTTTGTATTAAGTACAATACAGTACAGGTTAAATTTCATGACAATAAAGTGTACTTTTGGTAAGTACTAAAATATAATTTAAAGTATTCTACTATATCTTTTTGCAAGTAGTATACTAACGCACACATTTAAGAACCGTGAAATAAAAGTATACTTTGAGTAAGTAGACAAAAGTACAAAGCCATGTTAACTCATAAACATCATTCCATCACTTCTCCTCCATGAAAGTATGCATTTCATGATATAGGATTGATTCTGCTGCCATCTGTCGGTGACTGAAGGGAATACACATAGTGACATTCGACATCATTTTAAAGCCAACGCCAGTTGTCACATTCATTTGGGTCCCTGCGCAAGAGCAGGTTTAAAGGGCATACTGGAGTGTGGTGGATGTGTATGGAGGACCAAGTCTGTCAAAATTAACAATAAATATATAGATACATAAATGAATGTATGAACAAATAAATGAATGAATACACACAGTATAACGAAATACATTTCTATATTTATTTATTCTTTTACGCATTCATTCTTTGTTTTCCACTTTCATTCCTTGTTTTCCACATTCTTTTCCACATTCATTCTTTCTTTTCCACATTCATTCTTTCTTTTCCACATTCATTCTTTCTTTTCCACATTCATTCTTTCATTCTTTCATTTCCACATTCATTCTTTCTTTTCCACATTCATTCTTTCATTCTTTCTTTTCCACATTCATTCTTTCATTCTTTCTTTTCCACATTCATTCTTTCATTCTTTCTTTTCCACATTCATTCTTTCTTTTCCACATTCATTCTTTCTTTTCCACATACATTCTTTCTTTTCCACATTTATTCTTTCTTGTTCACTTTATTAGATCTGTATGCAAATATCTGGGGGCGTATCTTGCATGTTGTCCACGCCCCTGCGCATTTTCATTGGTTGATACCGCGCGTGACGTGTGAAAGCAGCGACGCAGTTATCATCACAGACTGGGAGAGAGTCGTTAGTCGTCTATTCATAGCTTTCATGTGACGTCACAGCATAGTGGAAACGCCCACCTGACGGGCAAAAGGCACTTTTTGCGGGCAAAACCCACGGGCAAAACACACTTTTTGCGGGTTAATAACTTTGATTTCCCGTGGGTTAGGAAAATAATTCCAACGTGTCCGGATAGAGTAGAAGACAGGGAATCCAACACTATTTGAATGGAGTCGATCCTCCACTCCTATCACCGTGGACACAGCAAGGAGCGAATTCCCGGATATAAATATTCCCTCGCCTCGCTGACAGCGGGAGTTGGGAGTTTCGTCCAGCAGCCGGTGAACGCCCGGTTGATCGAGTTTCATATTAAAAGTATATCTTCTCGGGGTGTCAGCGCGGTGGTTAAGGGCTCAAAATGACCGTATACTGATGGTGAATTTAGCAATAATAGTCTTATGTTTGTACCACCTCCATAACCGGTGTTATTCACGGGAAAAGCCGGTCAAGGAGGCACCCTTTGCAGGTCAATAACTTTGATTCTCCGGGGGTTAGGAAAATAATTCCAACGTGTCCGGATAGAGTAGAAGACAGGGAATCCAACACTATTTGAATGGTGTCAACCCTCCACTCCTATCACCGTCGTGTATCTTGATAGTTCTTCATGAGTGAGGTGGTCTAAATAGTAGGCAGCCATGTTGAGCGATGTTGCTATGATACTTTTTGCCCGTCAGGTTGGTGGTTGCTAGGGAAGAAACCACGTGACTGAAAGCTATGAATAGCCCCGTTCTCACACAGCCTGTTTCTCCCTATAATTTCCATGGAATCCCAAACTATGTCTATGACATCCCAAGCTATTCCCGTGTTGTCCCCTTTCACAAATGTCGGCAATGGTCTATACTAGTCCATCAGCACTGTATGGGAGAACTTGGTGATAACCACAATACCAGTTGACTCAATTAGACAAATACGCTCTGTGCTATGCGCGATGCAAGACAGCTGAGAGTGTCTCCACTGCGTTTATATCACAAAATGTACATTTGATAAGTAAAAGTAAGCTAGCTAAGTAAGTCATCTAGCTGACTATGACTGGAAACGAAGTACTATCCAGTTAGAATTATAGAAGATCTAGTTGTGTTTTCCTGCTGGTCTCGCTGCCTGGGTTTGAACAGACTTGTGGTGACTAAAAATGGCTTTAAAAAATGCCTTTCCACCAAAGAATATATATGCCACAAGGACGTGCCGTCCATATAAGCAGAGTAAGCAGTGCTTACCCAACGAAAAAATTAAAAAGGACCGTGAAAATATTTAAATAAAAGTGCATGTAACCGTTTGTTTGTTTTCATTAAAAGAGTCGTATTTTAGGTCCCAGGGCAGCAGGAGTCATTCATTTTGACGTTGCATTTTTAGCGCCACCTGCAGGAGTAAGCACTTCCTACTCTGCTTGCATTGCGTTACATTATAAGCAGGGGTGCACATAACTTTTTGGGGCTAGTGCTCAGAGGAGCACCTAGGGATGCTGCTTGGTGCTCCCCGAGCTCGCGAGTCACGACCCGTCCCACAGGATGGATAAAAAAGGGATACATGGATATATTATTAGCAAAACGACATTTATTCATAAATAAAGATGAACGACCAAATTATTGTGTGCAAAACAAAAGAAACAAATGCAAAATCAAATGACTGCTCTTTAAGAATGAAAGTCTGTCCGACTCCTTTAAACACAATGAAATCAACTGACATCTCTTTAAGCACTAACTGAATGTCTGTTCTTTAAACACACTGAAATAAACTGACATCTCTTTAAGCACTAACTGAATGTCTGTTCTTTAAACACACTGATATAAACGGACATCTCTTTAAGCACTGCTCTGTTCTGTAAACACTGAAATCAACTTTTCGACAAAAAAAAAAAAAAAAAAGAGCTGTTGGTGCGCAAGAGCGCCTTCATGCGGCTGATTTGCCGCGCAGCATGCATTTTGGCGACGCATGCGCACTGGCGCACCAGTTATGTGCACCCCTGATTATAAGCACTTCTCTCTCTGCTTTCCCTCGCGTACATTCGAATGCGTGAAAATGTCTTTTTAATTTTTTTCAGATGCCTCAGCCCGCTGTTTAATGTGGCCAGGGTAAGCATGCTTACAGCCAATCAGTAGTTCTTTCATTCCGATAAGAGCTACTGATTGGCTCTTATCACTTTCAAGTTCACTTAACATTTCACCTCTCGCCCGGCAGAGTAGCTTATGCCAGCTAGCTCAAACGATCTAAATAATAATAATCAATAAGGATAACTTGCTTGATTTTGTGAATATGGACATTACTGTCAGCGACCTAAAGGGATTTCGTAGACTGGACTGGACTGGAAAAACACAACTACTGGCTAAATGCCGCCCGAAGCCAGCACTCACCGATCTTCACACCCAGAAAGGGAGAGTCGCCAGCAAGCCTGGTATGAGCGGTTTATATGATTTATATGATTCGCGAGGCTGGGGGCAATCTGTGCTTGTTATGGTTTGAGTACTGCTGTGCTGCTGGTTAATCAATCGCTGAGATAGGCCTAATGTCGCTGTCCGTGCCATTGGTTCTGGACCAAAAGTGTTTGAGAGAGATAGAAAGGGAGGGTTTGTGATGTGATGTCAAGTGCCTGTGTGACAAAGTGTGAAAAGAAAGTGTGTTGTGAGTTTACTATGGAGGATGGAAACGGTGTGTGTCTGTGTTGTGCATGTGTGCGTTTGCGATGTTGAAACTGGATTTCAGCAGGTTGGCTACTTGAAAAGATCTTGGTTCAAAAAAGATTGAACAATGAGCACCCCTGATATAGTCGAAACTGGCAACTGTTTTTTTTGTTTTTGGTAATCTGATCAAAAACTATAGAGCGGAGTAAGTGACATGGACAGCAAGTATACCAATGCAAGTGTGAACCAGTGTACTCACTCACTGTTGACGTACTCCACAGTGATGAGACATGGCTGCTGTATCTGTAGTAGGCCTAGCCCCCACAGTCGATCCAGAGAACATATCTGTCACATTTTGAGGCATCCTCTGCTAGCTTCTTACTTTTTTTCTCCCTAATTTTCTGGGCACCCCCTTTCACTATCTTATCTACGAACATGACACTGCACTTGGGTTGTCGGCCGAGGGATCAGAGTGGGGGAGGGGGCCGATGGACAGCAGGGCCTAAGCATGTGATTGGGCCAGCCCATGTGTTAGTATAAACGGGGGCCGCCGCTTGATTCAGCGCTAGTTGATGCCGCGCTAGTTTGGGGTCGGCCGCACTATATATTTTTTTTTATTTTTTTGGGGGGGGGGGGCGGCCCGACCGGCCCAAAACTAGCACGGCCCACCTGATTGTATGGCCAGTCCAGCGGTGCCTAGCCCTAACATAAACATTTACTGTACAGCTGCCGCGCGCTGTGTCCGGAGGGGCACCAGAACAGCATCATTCGTCAGAGCAACGCATCTCCCGTCATGATGATCGACGTTGTTATATAGAATAATATATAATAATAGTTTATAATAATAATAATAATTAACAACACGATATTGTATGATTACCTTACAAACGATTTCCCAAAGTGTGCTGATCAAGTGACATGATGTGTGGCTCACTGAGTTGTTGTTGCTTTGGGATGAAGTGAAACTGATTATGCTAATGTATAATGACTAAGCAAAATGACACCGAACATACAACCGAGCTAGATTTGCTAGCATTAGCTACATTAGCTAGCATTAGCTAGATTAGCTAGCGTTAGCTAGATTAGGGTTATGCTAGGGTTATGTTAGGTTAGGGATAGGGTAGGGTTAGTGTGTGTGTGTGTGTGTGTCAGACAGCATAGACAGGGCTATTTCATAGTATCATATTTTATTACACTCATAGACTCAGGGCCAACATTCATTCTTCACCCCTTACTCTATCTATCTCTCCTAACCCTCTCTCTCTCTCTTCCCCTTACTCTATCTATCTCTCCTAACCCTCTCTCTCTCTTCCCCTTACTCTATCTATCTCTCCTAACCCTCTCTCTCTCTCTTCCCCTCACTCCATCATTCCTTCTATCCATCTCTCTATATCTCTCCTTTGTACAACAATCTTACAGTTTTCTCAGTCTCTCTTTCCTTCTGTCGATAATCACTCATCCCTCTATTTCTGCACTGTATTTGCTCTTCCGCATCACACACCCTCAATAATCTCAGTAATGTTTCCTCCATCTTATCTACATGCATTCAGATCCCTCTTCTCCACCTCCACTGTCCTGTATCTGTTAAGTCGTTAGTCCTTTATATCCTAAAGGTCCATGGCTCACCTCACCCTAACTCTTAACGTTAACTCTAATCTTTATTTAATCTTTACCCTAAAACCCAATTTATACTCCTGCATCGAATTTACGCGCGGCTACGCCGTAGCTTACGCGAGGGCTCTCCAAGTTTATAGTTCTGCGTTGGTACGCGGACCGCGGACCGCGTCGCGTTGGTCGGTGTACTCATAGCGGCATAATAGCGATCAAAAAACATTTTTGTTATGCTTGTTGTAAATAAAAGTTCTATGATGCATTGAAATGACATTAAACTAAGATAATACGATGGTTATCATAATTTTTCAAATCTTTATTAATAAGTAATTACAGAAAAAGTAAATGACATTTCTGTCATGGCTTCCGCATTTTGGCCTACGAGAAAGTCGGAATTTTGCGCTACCAAGCGGACCAATCACAGTGCTTACGGTTGCGTAGGCACTGCCGCCTAGTTACATTTTTGGAGAGGTGTGCGTCAAGACCCTTGCAAGCTACGCCGTAGCCTACGCAGTCGATTTTACGCAGAAGCATAAATTGGGCTTAAGGGTATCCCAGTCTCTAACCCTAACCCTAAGGGTATCCCAGACTCTAACCGTAATATGAACCCCTTATCACTGAGGGGAGGCTGGTGGAGGTAGAAATCGGAGGACATGGTCATTGTATGAGGAATGCTATCCAACCACACCATTCCTCATTCCTTTCCATGCATCACTACCCTAATCCTACCTACCCCAGCCTCTACCAGCCTCCCCTGGTGTTCTACCTCCCCCAGCCTCCCCTGGTATTCTACCTCCCCCAGCCTCCCCTGGTTTTCTACCTTCCCCAGCCTCCCCTGGTGTTCTACCCCCCCCCCCCCCAGCCTCCCCTGGTGTTCTACCTCCCCCAGCCTCCCCTGGTGTTCTACCTCCCCCAGCCTCCCCTGGTGTTCTACCTCCCCCAGCCTCAGGGTCTGTCCTAACAGTACTCAAATAAATAGACTACCAAACAACCCCACACCCAGAAACATAACAGAACCAGGATATGGATAGATCATGTACATATATATATATATATGTTATAAGGAACCTGGATCTGTTATAAGGATAACAAGGATTATAAAATGTACAAATTGTGATGAAAGATACAATAATATAAAGGAGACAAAAGTTACTTTATATAAACAAAAGGAAAGAAAAAAACCCTGAAATGAAAACAAATAAAACTAATGGAACGAATAAAGAAAAGAAAGAAAATAAAGACGATAAAGTATAATCAAATATTATTATTATTATTATTATTATTATCAGTCAGCCAATCAGAAGTCAGCAGACCTGTCTGCAGCACTCTTGTCTCTTTGGTGAAAAAAGAAAAAACGTTTTTTTTTTTTTTTTTTTTTACTAAAAGCTGTTGTGCTGCTGTCTTCCTCTCATTGGCTAATGCTGTCTTCCTCTCATTGGCTAATGCTGTCTTCCTTTCATTGGCTAATGCTGTCTTCCTCGAGAAATTGACCTCTGATCATCAATAAAGCTTCATTAACAGTCACTGTAGATGTCGGCTCAGACCAATCAGGTTACAGGAAGCCCAGTTCAACAGGAACGTACATTTGTCAGTAACTAACCCTAAGGGATGGGGAGGGGGTTAGGGTTAGGCTAGACTAGGCAAGGCTAGGCTAGGCTAGGTTAGGGCTAGGCTAGGTTAGGGCTAGGCTAGGTTAGGGTTAGGGTTAGCTCTGCCCCTCCCTTGGTGAGTTCAACAAATCCTGCGTGATCAAACCGTCACTGCTGCCAACCCCTCCCTCTCCTCTGGATCACTCTCCCCCTCCCCCTCCCCCTCCCCCTCCACCTCGCGTTCAAAGATGGCTGTCATGGGGCAGCTGGGTAATCGACAGCGGGCGGCGAAGCGTCGACTGGCAGAGCAGGGGGGGGTGGGTGACCGGGGGGGACGTACCCCCCATACCCCCCAGGGTGAGGAGCCGTCAGCCCACCGCTCGGCCCTCCCACTGCTGCCTCTGTGACCAGGGTCAGGGTTAGGGTCAGGGTTATGGTCAGGGTCAGGGTTAGGGTCTGGGTCAGGGTGGGGGGGGGTTCCTGCCGTCGCCTGGCTCTGTGAGAGCGGCGCCCTCTGTAGTTTGGGAGCGGTTCTGCGGAGCCGTTCGGCAGCAGACATGCGCGCCGTGGAATCAGAGCGACTTCCTTTCTTCAGAAGCAGAGCTTTGAAGCTGTCGCCGCTTGACCTCGGACCCCTGATCCCTGGAGGCTGTGGAGCGGAGGGGTTCAGCTCAGTGGGAGTCACCAGGGGAGAGGGGGTGGAGAAGGAGGAAGAGGGGGAAAAAGGACATCTCTCCTCATCAGTGTCTCTGCGGCCCAGAACCTTCCTCTTAGACCTGAGAGGGAGAGAGAGAATGATCACATGACCAGATCACAGATCAGCTCCATTCCAGTGAACAAACAGAGCCAGACGTATCCACAGCCAGCGTCCTCTAACCCTCTCCCAGACATGAGTGTGTGGGGTTGTGGAGGCAGGCAGGGCATGAATGTTTGATTGGACACATGATACACATGGGCAAGAATCAGCTAAAGATAAAACACACCACAATATCAGAACAGCTGCCATCTTGAAACTTACAGTCAAACAAGCTGTAATCTATAGCTATAAACAAGGAGGAGTCACAGAGGGACCGATACCTAAACAACAGATCAAGCCCAAAACACAGGACATCTCGGCCAGTACAGGACAGTTGGCATGGCAACCCCAGAGATGATCCCAGCGTCCCGTTACCACTCAACTACAAACACCAAATTCTCTCCATTCAAACTAGTAACTAGCTAGCTAGTATCTACATGGTGAGAAAACACAGAGGGACTACTGTACCAGACGCACACACCATACAGTCCACCAATCATCCACCCATCTATCCACCACCCACCAATCATCTATCCATCTATCCACCACCCACCAATCATCTATCCATCTATCCACCACCCACCAATCATCTATCCATCTATCCACCACCCACCAATCATCTATCCATCTATCCACCACCCACCAATCATCTATCCATCTATCCACCACCCACCAATCATCTATCCATCTATCCACCACCCACCAATCATCTATCCATCTATCCACCACCAACCAATCATATCCGTTTACCTGCCGGTCAAGACCACCACCTGTGCTGCTCAAGCCTCGGCTTCTCACACTGCACTGCTGCACAGGCCGGAGGTCAGAGGTCAGAAACGAGGAAACAAGGCAGAGAGAGAGAAGCAAATGGGTCAGAAGAAGAGGAAGAGGAAGAGGAGGAGGAGGAACAGTATGGAGCAGGGCGTGGGTGAAGGACAGTGTACAGACAGACAGACAGATGACAAGATGTGACCAGCTGATGAGATGAAGACCAGGTCTGAGTCCTTTATGAGACACTTTAACCCTCTAACCCTCTATTCATACACACGCCAATGTCTACCTAAAGGCCTAATGTGAATGTCTACCTAAAGGCCTAATGTGAATGTCTACCTAATCCTACCTGTGGATGTCTACCTAACCCTAACCCTACCTGTGAATGTCTACCTAACCCTAACCCTACCTGTGAATGGCAGCGAACAAGTCCTCAGTGGTACGGGGTTGCGCGGGGGTCATCGTCTCCTCCACAGAGGAACTGCCAAAGACCTCATCTGAGAGAGAGAGAAAGAGAGAGGGAGGAAGAGAGAGAGGGAGAGGGAGGGAGAGAGAAAGAGAGAGAGAGAGAAAGAGAGAGAGGGAGAGAGAGAGAATGTTAGCTTTGTGTGGAAAACACAAAAAAACTGGAAAGGATAATTTCAGCTGGAAGATTCTTACATGCTTCATCCTCTCCCTGTGGATATGTGCTCTTGCTCTCCTTCTCCCCCCCCCCCCTCTCTCTCTCTCTCTCTCTCTCTCTGTATCTCTCTGTGTCTCTCCCTCTGTATCTCTCTCCCTCTGTATCTCTCTCTCTCTCCCTCTGTATGTCTCTCTCTCTGTATGTCTCTCTCTGTATCTCTCTGTATCTCTCTCTCTCCCTCTGTATCTCTCTCTCTCTCTCTTTCTCTCTGTATGTCTCTCTCTTTCTCAGTATCTGAACCTGTTCATACAGTACATAGTACATCATCCTCCCCTTCACCCTGACACCCTGTTCCATTCCTCCTCTCTGTCCTCTCTTTCTCTGTATCTTTCTCTCTATTCTCTCCTCTTTTTCCTCCCCCCCATGGCTTCTACTGCCACCATTGACCAGGAGATGACATCATCAAACACATAGGGTTAGGGTTAGGGTTAGGACACATAGGGAGTGTGTGGGTCTACAGGACATAATGGTAACTCACCATTATCGACTCTGAAGCTGATGTATCCAGAGCGGCTGGCCCGGCCAGCCTCCCCTGGGTTCGGGTTTGGGTCCTCTGTCTGAATTAGCAGATCAGGGAGCAACAGCGCCCCCGTCAAGCTGTCTAGAGACAGTGAGCTACTCAGAGAATCTGACCTATGACCTGACCCTGAGCTCTGACCTATCGTAGAGGAGCAGGAGCTCCCAGAGTCACCACTCTCTTCCTCGAACGATGACCTCATCATCAAACTCCCCCTATACTTCTCCTCTTCCTCCTCTTCTTCTTCCCCCTCCTCTACCTCTTGCATGTCCTCCATCATCCCCTGTCTGTTCCTTGACTTGCGCCCCCTGTCCGCCACCCCAGTGAGACGGTTCCCTGCGGCCACACACACTCTCTCCAGGCCTCTGGATGCTGCCTCTGCCTCTGCCTCTGCCTCTGGCAGACATGGCTTCAACAAAGGTGGGGGGATGATCAGGGACAGCGTGGGCTTCTTGTGGATGATGGGAGGTTTCTGTCTGTAGGGGGATGCTGGGGGTGTGTGTTTGGGGTGTGTTTGGGGTACAGAGGGCTCTGGTGGGCTGTTGTGGACTGTGACGTCAGGGAGGCAGGGCGCTGTCTCCTGGGAGGACCCGTGAACACCATTCTGCAGCTCTGGCTGTGGTGTGTTCCTCTCCGCAGAGGAACCTGTCCATCTGCACATAGCCAACTTCACTGCTACTTTAGGCTTCTCAGGACTTCTAGGTTTTTCCGGGATTCTAGGTTTGGACGCGGGTGGAATGGTGAGGAGGCTGTCCTGGCTTTGCCATTGGTTGATATCCAGTGGTATAATACGTTCGAGTGGTATAATACGTGTGTTTTCCCACTCCTCTCCAGTAACCTTGTATGCAGTCAAGATGGTGGCAGATACAGAAGCCACTCTGGGACAAACAGCACCTGATTGTGAAGCGTCTATGTTTCCCTGTTTCTCTGTAGCCTCAGCTAGCCTAGCATAGGCAAAGATCTCATGTGTTTTATGGACATTGGTTAGCATAGTGCTAACAGCCATAGCATCTCCATATTGAACACCAGTGTTCTGTTTCTCTTCCTCAGGCTCGGCTAGAGTAGCATCTGCGTCTTCCTCTTGCATAGAGTCGGTTACCATAACAACAGTGCTCTCTGGTCTCTGCTGTGCGTTAGCTAATGTAGCGCCGGGTGCTAGCCCTTCTTCTTGTCCACTGACGGAGCGTAGCTGCACTCTCTTCAGGGCCTGAGGCGTGACCAGGGGACGAGGCAGCTTCCCTGGGCCCCTGCCAGAGGGACCGTTCAAGAGGGGAGGAAGGGAAGGGGGGGAGTGACCGTAAGAAGGCTGAGGCAGAGGAGGAGGTGGAGGAGGAGGAGGGGATGATGAACTATTGATTGACAGCCCTTGAGAGTCCTGTGTGAGTTCAGGAGGAGGAGATGGGGGGAAACATGTTGATGACGTTGTCATCAGCAGATGGACATGTGAGACACGTGACAGCTGGGGAGAGCGGCACTGCAGCACTGCGTAGGAATATGGGGGTGGAGGAGGGCGGGGAGGAGAGGGGAGGGAGGGTTGGAGTAGGAAGAGAGGGGGGAGAGGTTGTCGGCATAGGGGAGATGGAGGGAGGTGGGATTGTTGGGGTAGGGGAGGGGGGAGAGATGGTTGGGGTAGGGGAGGGGGACGGGGGAGAGATGGTTGGGGTAGGGGAGGGGGAGGGGGGGGAGATGGTTGGGGTAGGGGAGGGGGAGGGGGGAGAGATGGTTGGGGTAGGGGAGGGGGAGGGGGGAGAGATGGTTGGGGTAGGGGAGGGGGAGGGGGGAGAGATGGTTGGGGTAGGGGAGGGGGGAGGTAAGAGGGGACAGATGGGGATGATTGTAGAGACGGCCGTGGGAGAGGAGGAGGGCAGGGGATGGAGGGATGAGGAGGAGGGCAGGGGATGGAGGGATGAGAAAGGGCCAGTGGCAGAGATGAAGGAGAGGTAGTGCCAGGCAGCGGGGGGGCTGGAGGGAGGGGGGGGGTCCTGGCTGAGGACTCAGATGAGGCACAGGAAGAGAGGGAGGAGGTGGAGGAGAAGGGGGAAGAGAGGGAGGAG
>NC_137688.1:73642738-73650238 GCF_963989245.1 Nansenia antarctica | reverse complement strand
CTAACTGACCCCTAACCCTAACTAACTGACCCCTAACCCTAACTAACTGACCCCTAACCCTAACTAACTGAACCCTGACCCTAACTAACTGAACCCTAACCCTAACTAACTGACCCCCCCTAACCCTAACTAACTGAACCCTAACCCTAACTAACTGACCCCTAACCCTAACTAACTGAACCCTAACCCTAACTAACTGAACCCTAACCCTAACTAACTGACCCCCCCTAACCCTAACTAACTGAACCCTAACCCTAACTAACTGACCCCTAACCCTAACTAACTGACCCCTAACCCTAACTAACTGACCCCCCCTAACCCTAACTAACTGAACCCTAACCCTAACTAACTGACCCCTAACCCTAACTAACTGAACCAGCCTGACAGGCCCAGTAACTAACTGGGACAGCACCAGTTTAACTGTGTTGGTTTGGGGCAGAACAGCCAATCAGGAACCTCCCACTGTGCTGTGTAGCAGAACAGCCAATCAGCAGTGGTCTGGTTACACCTACATCCCCTCTACCCCCCTGTACAGACCTCCTCATCCCATCTACCCCCCTTGATAAAGGTGTCCGCTAAACATGTAAATGAAAATAGAGCCATAGACATTAGCATCACTAGCGCTAAGTAGCTCTGTGCAAATGCAAATAGAGCCATAGACATTAGCATCACTAGCGCTAGGTAGCTCTGTGCTAATGCTGGTCTTCAGTAGGTCAACTGTGCTAGGATCCTGACAGGTAGCAGCTGTTTTTAGACTAAAGCCTTTTTCCTCAGTAAATAAACTCATTAAGCAGATTAGTCTGTTTACGCATCCTTCCCTGTGGACGATGGCTGCCTCCATCTAACCTCCTCTGTGATAAGACAAGGCTCCTAGCTAGGACATCTAACCTCCTCTATGATAAGACAAGGCTCCTAGCTAGGACATCTAACCTCCTCTGTGATAAGACAGATGTAGGCTGTGTTTACAGTTTTTTACGGTCTCTAAGTCGCAGTGTTCAATACTGAAGTCACAGAGTCACAACTCTTCATACATCTGCATTACTAACATGCAGGTTGGCCAATCACTTCATCCATGTCTCAAAAGAAGCTCGTTCAACCACACTGGCAACAATGTTCACTCAGAAAGCATACACAGTAAAAAAACAGAAATAGACATGCATGAAAGGTGGATCAAGAAAGGGTAAAAAAGGGTGAGAGAGAGAGAGAGGAAAAAGAGAGAGAGAGAGAGAGAGAGAGAGAGAGAGAGAGAGAGAGAGAGAGAGAGAGAGAGAGAGAGATGACCGTGAACGTGACCCTGGCCCAGTTTTAGGGTTAAAGGAACAGATCAGGACGTAGATAGGTAGGTAGGTAGGTAGGTAGGTAGGTAGGTACAGTAGGTAGATAGGTAGGTAGGTAGGTAGATAGGTAGGTAGGTAGGTAGGTAGGTAGGTAAGTAGGTAGATAGGTAGGTAGGTAGATAGGTAGGTAGGTAGGTAGGTAGGTAGGTAGATAGGTAGGTAGGTAGGTAGATAGGTAGATAGGTAGGTAGGTAGATAGGTAGGTAGGTAGATAGGTAGGTAGGTAGGTAGGTAGATAGGTAGGTAGGTAGATCGGTAGGTAGGTAGATAGGTAGATAGGTAGGTAGGTAGGTAGGTAGATAGGTAGGTAGATAGGTTCCAGACTCTCTGCACTACACTCGGTCTCTGGCTTATCATCTTTTTCCCCCCTCTCCCCTGATGAGATTCTCACACTTATCACATCGAAGCGGGCAACCACATGCCCTCTCGATCCCATCCCCTCCCCTCTTCTCCAATCCATTTCCTCAGATATCCTTCCTTACCTTACCACCGTAATCAACTCCATACGCCTACTGTCCACAGGATCTGTCCCGGCTGCCTTCAAAACACCCAGTGTCAAGCCTCTCCTCAAGAAACCAACCCTTGACCTATCATCTGTCCACAACTACAGACCGGTATCCCTTCTCTCCTTCCCCTCCAAAACCCTTGAACGAGCTGCATCTAAACAACTGACTGACTATCTCCGGAAGATGGAACACCTGGACCCCCAACAATCTGGCTTCAAGGCAGGGCACTCCACTGAGACTGCTCTCCTTGCTGTCATAAGGCCTTGCAAGCTGTTCGGAAAAACCAAAGTCAGCTATTTCAAAGAAAAATTCTCCCTCTGTGGTTCTGACCCAAAAGGTCTCTGGAAAACCTGGAGAGAGCTTGAAAATAAACCCCCCAGCTAACCCTAACCACTCAGCTGCCTCAGTCACTCGACGTGGACAACATCATCGTCTCTGATAAGGTGCGGATGGCCGACATCTTTAACCAGCACTTTATAAACTCTGGATTTATTTTCGAGTCTGCTAACCACCCCTGCCTGGCCAATAGCACTTCTAACTTAAGCCCACCCCCGCTACTCCCCTGGTAGCCTGTCACCCTACCCCCCCCCCCCCCCCCCCCCCGCCCCAGGTCCCCAGCCCCATTACCTAGCTTCACCTTACAGGCTGTCCTGGAGCGGGAGGTCTTGGATGAGCTGCTTAGGCTAGGCCCCAAACAGCCAGCTGGGTCTGATGAACTGGACCCTTTCTTTTTTAAGACTGCGGCCCCCATCATAGCAGCTCCCCTTGCAGTCCTTTCTAACCTGTCCTTTCACACAGCTGAAATCCCACCAGCATGGAAAGCAGCGGTAGTGCGTCCTCTGTTCAAGGGAGGAGATCAGGCTGATCCTAACTGCTACAGGCCCATCTCTATACTGCTGTGTTTATCAAAAGTACTGGAGAAACTTGTAAATAAGCAACGTACTGGATACCTGGATGCTCATAATGTTCTCTCTGATGTTTGATTTGATTTGATTTATTGTGGAATTAAAAAGACAGTTTCCAAGGGATAAAAACACATGATAAAGTGCAAGCGCTTATTTCCATCATGGTCCCTGATTGAGGACAGGACAGACAGTTACCATAAAACAAATTTACAGAACATGATAAAAACCATAAAAAAACAAACATAGATAGTTACACAAATTCCCTGCACTCCCTACCTATGACGTGTTTCTACTCTGTCATTTCACTAGCTAGCCAGTTCTTTACTGCACGTTTAAAGCTTACCTCTCCCTCTAAGCTTTTTAGGGCCACTGGAAGCTTGTTCCATTCTGAAGCTGCTGTAAATAAAAATGTATTAGTACCCATTGCTGTTCGGAATTTAGGTAAGATAAAGTCTGTATTCCCTCTTCTGGTTGCATAGTTGTGCCTGTCACTGAACCGGCTAAAGTAGTCGGCCAAATAGGTTGGGCCATTATTTAGTACTATCTTATGTGTCAGGCCTAACCTGATGTGAGTGACCCTCTTTTGGAATGGTCTTTATTGTCATTGCTACAGTACAGGTACCAAACAACGAAATTTAGGACTGGAAAATTTTCAACTGGAAGCCAGCTTTTCAACTGGAAGCCAGTTAAGCTGCCGGAAAGAGGCTGGTCCCAGATGAGTCCGTGATACCTGGATGCTCATAATGTTCTCTCTGATGTTCAATCTGGTTTTCGTTCTGTCATGGCTATGTCACTGCAACCCTGAAAGTCCAGAATGACATTACATCTGCTCTAGACTCCACAGAACAACATTGTGCTGCAATCTTTATTGATTTAGCCATGGCCTTTGACACTGTCGACCACGACATCCTTGCTGCCAGGCTAGGCAGCATTGGGGTCTCGGGGCACTCACTGGCGTGGTTCTCAAACTACCTCACTGACCGGGTGCAACAGGTGAAATCTGAGGACCTTCTCTCACAGCCCCTCCCTGTCACAAAGGTGTACCCCAGGGCTCAATCTTAGCTCCCACTCTTTTGCCATTTACATAAATGATATTGCCTGCTCTGTTATAGATAATAATTTTAAATAATTTTGCCATTTAGCAGACGCTTTTATCCAAAGCGACTTACAATTACGAATTACAGGGACATTCCCCCTGGAGTAACTGAGGGCTAAGTGCCTTACCCAAGGGCACACTAGTAGTGGTGTGGCTTCAGGCGGGATTTGAACTCACAACCTTCCGATCACAAGTCCAACTCACTATCCACTCGACCACCACTACCCCCGGATTAGATTAATTCATAGATTCATCTATCCATCTCTACGCTGATGACACAGTCCTTTATGCAGTTGGCCCCTCCCCAGACATCGTACTGGCATCACTTCAAGATAGTTTCTGCAAGGTCTAGCAGGCCTTCTCCTCCCTAAACCTCCTGCTTAACACCAGCAAGACCAAGGTCATGTGGTTCGGGAGGAAGGGCTCTGCTACACCCCCACCAGGCCCATATATCACCACCCTTGATGGGGCTGTCCTAGACCAGGTCACTGAATACAAATACTTAGGTATCTGGCTAGACAGCACCCTATCCTTCTAACACCACATAAACAGGTTACAATCTAAGGTCAAATCTAAACTTGGTTTTCTGTATAGAATGCGTTCCACCTTCACTCACTCTGCTAAAATAACTCTTGTCCAAATGACAATCCTCCCCATGTTAGACTATGGGGATGTCGTATATAGGACAGCATGCAAGGGCGCACTCCAAAGCTGGATGTTCTCTACCACTCTGCTATCCGTTTTGCTACTAATGCCCCTTTCAAAACACACCACTGCACTCTTTACTCCTCTGTCAACTGGCCATCCCTGCACACCCGTCGCGATATCCACTGGCTCATGCTCATCTACAAAACCCTCCTTGGTCTGCCGCCCCCCCCTACCTGTGTCACTGCAAATTACATCTGCTGCCCACAACACCCGGTCTGCTCACCTTATTCTCCTAAAAATTCCCAAAACAAACACTGCACAAGGTATCTTCTTTCAGGGCTGCTGCAGCCAATGACTGGAACAATTTACAGAAAACACTCAAACTGGACACTCTTATTTCCAAATCAGCTTTTAAGGACTCTATCATGGACATTCTCACTGACACATGCAACTGTTTTTCAACTCTCTAGTGTTTTTCCAAACCCTCCCTGTTGGCTGCTTTCTTCCTTTACAACATCAGAAGGATACGACCATTCCTCACCAGAGAAGCAGCGCAATTATTGACCCAGTCACTCGTCATCTCCCGCCTTGATTACTGGAACGTACTCCTGGCCGGGCTCCCCGCCTCCGCCATCAGACCTCTGCAGCTCATCCAGAACGCTGCTGCCTGTCTGGTGTTCAACCTCCCCACATCCTGTCATGTCACCCCTCTCCTTCGCACCCTGCACAGGCTCCCGATAGCAGCTCGCATCAGATTCAAGACCCTGAAGCTAAAGCTCCTGCCTACCTGCAGGCAACGGTCACCCCCCAAACTTCAGCCCGTTCCCTCCGCTCCTCCACCTCTGCTGGCCGACTGGCCCCACCTCCTCTACACCAACACGGCAGTCACGCCGCCCCGTCACGTCTCTTCACTACCCTGGCTCCCCGCTGGTGGAACGAGCTTCCCACGGCTGTCAGAACTGCAGAGTCACTACCCATCTTCCGCCGGAGACTGAAGACCTCCATCTCTTTCGGCTACACCTTAACTGCCTGAGATAGATTACTCTTCCTGCTACGACTGGTAAATTGATGACTCACTTGCTTAGTCAAATGTATCGATTGTAAGTCGCTTTGGAATAAGTCTGCTAAATGCCCAAAATGTAAATGTAAATTCACACACATACACACGCACACACGCATACACACTCATACACACACACACACACACACACACGCACATGCACACACACAGACCTGCTCTACCCAGGTTTGTTCAGCGAGGGGTCAGGGTACCTCTGGGGTCCGTGTGTGAGTCTCTCTGTCTCTGTAAGAGCGGCGGTGTGGAGTCTGAGGCCCGGAGGGACCCCCGCTTCCCAGAGCTGCCACGCCTGTACTGGGGGGCCAGGGGGCAGTCCTGGGGGGCCAGCTCTGAGGGGACAGGTCTGGGGGGGGGCCAGTAGGGTCCTGAGGAGGGTCTGTAGTCAGGGCTCCCAGGAGAAGGACAGTAGGCGTATGGAGGCTGAGGCTCGGGGTCGAGGCGAGAGTAGCTGGTCCGCCTCCGCTGGTTCAGACAGGAGAAGCCGGCTTTGTGCTGCGAGCTGACAGGCTGGTTCTGGTTCTGGTTCTGGTTCTGTGTGTGATGGAGAAGCAAGCCTGGAACCTGGGAGGCTGGTTGGCTGGGCTTGGTCTCCAGGTCAGAGTAGGGTCCAGTAGAACCAGAGTAGGGCCCAGTAGAACCAGAGTAGGGCCCAGTAGAACCAGAGTTGGGTCCAGAAGAACCAGAGTAGGGCCCAGTAGAACCACAGTAGGGTCCAGTAGAACCAGAGGAGGGGTAGGGGCAGCTTCCCTGGGCCTGAGGGGGTTTGGGGCGGGCGGCCCAGAGCGCGTCCTGCTGCTGGTGGATCTTGGAGGTGAGGAGGCGTCTCCTCAGGCTCCCCTCGGCCCGGGGCAGCAGCAGGGACGTCCTGCTGGGGGGGTAGAGAGGGAGAGAGGGGCGGGGGTGGAGGGCTGGGGGGGAGATAGGGAGAAGCTCGTCCTCGTCCTCCCTGTACCCCCCCGCCTTCCAGCACCCCCCGCTCTTACCCCCCCCCGCCTCAGCAGACAGACAGTCCACGTACGTGATCATCATACTGACTTTGGCTGTTGTTGACTTCTGAATGACAGTTGTTGTTGTTGTTGTTGTTGTTGTGGTTGTGGTGGTGGTGGTGGTGGGGGTGGTGGTGGTGGTGGTGGTGGTGGTGGTGGTTGTGGTGGTGGTGGTGGTTGTGGTGGTGGTGGTGGTGGTGGTTGTTGTGTTTTTAAATCTGTGAACTAACTGACAAATTCAGACATTCATGTATGACAGTGTTCCATATTTTCAACATTATGATAAATTATGATGCTGTTGTTTCCTCCATGTACATAACCGTCACCCTGCCTGGTCCAGGCCTGAACAAGCAGAGGTGTTTACATCACAACAACGTCTCCTCTGTGTTCCTCTGTGGTCCTCTGTGTTCCTCTGTGGTCCTCTGTGTTCCTCTGTGTTCCTCTGTGGTCCTCTGTGTACCTCTGTGTTCCTCTGTGGTTCTCTGTGTACCTCTGTGTTCCTCTGTGGTCCTCTGTGTTCCTCTGTGGTCCTCTGTGTACCTCTGTGGTCCTCTGTGGTCCTCTGTGTACCTCTGTGTTCCTCTGTGGTCCTCTGTGTTCCTCTGTGGTCCTCTGTGTACCTCTGTGGTCCTCTGTGGTCCTCTGTGTTCCTCTGTGTTACTCTGTGGTCCTCTGTGTTCCTCTGTGTTCCTCTGTGGTCCTCTGTGTTCCTCTGTGGTCCTCTGTGTACCTCTGTGGTCCTCTGTGGTCCTCTGTGTACCTCTGTGGTCCTCTGTGGTCCTCTGTGTTCCTCTGTGTTACTCTGTGGTCCTCTGTGTTCCTCTGTGTTACTCTGTGGTCCTCTGTCCTCCTCTGTGGTCCTCTGTGTTCCTCTGTGGTCCTCTGTGTTCCTCTGTGGTCCTCTGTGGTCCTCTGTCCTCCTCTGTGGTCCTCTGTGTTCCTCT
>NC_137688.1:73610238-73632738 GCF_963989245.1 Nansenia antarctica | reverse complement strand
ACAGACAGACAGACAGACAGATAGACAGACAGAGAGAAAGACAGACAGGCAGACAGACAGTCAGTAAGACAGACAGGCAGACAGGAAGAGAGACAGACAGACAGACAGGCAGACAGGCAGTGAGACAGACAGACAGAGGGAGAGAGAGACAGACAGACAGAGACAGACAGACAGACAGAAAGACAGACAGGCAGACAGGAAGACAGACAGACAGTCAGACAGAGAGACAGACAGACAGGCAGACAGACAGACAAACAGGTATCTCATAGGTGATGTGTTCTCTGTGTGAGCAGTAATCTCCTAAAGGTGACTAATGGTTGCACCCCCCAAAACCCCTCCCTCCCTCCCTCCCCCTCCACCTCCCTCCCTCACCCCCTACCTCCCCCCAGCCAGGCCCACAGTGCAGCCAAAGACAGCTCTAGTCCAGCCAGGAATAGACTTATTAATCACCTTAGCCTGGATACATCACTACCTGAGGAGAGAAGGAGGGATGAGAGGGGGTCAGAGAGAGAGGGAAAGAGAGGCGGAGAGAAGGTGGGGAAAAGGGGGAGAAAGAGGGGGTAGAGAGGAGTCAGTGGAGTGATAGAGGGAAGGGGATGAGAGAGATTAGATAAAGGTAAGGGAAGTAACTGCATGAAAGGAGTGAATAAAGAAGGGATGGAAGGAGGTGGAGGAGAGGTGGAGGAGAGGTGGAGGAGAGGTGGAGGAGAGGTAGAGGAGAGGTAGAGGAGAGGTAGAGGAGAGGTGGAGGAGAGGTGGAGGAGAGGTGGAGGAGAGGTGGAGGAGAGGTAGAGGAGAGGTGAAGGAGAGGTAGAGGAGAGGTGGAGGAGAGGTGGAGGAGAGGTAGAGGAGAGGTGGAGGAGAGGTAGAGGAGAGGTGGAGGAGAGGTGGAGGAGAGGTGGAGGAGAGGTGGAGGAGAGGTGGAGGAGAGGTGAAGGAGAGGTAGAGGAGAGGTAGAGGAGAGGTGGAGGAGAGGTAGAGGAGAGGTAGAGGAGAGGTGGAGGAGAGGTAGAGGAGAGGTAGAGGAGAGGTGGAGGAGAGGTAGAGGAGAGGTAGAGGAGAGGTAGAGGAGAGGTGGAGGAGAGGTAGAGGAGAGGTGGAGGAGAGGTGGAGGAGAGGTGGAGGAGAGGTAGAGGAGAGGTGGAGGAGAGGTAGAGGAGATGTAGAGGAGAGGTGGAGGAGAGGCAGAGGAGAGGCGGAGGAGAGGTGGAGGAGAGGTGGAGGAGAGGTAGAGGAGAGGTAGAGGAGAGGTAGAGGAGAGGTGGAGGAGAGGTAGAGGAGAGGTGGAGGAGAGGTGGAGGAGAGGTGGAGGAGAGGTAGAGGAGAGGTAGAGGAGAGGTAGAGGAGAGGTGGAGGAGAGGTGGAGGAGAGGTAGAGGAGAGGTAGAGGAGAGGTAGAGGAGAGGTGGAGGAGAGGTAGAGGAGAGATGGAGGAGAGGTGGAGGAGAGGTAGAGGAGAGGTGGAGGAGAGGTAGAGGAGAGGTAGAGGAGAGGTGGAGGAGAGGTGGAGGAGAGGTGGAAGAGAGGTAGAGGAGAGGTAGAGGAGAGGTGGAGGAGAGGTAGAGGAGAGGTAGAGGAGAGGTGGAGGAGAGGTGGAGGAGAGGTGGAGGAGAGGTGGAGGAGAGGTAAAGGAGAGGTGGAGGAGAGGTAGAGGAGAGGTAGAGGAGAGGTGGAGGAGAGGTGGAGGAGAGGTAGAGGAGAGGTGGAGGAGAGGTAGAGGAGAGGTGGAGGAGAGGTAGAGGAGAGGTGGAGGAGAGGTGGAGGAGAGGTAGAGAAGAGGTGGAGGAGAGGTAGAGAAGAGGTGGAGGAGAGGTGGAGGAGAGGTGGAGGAGAGGTAGAGGAGAGGTAGAGGAGAGGTGGAGGAGAGGTAGAGAAGAGGTGGAGGAGAGGTAGAGAAGAGGTGGAGGAGAGGTGGAAGAGAGGTAGAGGGGAGGTGGAGGAGAGGTGGAGGAGAGGTAGAGGAGAGGTGGAGGAGAGGTAGAGGAGAGGTAGAGGAGAGGTGGAGGAGAGGTAGAGGAGAGGTGGAGGAGAGGTAGAGGAGAGGTAGAGGAGAGGTGGAGGAGAGGTAGAGAAGAGGTGGAGGAGAGGTAGAGAAGAGGTGGAGGAGAGGTGGAGGAGAGGTAGAGGGGAGGTGGAGGAGAGGTGGAGGAGAGGTGGAGGAGAGGTGGAGGAGAGGTGGGAGGAGAGGTAGAGGAGAGGTAGAGGAGAGGTAGAGGAGAGGCTGAGGAGAGGTGGAGGAGAGGTAGAGGAGAGGTGGAGGAGAGGTAGAGGAGAGGTGGAGGAGAGGTAAAGGAGAGGTAGAGGAGAGGTGGAGGAGAGGTGGAGGAGAGGTGGAGGAGAGGTGGAGGAGAGGTGGAGGAGAGGTAGAGGAGAGGTAGAGGAGAGGTGGAGGAGAGGTGGAGGAGAGGTGGAGGAGAGGTAGAGGAGAGGTAGAGGAGAGGTGGAGGAGAGGTGGAGGAGAGGTTGAGGAGAGGTGGAGGAGAGGTAGAGGAGAGGTGGAGGAGAGGTAGAGGAGAGGTAGAGGAGAGGTAGAGGAGAGGTAGAGGAGAGGTAGAGGAGAGGTGGAGGGTGAGGTGGAGGAGAGGTAGAGGAGAGGTAGAGGAGAGGTGGAGGAGAGGTAGAGGAGAGGTAGAGGAGAGGTGGAGGAGAGGTAAAGGAGAGGTGGAGGAGAGGTGGAGGAGAGGTAGAGGAGAGGTAGAGGAGAGGTAGAGGAGAGGTGGAGGAGAGGTGGAGGGAGGTAGAGGAGAGGTAGAGGAGAGGTGGAGGAGAGGTAGAGGAGAGGTAGAGGAGAGGTAGAGGAGAGGTGGAGGAGAGGTGGAGGAGAGGTAGAGGAGAGGTGGAGGAGAGGTAGAGGAGAGGTGGAGGAGAGGTAAAGGAGAGATAGAGGAGAGGTAGAGGAGAGGTGGAGGAGAGGTAGAGGTGAGGTAGAGGAGAGGTGGAGGAGAGGTAGAGGAGAGGTGGAGGAGAGGTAGAGGAGATTAGAGGAGAGGTGGAGGAGAGGTGGAGGAGAGGTAGAGGAGAGGTGGAGGAGAGGTAGAGGAGAGGTAGTGGGATTAGAGGAGAGGTGGAGGAGAGGTGGAGGAGAGGTGGAGGAGAGGTAGAGGAGAGGTGGAGGAGAGGTGAAGGAGAGGTGGAGGAGAGGTAGAGGAGAGGTGGTGGGAGTGGTGAGGAGAGGTGGAGGAGAGGTGGAGGAGAGGTGGAGGAGAGGTAGAGGAGAGGTAGAGGAGAGGTGGAGGAGAGGTGGAGGAGAGGTGGAGGAGAGGTGGAGGAGAGGTGGAGGAGAGGTAGAGGAGAGGTGAAGGAGAGGTAGAGGAGAGGTAGAGGAGAAGTGGAGGAGAGGTGGAGGAGAGGTGGAGGAGAGGTAGAGGAGAGGTGGAGGAGAGGTAGAGGAGAGGTAGAGGAGAGGTAGAGGAGAGGTGGAGGAGAGGTGGAGGAGAGGTGGAGGGGAGGTAGAGGAGAGGTGGAGGAGAGGTAGAGGAGAGGTGGAGGAGAGGTAGAGGAGAGGTAGAGGAGAGGTAGAGGAGAGGTGAAGGAGAGGTGGAGGAGAGGTGGAGGGAGAGGTGGAGGAGAGGTAGAGGAGAGGTGGAGGAGAGGGTAGAGGAGAGGTGGAGGAGAGGTGGAGGAGAGGTGGAGGAGAGGTAGAGGAGAGGTGGAGGAGAGGTGGAGGAGAGGTGGAGGAGAGGTGGAGGAGAGGTGGAGGGGAGGTAGAGAGGAGGTAGAGGAGAGGTAGAGGAGAGGTAGAGGAGAGGTGAAGGAGAGGTGGAGGAGAGGTGGAGGAGAGGGTGGAGGAGCGGTAGAGGAGAGGTAGAGGAGAGGTGAAGGAGAGGTAGAGGAGAGGTAGGGTGAGGTAGAGGAGAGGTGAAGGAGAGGTAGAGGAGAGGTAGAGGTGAGGTAGAGGAGAGGTGAAGGAGAGGTGGAGGAGAGGTGGAGGAGAGGTGGAGGAGAGGTAGAGGAGAGGTGGAGGAGAGGTGGAGGAGAGGTGGAGGAGAGGTAGAGGAGAGGTAGAGGAGAGGTGGAGGTGAGGTGGAGGAGAGGTAGAGGAGAGGTGAAGGAGAGGTGGAGGAGAGGTGGAGGAGAGGTGGAGGAGAGGTAGAGGAGAGGTAGAGGAGAGGTGGAGGAGAGGTAGAGGAGAGGTAGAGGAGAGGTGGAGGAGAGGTGAGGAGAGGTGGAGGAGAGGTGGAGGAGAGGTGGAGGAGAGGTGGAGGAGAGGTGAGGAGAGGTGGAGGAGTGGTGGAGGAGAGGTAGAGGAGGGTGGAGGAGAGGTGGAGGAGAGGTAGAGGAGAGGTGAGGAGAGGTGGAGGAGAGGTAGAGGAGAGGTAGAGGAGAGGTAGAGGGAGGTAGAGGAGAAGTGGAGAGGTGGAGGGGGTGGGGGTGGTGAGGAGAGGTGGAGGAGAGGTGGAGGAGTGGTGAGGAGAGGTAGAGGAGAGGTGAGGAGAGGTGGAGGAGAGGTGGAGAGAGGGTGGAGGGGAGGTGAGGAGAGGTGGAGGAGAGGTAGAGGGAGAGGTGGAGGAGAGGTGAGAGTGAGAGGTAGAGGAGAGGTAGAGGGGAGGTGAAGGAGGGTGGAGGAGAGGTGGAGGGTGAGGTGGAGGAGAGGTAGAGGAGAGGTGGAGGTGAGGTGAGGAGAGGTGGAGGAGAGGTGGAGGAGAGGTGGAGGAGAGGTAGAGGAGAGGTGGAGGAGAGGTGGAGGAGAGGTGGAGGGAGGGTGGGGGAGTGAGAGGAGGTAGGGAGAGGTAGAGGTGAGGTGAGGAGAGGTGGTGTGGAGGTGGTGGAGAGGTGGAGGTGAGGTGGAGGAGAGGTTGAGGAGAGGTAGGTGGGGGTGGAGGAGTGGTGGAGGAGTGGTAGAGGAGAGGTAGAGGAGAGGTGGAGGAGAGGTGAGGAGAGGTGGAGGAGAGGTGGAGGAGAGGTGGAGGAGGGTGGAGGAGAGGTGGAGGAGAGGTGGAGGAGAGGTAGAGGAGAGGTGGAGGAGAGGTGGAGGAGAGGTAGAGGAGAGGTAGAGGAGAGGTGGAGGAGAGGTAGAGGAGAGGTAGAGGAGAGGTGGGGAGAGGTAAGGGTGGTGGGAGGTAGAGGAGAGGTGGAGGAGAGTGGTGGAGAGGTGAGGTGGAGGTGGAGGAGAGGTGGAGGAGAGGTAGAGGAGAGGTGGAGGAGAGGTGGAGGAGAGGTGGAGGAGAGGTAGAGGAGAGGTAGAGGAGAGGTAGAGGAGAGGTGGAGGAGAGGTAGAGGAGAGGTGGAGGAGAGGTGGAGGAGAGGTGGAGGAGAGGTGGAGGAGAGGTGGAGGAGAGGTGAAGGAGAGGTGGAGGAGAGGTGGAGGAGAGGTGGAGGAGAGGTGGAGGAGAGGTAGAGGAGAGGTAGAGGAGAGGTAGAGGAGAGGTGGAGGAGAGGTGGAGGAGAGGTGGAGGAGAGGTGAAGGAGAGGTAGAGGAGAGGTAGAGGAGAGGTGGAGGAGAGGTGGAGGAGAGGTGGAGGAGAGGTGGAGGAGAGGTGAAGGAGAGGTGGAGGAGAGGTGGAGGAGAGGTGGAGGAGAGGTGGAGGAGATGTAGAGGAGAGGTGGAGGAGAGGTAGAGGAGAGGTGGAGGAGAGGTGGAGGAGAGGTGGAGGAGAGGTGAAGGAGAGGTATAGGAGAGGTAGAGGAGAGGTAGAGGAGAGGTAGAGGAGAGGTGAAGGAGAGGTGGAGGAGAGGTGGAGGAGAGGTGGAGGAGAGGTAGAGGAGAGGTAGAGGAGAGGTGGAGGAGAGGTAGAGGAGAGGTGGAGGAGAGGTAGAGGAGAGGTGAAGGAGAGGTAGAGGAGAGGTGGAGGAGAGGTGGAGGAGAGGTGGAGGAGAGGTAGAGGAGAGGTAGAGGAGAGGTGGAGGAGAGGTGGAGGAGAGGTGGAGGAGAGGTGGAGGAGAGGTGGAGGAGAGGTAGAGGAGAGGTAGAGGAGAGGTGGAGGAGAGGTGGAGGAGAGGTAGAGGAGAGGTAGAGGAGAGGTGGTGGAGAGGTGGAGGAGAGGTGGAGGAGAGGTGGAGGAGAGGTAGAGGAGAGGTGGATGAGAGGTGGAGGAGAGGTGGAGGAGAGGTGGAGGAGAGGTAGAGGAGAGGTAGAGGAGAGGTGGAGGAGAGGTAGAGGAGAGGTGGAGGAGAGGCGGAGGAGAGGTGGAGGAGAGGTAGAGGAGAGGTAGAGGAGAGGTGGAGGAGAGGTAGAGGAGAGGTAGAGGAGAGGTGGAGGAGAGGTGGAGGAGAGGTGGAGGAGAGGTGGAGGAGAGGTAGAGGAGAGGTGGATGAGAGGTGGAGGAGAGGTGGAGGAGAGGTGGAGGAGAGGTAGAGGAGAGGTAGAGGAGAGGTGGAGGAGAGGTAGAGGAGAGGTGGAGGAGAGGTGGAGGAGAGGTGGAGGAGAGGTGGAGGAGAGGTAGAGGAGAGGTGGAGGAGAGGTAGAGGAGAGGTGGAGGAGAGGTGAAGGAGAGGTAGAGGAGAGGTGGAGGAGAGGTAGAGGAGAGGTGGAGGAGAGGTGGAGGAGAGGTAGAGGAGAGGTGGAGGAGAGGTGGAGAAGAGGTAGAGGAGAGGTGGAGGAGAGGTGGAGGAGAGGTAGAGGAGAGGTGGAGGAGAGGTAAAGGAGAGGTAGAGGAGAGATGGAGGAGAGGTGGAGGAGAGGTGGAGGAGAGGTGGAGGAGAGGTAGAGGAGAGATGGAGGAGAGGTGGAGGAGAGGTGAAGGAGAGGTGGAGGAGAGGTAGAGGAGAGATGGAGGAGAGGTGGAGGAGAGGTAGAGGAGAGGTGGAGGAGAGGTGGAGGAGAGGTGGAGGAGAGGTAGAGGAGAGGTGGAGGAGAGGTAGAGGAGAGGTGGAGGAGAGGTGGAGGAGAGGTGGAGGAGAGGTAGAGGAGAGGCGGAGGAGAGGTGGAGGAGAGGTGGAGGAGAGGTAGAGGTGAGGTGGAGGAGAGGTGGAGGAGAGGTGGAGGAGAGGTAGAGGAGAGGCAGAGGAGAGGTGGAGGAGAGGTAAAGGTGTAAAGATCTCCTATAGCTACCCCTAGTGGTTGTAAATATCTCCTATAGCTCCCCCTAGTGGTTGTAGAGATCTCCTATAGCGGTCCTTAGTGCAGTGTGGTTGTCATAGCCTGTTGCTAATAAGCTGAACCCTGTAAAGTGGCTAGAAATTTATTTTCGTTCCCACGTCTTGGCACTACATTCTGAATGCATTTTTCCATAGACAATACCTTCAATAACTTCCATAGACAATACCTTCAATACCTTCCATAGACAATACCTTCCATAGACAATACCTTCCATAGACAATACCTTCAATACCTTCCATAGACAATACCTTCCATAGACAATACCTTCCATAGACAATACCTTCTATAGACAATACCTTCTATAGACAATACCTTCAATACCTTCAATAGAGAATACCTTCTATAGACAATACATTATATAGACAATACCTTCTATAGACAATACCTTCAATACCTTCAATAGACAATACCTTCTATAGACAATACCTTCTATAGACAATACTTTCTATAGACAATACCTTCTATAGACAATACCTTCTATAGACAATACCTTCAATACCTTCCATAGACAATACCTTCAATACCTTCTATAGACAATACCTTCTATAGACAATACCTTCCATAGACAATACCTTCTATAGACAATACCTTCTATAGACAATACCTTCTATAGACAATACCTTCCATAGACAATACCTTCTATAGACAATACCTTCTATAGACAATACCTTCAATACCTTCTATAGACAATACCTTCTATAGACAATACCTTCCATAGACAATACCTTCTATAGACAATACCTTCCATAGACAATACCTTCTATAGACAATACCTTCTATAGACAATACCTTCTATACCTTCCATAGACAATACCTTCAATACCTTCAATACCTTCCATAGACAATACCTTCTATAGACAATACATTCTATAGACAATACCTTCTATAGACAATACCTTCTATACCTTCTATAGACAATACCTTCTATAGACAATACCTTCCATAGACAATACCTTCTATAGACAATACCTTCTATAGACAATACCTTCAATACCTTCCATAGACAATACCTTCTATAGACAATACCTTCTATAGACAATACCTTCTATAGACAATACCTTCTATACCTTCCATAGACAATACCTTCTATAGACAATACCTTCCATAGACAATACCTTCTATAGACAATACCTTCTATAGACAATACCTTCAATACCTTCAATACCTTCCATAGACAATACCTTCCATAGACAATACCTTCTATAGACAATACCTTCTATAGACAATACCTTCTATACCTTCCATAGACAATACCTTCAATACCTTCAATACCTTCAATACCTTCAATACCTTCCATAGACAATACCTTCTATAGACAATACTTTCAATACCTTCTATAGACAATACCTTCCATAGACAATACCTTCTATAGACAATACTTTCTATAGACAATACCTTCTATAGACAATACCTTCTATAGACAATACCTTCCATACCTTCAATACCTTCCATAGACAATACCTTCCATAGACAATACCTTCCATAGACAATACCTTCTATAGACAATACCTTCTATAGACAATACCTTCTATAGACAATACCTTCCATACCTTCAATACCTTCTATAGACAATACCTTCAATACCTTCAATACCTTCCATAGACAATACCTTCCATAGACAATACCTTCCATAGACAATACCTTCCATAGACAATACCTTCAATACCTTCCATAGACAATACCTTCAATACCTTCAATACCTTCCATAGACAATACCTTCAATACCTTCAATACCTTCTATAGACAATACCTTCAATACCTTCAATACCTTCCATAGACAATACCTTCCATAGACAATACCTTCCATAGACAATACCTTCAATACCTTCAATACCTTCCATAGACAATACCTTCCATAGACAATACCTTCCATAGACAATACCTTCTAGAGACAATACTTTCTATAGACAATACCTTCTATACCTTCTATAGACAATACCTTCTATAGACAATACCTTCTATAGACAATACCTTCTATAGACAATACCTTCTATAGACAATACCTTCTATAGACAATACTTTCTATAGACAATACCTTCTATACCTTCTATAGACAATACCTTCTATAGACAATACCTTCTATAGACAATACCTTCCATAGACAATACCTTCTATAGACAATACCTTCTATGGACAATACCTTCAATACCTTCTATAGACAATACCTTCAATACCTTCCATAGACAATACCTTCTATAGACAATACCTTCTATAGACAATACCTTCTATAGACAATACCTTCTATAGACAATACCTTCCATAGACAATACCTTCTATAGACAATACCTTCTATGGACAATACCTTCAATACCTTCTATAGACAATACCTTCAATACCTTCCATAGACAATACCTTCCATAGACAATACCTTCCATAGACAATACCTTCAATACCTTCTATAGACAATACCTTCCATAGACAATACCTTCTATAGACAATACCTTCTATAGACAATACCTTCTATAGACAATACTTTCTATAGACAATACCTTCTATAGACAATACCTTCTATAGACAATACCTTCCATAGACAATACCTTCAATACCTTCAATACCTTCTATAGACAATACCTTCTATAGACAATACCTTCTATAGACAATACTTTCTATAGACAATACCTTCTATAGACAATACCTTCTATAGACAATACCTTCTATAGACAATACCTTCTATAGACAATACCTTCTATAGACAATACCTTCTATAGACAATACCTTCTATAGACAATACCTTCTATAGACAATACCTTCCATAGACAATACTTTCTATAGACAATACTTTCTATAGACAATACCTTCTATAGACAATACATTCTATAGACAATACCTTCTATAGACAATACATTCTATAGACAATACCTTCCATAGACAATACCTTCAATACCTTCTATAGACAATACCTTCTATAGACAATACCTTCTATAGACAATACCTTCTATAGACAATACTTTCAATACCTTCTATAGACAATACTTTCTATAGACAATACCTTCTATAGACAATACCTTCTATAGACAATACCTTCCATAGACAATACCTTCTATAGACAATACATTCTATAGACAATACCTTCTATAGACAATACCTTCTATAGACAATACCTTCTATAGACAATACCTTCTATAGACAATACCTTCAATACCTTCAATACCTTCCATAGACAATACCTTCTATAGACAATACCTTCTATAGACAATACCTTCTATAGACAATACCTTCAATACCTTCTATAGACAATACCTTCTATAGACAATACCTTCTATAGACAATACCTTCAATACCTTCAATACCTTCTATAGACAATACCTTCTATAGACAATACTTTCTATAGACAATACCTTCTATAGACAATACCTTCAATACCTTCTATAGACAATACCTTCAATACCTTCTATAGACAATACTTTCTATAGACAATACCTTCCATAGACAATACCTTCTATAGACAATACCTTCTATAGACAATACCTTCTATAGACAATACTTTCTATAGACAATACCTTCAATACCTTCTATAGACAATACCTTCTATAGACAATACCTTCTATAGACAATACCTTCTATAGACAATACCTTCTATAGACAATACCTTCTATAGACAATACCTTCTATAGACAATACTTTCTATAGACAATACCTTCCATAGACAATACCTTCTATAGACAATACCTTCCATAGACAATACCTTCTATAGACAATACCTTCTATAGACAATACCTTCCATAGACAATACCTTCTATAGACAATACCTTCTATAGACAATACCTTCCATAGACAATACCTTCCATAGACAATACCTTCTATAGACAATACCTTCTATAGACAATACCTTCTATAGACAATACCTTCTATAGACAATACCTTCCATAGACAATACCTTCCATAGACAATACCTTCTATAGACAATACCTTCTATAGACAATACCTTCTATACCTTCAATACCTTCAATACCTTCTATAGACAATACCTTCAATACCTTCTATAGACAATACCTTCTATAGACAATACTTTCTATAGACAATACCTTCTATAGACAATACCTTCTATAGACAATACCTTCTATAGACAATACCTTCTATAGACAATACCTTCTATAGACAATACCTTCAATACCTTCAATACCTTCAATACCTTCCATAGACAATACCTTCAATACCTTCAATACCTTCCATAGACAATACCTTCTATAGACAATACCTTCAATACCTTCCATAGACAATACCTTCAATACCTTCAATACCTTCCATAGACAATACCTTCCATAGACAATACCTTCAATACCTTCTATAGACAATACCTTCAATACCTTCCATAGACAATACCTTCAATACCTTCTATAGACAATACCTTCCATAGACAATACCTTCTATAGACAATACCTTCTATAGACAATACCTTCTATAGACAATACCTTCAATACCTTCCATAGACAATACCTTCAATACCTTCTATAGACAATACCTTCTATAGACAATACCTTCTATAGACAATACCTTCTATAGACAATACATTCAATACCTTCTATAGACAATACCTTCCATAGACAATACCTTCACACATTGGGTTAAAGGTTCTCCGCAAAACATCCTGCAGTTTTTTGTCAGGAGCCATAAATGTAAATGTATGTAAATGTATGTGTATATATGTGTATATGTATGGAAATGACCAAAAACGTGCTTGTATAATATCTGTAAAATATCTGATAAAATCTGTCTGAAAATGACATTTACACATGTACCTAAACATCTGAGGTACCTAAACATCTGAGTCAAGTTTGGGTGAATTTATAACATGATATTCATATACAACACCTTAACACCTTCATCTCACGACCAAGAAGTACAGCACGCACCACAAGGGGTGTCACCAGAGGGGACTGCACCATCCCATTTAGGAGGAGTGCCTTTAGTCAGTCTGCCTGGTCAGTTAGAGGGTCACGTGAATGGAACCTGATTACAGGGCACCTCAAAGAATTAGGCACCTTAAAATCATTTAGAAAGCACCTAAAACAGTGGATGATCAACACACACATCTGTCAACATTGAAATGTCCTGTCCTATACCTGTATGTCATGTGTACCGCCTGTCTGTGTACCGCCTAACATGTCTTACCTGTACAGTCTGTGTTGCTTGTTTTTAGTCTGCTCTCTTTCTCTTCTCTGTTATGCCCTTAAACTAAATGCTTGTCCTGTCTACTTTTTTGTGTCTAGGTCTACCTATATTTTTTCTTTTAAATGTACTTTTTTCCTCCAGGGAGCCGTATAAAACATCATGGCATAGGGACTGCGGATGAAAACTAGCTTTCAGGCTAACTCTGGTGTATTTACTATTTATTTTTGTTTTATTAATATGCACTGTCCCTTGAATAAATAAATGAATCTGAATCTGAATACATATATATACAGATATGCACCAAATTTCAAAAACGCTCTTGCTTGCAATATTAAAGATGCTGGTACAATTTTCTAAAGATTGAGGTTGTGATTGAGGTTGTGTAAGAGAGTGTAAGACAGTGTAAGAGAGTAGTAGTTAGTAATAGTTTCGAATGAGCATGTTGTTCGCAAGTTACATTTACATTTACATTTTTGGCATTTAGCGGACGCCTTATTCCAAAGAGACTTAAGACCAATGCACACGGCGTGCGATTTTTGTCGCCGGACAAAATTAGATTTTGAAGTTTGAATTGAAGTCTATGAGAAAATCTCATCCCAATGCACACGGCCCCGATTTTAATCGCACCGCGAAAATTCGATTCCATTCGTTTTGAATGGGACAAAGCACACGGCGGCCGATTTTTGTCGCACTGTCAAATTTTGTAAAAGTTTGTGGTGCGACGGATTATTGCATCACAATGGGACAATTGGGAAAACTTCAACTGGTCTATCTAAATTAATTGAGTCACTCATAACGGGGAGAGAGACTGGAGCATACATTTTACAGCGTCTTTCGGTCATAGACAGCTAGCTTGCTGAGCATCAACTAATTTTCCATAACGTAAACAGGAGGCGGTTGGTTGTGGGTCTATGAGATTCTGCAGTCTCACAATGAAATGAGAGTTCAACTTGGTCAACAGTTGAGGCTGTAGTGTACAGGAGGACCGCTCCAGACAACTTACTTCAGGTTGAACAGACAGGAGTTTGACGTGGATCTGGGAGAGATTGGAGCCGTCGTCTCCAAGATGCTAACTACATTGCGAGAGTATAAAATATGTGCTTTAAGGAGGGTATTGTAGTGCCAAAAAACGAGAGTCGTAGGCGGAGTGGAGACATTTCGGAGCTAGCATCAAAACACTAGTCTATTACGTTACTGTACTCTTATAAACTGTTTAATAACAGTTTCCAATACAAACGGAACCAAATTAATTGTAACAGTTGTTTGAAAAACATGGAACATACATAATACATAGATGCAATTTCAAAGTACAAATATAGTGTTGTCAGGGCTTGACATTAATGAGGGGATGCAGTACTGTTGTTGTACCACTGGGGGGCGCTGCATAAGACTGCAGGGTTGTGTTGTTAATATGTTGATGTGTTGATGCACTTGTCCGAGTTGTTGTCTACCATTCTAAGTTAGCTCGGCTGAGCGAAAGAGTTTTATTCCTTTTGGTGAGGAGAAAATAAAACCATGCCCAAGGGCAAAACAGTTCATCGTCTCCGATATTGATTCTCCCCGAGTGCAACGTAGGTGGAAGCTGCCATCATAAACGTTAACATACGTGTATGTAATTTACCGGTAACCTGAATGGATGATGAAAAGCTCATAACTTGTCAACCAGTCAACCTGACATCTTCAATTGTGGATGGAGCAATCATCTATTTTAACGGTTTGACAGTCAAGGGCAAGATATGATCACCATCAGCCAGCCACTACACCTATATAGCCCACAGCTGCCACTATACACATTACTAGCTATACGAATTACTGCATGCGTGATTTATTTCCATGTCATGCCACTTAGCTACACGGCCCATCTCACATACAAGACGCCTACATAATAATAACAATCGAGCATGTAGGCACAATGTCCAGTTGTATCTTGTAGAAATTGTGGAAGCAAGGCAAGCAATATTGGTAGAGCCTATTGTAATCAGCCTGCCTGGTCCGACTATGTAACAATTGAGAATGGAATGTTGTGGTGCGACAAAATCGCATCGCACGCCGTGTGCATTGGGATGAGATTTTCTCATAGACTTCAATGGTGTGAGTTGAAAATCGAATTTTGCGGTGCGACAAAATCGCATCGCACGCCGTGTGCATTGCAATCGAATGTTGTCCGGCGACAAAAATCGCACTCCGTGTGCATTGGCCTTTACAATCAATACATTTGAATACTAAGCATGTGAATCATCAGTCGACCATTCGTTGCAGGAAGAGTAATCTAGCTCAGGCCATTGATAGAAGGAAGAACCTTCTCCTATCACCTTCTTCTAAAACCTAGTTTTTTTTGTTTGTTTTTTACACTGGAGAAACAGAAACAGTACAAGGGGTGTCTTTAGGAGACGTAGTGGTGAGGGGCAGAAGATGTCTCAGGAGGAGCAGTTAAGGTGTAACCTGACGAGATGGGTCTTCAGTCTACGACGGAAGATGGGTAGTGACCAGTGATGCCGGTAATGCGTTTCTAAGTAACGCGTTACTCTAATCTGAATACTTTTTTCAGTAACGAGTATTCTAACGCGATACTATTTCCAAATCAGTAATCGGATTAAAGTTACTTATTCAAGTGACTGTGCGTTACTATTGCGTTACTACCTCATAACTTAGGCTAAATGCAGTATTTCTTTGTAATGTTCAATAGTAAACAAACATTTGTTTGCTTTTCTCGCGTCTTGGGGAGTGACGTCAGTGCTCACATTTTCAACACGAGGTTGCAGCAGAATCGCTCATGTGTATCACCACGCTGATTGCACAGTGTAAACAGAAGAATGGAGCGAGAACAGAGATATGAGTTAAATAGCTGAAAATATAAGGATTATTTTGAGTTTGTGTCAGCAAAGGATGACAAGAACATAAATGTTCGTTGTACACTCTGTGCTGGCAAGAAAATATTGTCCTGTGGTAAAAGCCTGAATGGTCAGGGTAGGTTTTAGGTTTTGTGAAACCACTCCTTGCTAGTTACTGTTAAATAAAGATTATATTTATTTTATTGTTTAAAAACAAGTATTTATGTTGGGTGAGGCAAAGAAAGACTCTTTATTTTGTTGTTTTAAGTTATTGTTTAAAGTTTAATTATGTAATTTAAGTTACTGTTAAAATAAAGTGAGTTTTGGCAAAACCAGTTTTCATTTTTATGTTGCGGGGGGGGGGGGGGGGGTCGGGTGCCTAGGCAGCTGCCAATAGTAACTAAAAAAGTAACTAGTAATCTAACTTAGTTACTTTTAAAATCAAGTAATCAGTAAAGTAACTAGATTACTTTTTAAAGGAGTAATCAGTAATCAGTAATCAGAATACTTTTTCAAAGTAACTGTGGCAACACTGGTAGTGACTCTGCCGTTCTGACAGCCGTGGGGAGCTCATTCCACCAGCGGGGAGCCAGTGTTGTAAAGAGACGTGATCGGGCAGCACGACTTCTGTGTAGAGGTGGTGGGGCCAGTCGGCCAGCCGAGGTGGAGGAGCGGAGTGAGCGGGCTGGAGTTTGGGGGGTTACCATTTCCTTCAGGTAGGTATGCAAGCACCAGGGTCTTGAATCTGATGCGAGCTGCTATCGTCAGCCAGTGCAGGGTGTGAAGGAGAGGGGTGACATGAGAGTATTTGGGGAGGTTGAATACCAGCCGGGCAGAAGCATTCTGGATGAGCTGCAGAGGTCTAATGGTGGAGGCGGGGAGCCCAGCCAGGAGTACATTGCAGTAATCCAGGCGGGAGATGACCAGTGCCTGGGTCAAGAGTTGCGCTGCCTCTCTGGTAAGGAATGGTCGTATCCTTCTGATGTTGTAGTAGAGGAAGAATCTGCAAGAGCGAGCCGTTGCTGCAATGTTCTCCGCACAGGATAGTCGGTTGTCCAGGATCACTCCAAGGTTCTTGGCTGTCAGGGAGGGGGTTACAGTAGAGTTCTCCACTGTGATAGAGAAGTCTTAGAGAGAGGGCAGGCTTTCCCGGGGATGAAGAGGAGCTCGGTCTTGTTAAGATTGAGCTTGAGATGGTGGTCAGCCATCGTAAAGTATGAACACATTTTTAATGTCACCTCTTTCCTTACTATTTCAGGTTATATTGAAGGACTCATGCCCTGTGGAGCTCATTCATACACAGTGCTCCTGTGTCGCTGGTACAACATTATGCAACCACACCGTTGCTCTGTTGTATCAGTCTGCACATTACTCGCAGCTGAAGACTCCAGTGGTCCCGCCTGTCCTGAGCTGCACAGAGAGCGAGCAGCGTTGGCACAAGCCAAGAACAATGGTAAGTAGTTTGGGGGGGAAAACATAATGAAGGCCTACATAAGCACACATGACATCAATATCTAAACAAATGTCTTTCAATTAAATAGGGTGTGAAGCCAGGCCCAGTAGACAAAATGGTTGTCTTGTCTACGAGGCCTAAACCAAAACAGAGGACGATGGCTGATGGCGTGAGGTAAGTTCTGAAATATAAATCCGACACATCATTTACGATAACACCACTCACACACCCAGTTATATTTTAAATGTATTAAAGTTAATTTGTAATTATACCATGGTACTTGGTCCTGATTGGCTATAGCCTAACTATTCTGGTGGGTACATGCAAGTGGTAGTTTACTTTCTGTAAAGATAACATTATAGTATTGTAAAGAAGTTTACATGTAGATGAAGGCCATGGTATACATGATATGAACCACCAGGAGACATGAGTGAGTTAAAAAAATAAAAATAAATTGTAAATCACCTCTAGACCAGCCTTTCTCAACTCCAGTCCTCGGGACCAGAAGATTTTTGTTGTAACCAGGAACTCACACACCTGACTTCACTAATCAAGGGCTTTTCTGATGGTTTGATTGGTTCAGTCATTAAATCAGGTGTTAAATCTGGACTGGATTTAGTTCCTGACCAGGAACTCACACACCTGATTTAATGACTGAACCAACCAAACCATCAGAAAAGCCCTTGATTAGTGAAGTCAGGTGTGTGAGTTCCTGGTTACAACAAATCTTCTGGCAAGTGGGTCTCGAGGACTGGAGTTGAGAAAGGCTGCCTATACTAGACCATGAATTAATGTATATTTTGAAGTGAGGATTGCAGGCCAGGTTGGGAAGGTTGAAGGCCAGGTTTCCATCACTGTGTAGCCCATGCTTTGACCAGAGGTCAATTCACCAGGAAGCAGGCCACGCTGAACAGCTGGTTGATGCTCCCAGTGACGGAGAGGGGGATGACTGTATCAAACAGTTTGTTCTCCTTCACCCTCCTGATGCACCTCTCCACATGGACCCTCAACCGTGCGATGGACTGCGTCTCTCGAATGTCTTCCTGGAGCATCTGGGTCCTCTGAGACAGGAAGGCCGGCCGGTACACTCTGCAGGGGACGAGGTCATCAATGATGAAGCCCTTGTCCACCATGATGGCCATGTCAGGGGTCAGGAGAGAGATGATACCAGATTGTTTGAATATCTCTTTATCACTCACTGAGCCTGCATAGAGTGCTGAAACAAATGTAATGGCTCCATGTGGTGCCATCCCCAGCATGCACTTGAAGGTGCAATGTGACTTGTATGTTGAAAACACTTCACTCTGCAAGAGGAGGGAGGAAGGTGTTTGGCAGCGGATCTCTGTGCAGTCGATCACGACCTGGGTGTCTGGGTACTTCAACTTGAACTCGAGCGGCAGCTGAGCTTTGACAGCTTCCGGTGACATCCACAGACACACTGACCCCAGCAGGTTGTAAAGGAAGTTGGCCCATGTGACGACAATCCTACTGGCTGTGGTGCGGTGAATGTTGAATCGATGGCCCAGATCCCTGAGCGTCATGCCCACCGAAAGGTGCATCAGAAATAGGAACAGCTCGTCAACAGGTTCAAGTTTCTGTCAATAAAGAAAAACAGACATCATGTTCTCATATTCTCTATATCAAATTGTGGAATGCACTGCCAGTTTACATTAGGGATGCAACCTCAGCAAATATGTTCAAGTCAAGACTAAAACCCCATCTTTTTAATATTGCCTTTAAATGACTAAATAATACAATTATGATTATATAATGATTGGAGCACTTTGAGCTGCAACGTTTGCAGGAAAAGCGCTATACAAATAAAAAGTTATTATTATTGTTATTATACTTATACTTATTAGACGATCCACAACAGAACAGCAGCTGATATAAACAAACTATAACGGCCAACATGTTGTAATTTAACTGTTTTTAAAATGATGTCCAGTTCAAAGAAGAAAACATACCGTTGCTCTTAAAGGAACAGGCTCCTCAGGGTCAGTAGAGGATACCTTAGCCCGGGTGACCCTCACCATTCTGGAGGTACAAGGCTCGATCATGCGCCAGAAGCACATGAAATGTTCATAGGTAGCAAACCTTAGGACAAGCCAGAATACATGACGTGTTAGTTTAATTGTATCTATACAGTTGTTAGACTACAAGCAAACATGTATGTATGTATACATTAATTAATTAATGATCTTTATTGTCATTGTAACAGGTACAACGAAATTCAAATGCAAACCCTAGGTGCTAACAAACAAACAGTCTTAAGATAGTAAAAAACCCAAGAATGAGACATAAATAGGGGGGGATATAAATAGAAATAGGGGGGGGGGGATAAGTGGTCGGTAGACATCTGAGAATTTATCTATAATGTGAACTTCTATACGTATATACACTATATGGCCTATTCACAGGGGAGTATATAGACAGGGGGGAGTTAACATGTAACTGTGTACTTTTATAAACATATGGACTAGTAGACTTGTATAAATATGATCCTTATCACAAGAATATGATCCTTATCACACGATGGGTACAGTACTTCTTATCTACTACGTGGGTGTGCGTGAGAGAGATGGGGGTGGAGAGACTGAACAGGTGAGTTAATTTGCCTGGGGGGGATTAATAAATGAAATTATACAAATCACACATACCTGGTGTAAAAGCGTATGTTCTCGTCGGAACCTGCGAATCGCCGCAGGCTGAAGTTAGCCTGTAGCTGGACGGTCTCTAGCTGTTTCTGGAGCCTTTCTATGTCCTTCCTCAATGACTCGTTTTGTGCCAGGACGTCATCCAAAGCAGCAGGATCAGGAGCCAAGCAGTAATCGTGGTCTGGCAGGGTGACCTCCATCTCATCAGAGGAGTCCTGCATTGCTATCATAGGGGCGACCGCAGCACGCTCACGGCGCTCCCACACACCTAGCCTGGGTGCTGATTTGGCGAACTGGTTCACTTTAAAGTGACACGGGACGGCTCCTTTCTTCAGCCTCCTTAACCCACCTGCAGCTGGCACAGCGAAATCACCTGGTTCAAAATGCTGACTGCACACTTTGCTGTTCTTGGTGACACGAAATGCAAATGCGTCCCGCCGAATCTTCGCTAGCCACTTAGCATTTGCCTCAGAGTTGCTTGGGAAGGAATGAAAATTTAAGTGCGAATTATAGCGCGCCGAATTCACACATTGTGGCACACAACAGTGATCATTGGAGCCTGATTCACGTCGTTGGTACGTGAACCCACGTTTTTGAATTGTTCCACTCATGACCGCTAATAAGTAATGTATTGTATAATAACTAATGTAATATGAAGGCTAACTAATGACTAGGATGTCAACATCCGGCTACACGGGACATTCTTACGCCAGTAGACGCACCCGGAAGTTCCGCAGCGCGACGTTAATGCAACAAGCCTATAGGGATTGGCCCCAAGTCTACTCTGCTAACAAAGGCTATTCCAGTTGATTTGTCAGTTGTTGTGCATTATATTTTTTGGTGTGTTTGCAGTTTGCCCTTTAATACAAGTTATATATATATATATTCTCATGCTAAAATCGACTGTAAATCCAGATTCTAAAGTTGATATTCTTCCCCGTGGAGCATGCCCCCATAACCTGTGCCCCACCCAACATTTGATTGATTGATTGAAAACCTTTATGGGGAAATGTTGTTGTCAAACAGCTCAGTTAGGGCAGAAAACATTCAATACAGAAAACAGAAAACATTCAATAAAATACATAAAACAGTGCAGGCTCAATAAGTAAAAAGTTCCAAGTTCCAAAGTTCCAGCTCCAGGTCTCCCCCACCCTGCAGGGCCTGGTTGTAGAGTCGGAGTGCAGCTGGAACAAAGGACTGTCCAAATCTTTTTGTACTTTGACGGGGGAGAACAAATCTGTGGCTGAACTTGCTCCTCATCCCCGCCAGCTCGCAGTACATCGGGTGGGAGGGATTGGCCAGCATGGCCGCCAGTTTTTTCCCCATCCTCTGTTCTGCCACCACCTCTAGGCTGTCCAGCCCGGTCCCCACCACAGAGCTGGCCTTCTTCACCAGTTTGTTTAGCTTCGCAGCATCCCTGGCACAGATGTTTCCACCCCAGCAGGCCACGGCGAAGAACAGAACGCTGGCAACCACCGACTGATAAAACATTTGCAGCAGCTTGTTGCAGACACCGAAAGACCTCAGCCTTCTCAGGAAAAACAGTCTGCTCTGCCCTTTCCTGAGAAGAGCCTCGGTGTTGTCAGTCCAGTCCAGTTTGTTATTAATTTGTACTCCCAGGTACCTGTAGGAGTCCACCCTCTCGACTTCCACCCCCTTGATGGTGATGGGGGCTGGGGTCCTTCTCTTCCTCCTAAAATCCACCACCAACTCCTTTGTTTTGCTGGTGTTAAGCAAAAGGTAGTTGGTGTCGCACCACTGCACAAAGCTCTCCACCAGGGCCCTGTACTCCTCATCCCTGTCGTCTGTGATGTAACCGACGATAGAGGAGTCATCAGAAAACTTCTGCAGGTGGCACTGGTCGGAGCTAAACTGGAAGTCGGAGGTATAGAGGGTGAAGAGAAAGGGTGACAGAACAGTTCCCTGGGGGGCACCGGTGTTGCACACCACCACCTCAGACTGACAGCCCTGCAGTCTCACATACTGACGCCTGTCTGTGAGGTAGTTGTGGATCCAAGCCGTCAGGGAGTCCTCCACACACATCACTGCTAGTTTGTCAGCCAGCAGTGATGGCTTGATAGTGTTAAATGCACTGGAGAAGTCGAAGAACATGGTCCTCACCATGCTCTGTGGCCTCTCCAGGTGTGTGTAGGCCCTGTGCAGCATGTAAATGATGGCATCCTCCACCCCCATGCTCTCCTGGTATGCAAACTGCCGGGGGTCCAGGAAGTCCTTCACCTGGGGCTTAAGGTGTTGCAGCACTAGCCTCTCCAGGATCTTCATGACCTGTGGTGTCAGGGCGACAGGTCTGTAGTCGTTTGGGGTGCTGGGCCGTCCCTTCTTTGGCACTGGGACGATGCAAGAGGTCTTCCAGAGCTGTGGCACCCTCCTCAGTCTTAGAGATAGACTGAAGAGATGTTGGAATGTGTCCGCCAGCTCTCCAGCACACACCTTCATTGATTTGTATCACCAGCCGCCACTGATATAATGTATCCCACCGTGTCTGTGTAAATTCTTGTACACTTTCTTAATGAACGGACGTGAGATGCATATAACATTGTTTTAAAACTTTTTTGCGAACTTTATGCGGTGTTCTTTGTGTCTGTTCGTCCTCTCCGGTATGAGAGATGTCCTCCGTAGTCGCCATGTTGAACTGTTCACACAACATTGTTGTCGTCGGTAACTAAGCAACAAAGCGGCTGCTATTGGTCGAGAGAAACACACGTGACAACTCGCATCACTCACATATAATTACGCAATGACACAATTATCAGTTCGCGAGAAAAAAATATAGTCCCGAAGTTAAATACTAATTCCGAAAATACTGCAGGAATGTAGATGGAGAACTTTCCCCCCTACATCTACAACAATAGATCTTTCATCCAGAGTGAATATTTCTTAGTGCCACATGGGTGAAACGAAAAAGTGGTTCAGCTTAATAAAGGAGCTTCTCTGCTCTGCCACAGTTTCATGCAAGTCCACAAGGTGGCGCTAGGTAGCAGAATATTGCTCCTAAGGAGAGAGGAGAGAGAGGAGGGAGGAGAGAGAGGAGGGAGGAGAGGAGAGAGGAGGAGAAGAGATGGGGATGGAGAGGTGTACCTACTCTCACATTCATTCCAGTCTTGCTGATTCTGATCCATCTGAACGCGGAGGGCATGTTGATAAAGATCTGGCAATTCAATACATCAATATAAAGGCCTATCCATAATCGATTTTAAATAATAATAATAATAATAATAATAATAATAATAACAACAAAAACAACAACAACAACAAAAACAACAACAACAACAACAACAACAACAACAATAATAATAATAATAATAGTTTTACTGTAGGACTGCGCGTGTTCAGACTGGCGGAGAAACATGATTGGTGTAGTCAGCGGCTTGATTGACGGGTCATTCCG
>NC_137688.1:73602738-73605238 GCF_963989245.1 Nansenia antarctica | reverse complement strand
GAGAGAGAGAGAGAGAGAGAGAGAGAGAGAGAGAGAGCTTGTATTCATCAAATTGTGGAGCAGAACCGATCTGGAACAAAAGCATGTATTGTTCATTAACATGGTTATGTATCAGATGATGTCATAGATAGCCTGAGTGACTGAGAAGGGTCGTGTGTGTGTGCGTGTGTGCGTGTGTGCATGTGCGTGTAGGTAGGTACCTAGGTCTATAGGGTTAGGGTTCCAGTGGAGGCTGGTGGAGGCGGGTGGAGGCTGGTGGAGGCGGGTGGAGGCTGGTGGAAACACCAATAGTGTTTGTAGATTTTGGAGCTTGTGTGTTTGGAGAGAAACTCCTTTTCCCAGAGTTCCATGGTGCTGCTGTTGTTGGCAGGTTGCTAACGGTGACGGTTGGTCTGGGGGAGGAGCTAACACCAGCCCTGACCCTGGGGGATGGGACGCCCAGGGATACACACACACCCAGAGTGCAGGTAACACACACACACACACACGCACAGACACACATGCACACGCACAGACACACACAGACACACACACACACAGACACACACACACACACACACACACAGACACACACACACACACACACACACACACACACACACACACACAAACACACACACAGGGTTGAGAAGGTTAACACCACACACCCTAACACCCTAACACCACACACCCTAACACCCTAACACCACACACCCTAACACCACACACCAGATGTCCTTCAGCAGCTGAGACCAGTAAGGTGAGACCAGTAAGCTGAGACCAGTAAGGTGAGACCAGTAAGGGTAAACCAATAAGGGTAAACCAATAAGGTGAGACCAGTAAGGGTAAACCAGTAACGTGAGACCAGTAAGCTGAGACCTGTAAGGGTAAACCAGTAAGGTGAGACCAGTAAGGGTAAACCAGTAAGGTGAGACCAGTAAGGGTAAACCAGTAAGGTGAGACCAGTAAGGGTAAACCAGTAAGGTGAGACCAGTAAGTGTAAACCAGTAAGGTGAGACCAGTATGGGTAAACCAGTAAGGGTAAACCAGTAAGGTGAGACCAGTAAGGGTAAACCAGTAAGGTGAGACCAGTAAGGGTAAACCAGTAAGGGTAAACCAGTAAGGTGAGACCAGTAAGGGTAAACCAGTAAGGTGAGACCAGTAAGGTGAGACCAGTAAGGGTAAACCAATAAGGGTAAACCAATAAGGTGAGACCAGTAAGGGTAAACCAGTAACGTGAGACCAGTAAGCTGAGACCTGTAAGGGTAAACCAGTAAGGTGAGACCAGTAAGGGTAAACCAGTAAGGTGAGACCAGTAAGGGTAAACCAGTAAGGTGAGACCAGTATGGGTAAACCAGTAAGGGTAAACCAGTAAGGTGAGACCAGTAAGGGTAAACCAGTAAGGTGAGACCAGTAAGGGTAAACCAGTAAGGGTAAACCAGTAAGGTGAGACCAGTAAGGTGAGACCAGTAAGGGTAAACCAGTAAGGTGAGACCAGTAAGGTGAGACCAGTAAGGGTAAACCAGTAAGGTGAGACCAGTAAGGTGAGACCAGTAAGGGTAAACCAGTAAGGTGAGACCAGTAAGGTGAGACCAGTAAGGGTAAACCCTTACTCCCACACAAACACTGTGATCTGTGTGTGTGTGTGTGTGTGTGTGTGTGTGCAGGTGGTGGTGAGGATGATGATGGTGAGTGGGACGAAGACTGGGATGATGTGAGGTCATCAGGGGGCGGAGCCGAGGAAGAGGAGGGCGGAGCCACGGGACGCAACACACACACCATGAAGATGAAGTAAAACACACACACACACACACACACACACACACACACACACCCAGACATGCTCACATGCTAACCTGGGGGTTCCTGCACCAACTCAGCTGAGGTGTCTGGGTCTAAACCAGATGTCAGTTAAACGGTTTGAATCTTAACTGACAGGTCTCAGATGTGTGGTGTTGAGGGACCCTGTCAGGGGCCATGGAGGTGTGGGGTGCCCCAGGGGTGCATTCTGGGTCCATTACTGTTTCTGATGTATGTCAATGACATCAGATGATTCAGTTCTCCTGGTGTCAGGAAAGGACCCAAAGGGGATAGAGGCCTTCAGCAGGGAACCTGCATTGGTAAGGGAGTGGTTAATGGACAATAAACTGTCATTACATCTTGGTAAAACCGGATCTATTTTATTTGGGTCAAATCAAAAGCAAAAAAAAGTTGATAGGATCAGAGTAACTTAGGGTTAGGGCTAAGTGCAGGAGACGTCATTGAGTCCAGATCAAGTGTTACTTATCTCAGATTAACACTGGACCAATCTCTTTCAGGTGTCTTAATTGCAGAAAGAGTTCTTGCAAAGAGTGCAAACAAGCAAAGGTTTTTGTACCAGAAAACTAAACTAGGGAGTTTGACACAAGAATCAACAGGTTGCTTGTGTCTGCACTCATACTTCAGTATGACCCTGACCCTGTGTGACCTCTGACCCTGTGTGTCAGCAGGTTCTTCTCCAACGCGTCCAGCCCCGAGGTGT